>NW_020175821.1:5294107-5428099 GCF_003031525.2 Neophocaena asiaeorientalis asiaeorientalis
TAGTTCTGGAAATCAGTGATAGGTTAGCATGGTGCTCATCCCATGTTGTCACCTAGCAACGTGATGTTCATAAATAGCCACAATCAGCTCTTCTCCAAAAACGGCTAAAACTTCTTTTAAAGACATCAGGAAAAATGCTTAGCTCTTTCAGAGCTGGTGTGAAATAGTCCCTTGTCTCAGCCCTCCTATTCCCAGTCTTCCTCTTCCCATTCTCAGTTTGACCTCCCAGCATGTTTACTGTTTATACTGTCTTTTTTTTCAAATGCACATTTCCTTCTACAGGGTCACATAACATCTGTTCATGTAAAAGCCTCCCAGTAGTTCTGTGGACTTTATTCGGCTCAAAAACAACCCAAAAGCCAAAAACATTCCTGCTTAATCCGCATCCCTTGCACTTTAGAATAATTCAAACTAAAAGTCATAGAATACTAAGGCTGAGAAAGAACTACTTCAGGTAAGTTAAGATCTTACTAATCAGAAAAGAGTTTTACACTTTTATTTAAAAGTTTAAATATACAAGAACAAAAAGTGTCCCTTTAACTAGGCCAACATCTAGCAAACATTAATTAACTCAAAAATCCAACATACATATTTCAGTCATCTACTATAGTTCAAATACTGTTCCGGGTGATGACACAAAGATGAATAAGGTTATGTCACTGAAGGGTTCACAAGGTAGTGGGAAATGGTAGGAAATTCTCATTGCAAATGGACTAAACAGCATTCAGGACAAGCCCCAGACTTTGAAGTGTTACCACTACAATTGTAGTTGTTAAAGACGGAGAGTCACAGATGAACAACCTTCATACAGAAATCATGAGGACCGAGCAAAATGCCAGCATTTTTTAGTAGAGTTGAGTCTCAGGGTCATGGCTGCAGGAAGGGGATGCATGCTGGTGCCATGTACTGTACTGTGATGGGAGAACTGTGAAGTTTAGGAGGGAGAGGAGTCTTATTTGGGCTGTGTTAAGTTTGAGATGTCTAGTAGATGTCCATTTCCATCAGTCAGGCAAAAAGCAGACACACACTCAAACTGGAGCACTGAGGAGAGTTGACTAAAGGGACTATTATAAGAGCAGGGGCAAGGAGACCAACAAGTGGTGGGGAAGCTCCTTGGACAAACCACAGCACAGAACAGTGACTGTGACCATCTCCAGGACTAACAGGACAAGGGGAGGAAGGGTGGGCTTATCAGAAGCCAGAAAAGATAGTGGTAGCTGGTGAGCAGGCAAAGAGGAAGACAAGGCAATGCCTGCCCCACCTCCTCTCCTTCCTATCTATCACTGATGCCTCCCATTGGGAAAGACAGCTTGGTGATGCTGTGCATAATGGTCAGCCTTGCAGGGCTCAGTACAGATGGGAGGAGAGCGAAGCTGGAAGGGGAAATGGAAAATATCCAGCACCACATCCAAATGGAGAGGTTAAGAACATTTTTTTTTTGGTTATGCAAGTCTGGGAGTTAGGGGAGAGGTTGAAATCAGAGATACAAATTTGGGAGCCCTTCAGTTAACAGATGGTAACTAGAGCCATGTTTCCGGCTGAGATCACTCAGAGAAGATAAAAGGGCCAAGGTCCAAGCCCAGGGACACAATTTAGTCGCTTAGCAGAGGAGGAGGAGCTAGCAAAGGAGCCTGAAAAGGAGAACCAAGAGTCTACTCCTTTCTGCAATAACCAGAAAGGAGTATTCCTAGAGCTAAAGGAAAAAAGTTTCAAGAAAGAAGGAAGGGTCGGTCTAGTGTCCTGAATGAAGCTGAGAGGTTGAGAAGGAGTCTCTTTCATATAGACATAAAAGGACAAGAAATAGCAAGCACAAGTGTAATCATTCTGTTGAATAAGCAGGACTTTAAAGGTACAGCAAAAACAAACTTTAATCTCTTTCTCACAGTTGCCTTGATAATTCTTTTGAGTGGGCTGATTTTGTTTCACCAACATAGATGCAATTTAAGCCAGGCCCATGATTTTTCTGGTCACTCTCAGATTAATGACTTATTCATGGCTTCCTGAATTTTCTTTCTGTTGGTTTTCAGACCTGGAAGGGCCCTTAGAGCTCAGGGACCAATGGGTGGATGCCCTCTGTCCATGTAGGACCTCCATACACAAACATGCAGAACCGCTCCTGGGCACCAGGGGACACAGGTGTGTCTTATCTCATCTACAGCACTTCTCATTTCCCCTCCCAGTGTTCACTCTGCACTCGAGTTACCTGCAATGCCAAGTATGAAATGATCTCAGTGCCCCTCTAGGTGGTTATTGTCTACAAGGAAAACAGATCTAATAACTTGGAGTGTTCTGGTCCGGGGGTACTTGGGCCTCAGGGGAGGACCAGGGGAAGAGGGCAATGCTTAATACTATTCATTTATTTCAAAAATATTTATTGAGCTCTCACTTTGCTAGGTGCTAGAAATTCAAATGATGAACAAAAATAAACACAGCTCCCGATCTCATGGGAATTACAGTTTATGATTTATCAAACAATCGCACAAATAAATGTCAAGTGCGTGCAGGAAGCCACGAGAGAGCGTAACCAGTCAGGGAGTCCGGGGAAAGCTTTCCTGAGGAAATGATGCCAGGGCTTCTTGAAAGATGAATAGGAATTCATAAGGGGGGGGGGAGAGACTTGTGGGAGCTGTCAGGTTTAGGAATGCCTGAGCAAAGGTCTTGTGGCGAGAGGGAGCTTGGTCTGAAAGAAAGCCTGAATGTCTGGAGCCCTAGAGGCCAAGGGGGCTGTAGAGTGCACATGGCAGTATTAAGGGGCTGTGCTTTTGTCCTAGGGCCAATGGGGAGCCATGGAAGGGATCTGAGCAGGGGAGGCCCTCCCTCTGATTTGAAGAGTAGGGAAGGGACTGGGGGAGATGGGCCAGGGCACAGATGGATATGGGTGGAACAGACTAATGGTGACGAGAGGCAATGGCAGCTTGGACCAAGGAGGTGGTGCTGAGCAGTGGCCCTGGCAGTGGGAATGCAGGAGACGGTGGGTCCAGAAGAGTGCTGAGTTTCTAGCTTGCAGACTGGTCAGATGGTGACGATGATCACTGATTCATGAAGCAAAGAAAGGGCAGAAGACCATAAACAATGTGAGGATCATTCTGTTCTTTATACCATCTCTCAATAGAACCTGCTTTCAGCCATTTCTCTCCTTTGTGGACTATCATTAGTATGAAATAATCACCAATCCTGTTAAGGAGATAGCAAGCTACTGAATGCAGTGTTTCACTCTTCAATGTGGGCCACACTTCTCACAAAATGCATAGACATTTCCAAAGCACATTCACATCCAGCATTTTATTTTATCCTCACCAAAATCTCATCAGTTCCCCTACTCATCCTTATTTAAAGATCAGCGCTTTCACAATCTTGATCCAATTGTGGTGTGTATTTCTGGGCACATCATCAAAAACCTGCAGCTGCTAAATCCATTATGAAATCTTAGAATCTCAGAGGTTTAAGGGAACATTAGCTCTCAGTTACTTCTAAACCACTCATTTTGCTGAGGCTCAAAGAGCTAGCTAGAGGCAGAGTCAGGGTTATAGTCAAATAAAACAAACATGAAACAAGTAATACTCCCAATCACTGATAGTTACATTATTACTTTCTTATAGGGTTTTTTTTTATACACGGGAAACTCAAGACTCACCTAAAAGTGTCCCCATCACACTCGTGGGACAACCCAGTTCTGCTGACAAGCAGTCCTCATCAATCAGCAAAGGGTGTCGTGCTCCATACTATGTAATAGACTTTCTCAACTGCCTTCTCTCAGAAAGCTGCCCCAGCTCTGACAGAAGCCCCCAAAGCGGGAGACAGTGAATCAGAAATGCCTGCTCTAGCAGAGGCCCAGTGTAGTTCTTTGAAGGCGCACTAGGGTATTGTCAGTTGGGTGGTTGCCTGGAACTCACTGGTTGGGGGATTTGAGGACAAGAGGACTGCTAAAGGGAGAGGAGATAATGAGTGGTGTGGTGGTACTAAAATAAACAAATCAGCAAACAAACCAAGCTTCACATATATAAAACCAACCCCCAAACTTTTCTATGAGTCTTTTACCCTTCAAGCTTGCTCTTGATGTTTATTTGAATCTGATTTGTTCAGCAGGAAAATGCTGGAGGCAAGAAATGAGAGATTTCCAAACAGAGGGTTTGCCGCAAACTTAAATCCAGTCCCTCACCCTCAGGACTGCCTGCCTCTGTCTTGGGTCACTCTTCAACAAACGTCCCTTAAAAACTCTCAGTGCTAGGCATTGTGCGAGGGTCTGGGGACTTGATACAAACATGGAAAAGATACTCTCCCTGTGCTTAAGGGGATGACAGTCTAGCAAGGGGCAAAGACTCAGAACTAGATATCACCATACAAAGATAAGTGCTGGAGAAGTTACTAGGAAAGATTGTTGGGGAATGTTGGGGGAACCATCACAAAGAAGATGACATGAAGTTTTGAGGAGTACATATAATTTGAAAGGCAGCCAAGGACATTCCAGGAAGAGGAAATAGAGTGTGCAAAGGGCATAGAAACATGGAAGCACTAGGGAGAAACTGTCAGGTGATGGCAGGAGATAAGGGACCAAAAGCAATCCACTGCAATGTAGTCTATATATGCTCAGGGTCTTGGCACATAGTAGAAGCTCATTTTGCTACAGTCACACTGAGGAAAAGAAACTTCAAATTCTCAGTGGTTTGCAACAATGAAGGTGATTTGTCAGTCATGATACATATCAGCAATGAACCAGCTGGGGTTCAGCAGCTCTGTGGCTCTGAGGTTCTACCCCAGGTTGCAGGTGGACTGTGTGCAAACTCCACATCTCCCCATTCTAGGACTCAGGTAGAGCAGCAGCCCCTCTAGGAGGTGCACTATTCTCATGGCAGAGGGCATATCTCTAAAAGCTTCTGTTTAGAACCCACACTCACATCCATTGGCCCAAGCAAGCCAGGTGGCCAAGCCAAACAAAGGAATGGGGAAGTATAATAGGAAGGCAATAACAAGGATGATAATGTAAAATTCTCTTCCAGGGGAGGGAACAGATGATTGGAAATGATACTGCAATGATGGAGAGGGAGCAAAGAAGAGGCTATTGTAGTAATAAAAAGTAATGGCAGTGGTTCAGTTACGTACTGCTGCATAACAAATCATCCCCAGATGTAGTGGTTTAGCCACAACAGTCATTTTAGTATTGCTCATGGTTTCTGTGGGTCTAGAATTCAAGAAGGGCTCAGCTGGACGGTTCTGGTTTGGGAGTTTATAATGCACTTGCAATGGGAGTTTGGGGACGGAGGGATGGCTGGGACGGGAGACTGGATCTGTGCTCTCCCATGGACTCTCCATGTCAGTTGGTTTGTGCATTCTCACAACATGGTGATTCCAGGGCACCCAGACTGCTTATATGATAACTGAAGGCTTCAAAGTTGAGTATTCCAGTCAACAGTGCAAAAGCTGCATCATCTTTTTTGATCTAGCTTGGGGAATCACACCAGAGTAGAGATCAACAAACCTTCTCTATAAAGGCCCAGAGAGTAAATGTTTTAGGCTTTGTGAGCCATACGGTCTCTGCCACAACTACTCATAACCACTCAACTTGGCCATTGTAGCATGAAAGCAGCTACAGTCAATTAAATGAGCATGGCTATGTTCCAAGAACACTTAATTTATGGACAATGAAATCTGAATTTCACATAATTTTCACGTGTTGTGAAATATTATTCTCTTGATTTTTTTTCAACCATTTAAAAATGTAAAGAACACTCTTAGCTTGCAGGCTGTATAAGAACAGGCATTAGGGCAGTCTTGCACAGGCTATGGTTTACCAACCCCTGCTCTACCAGAGAGATACCCAGTTGGGTATGCCCACTGGCAGTCGGAAACACAAGTTTTATACTCATGAGAAATGTCTGAGCCAGAGTTATAGAGTTGGGTGTCACCTGCACAAGGGTGGCAGCTGAAGTCCCCCAAACCAATGGGATTTCCCCAGAAATGGGCACTGAGTGGGAAGTCAAGTTATCTCAGGGTGGAATCTTTGGGACTACAGCAATCAAGGGGTGATTTGAGGAGACAATGAAGAAAGGCCAGAGGAGAACCAGAGCCCAGACCCCACTTCACCTTTTACCTCAACTCTAAATTTCAATCTTCTTGTCCTCACCTCCCTTCCCTTTTCCCAACCCTAATCCCCACCCCCAGGCACTACTCTCAAAGTCAGAGGTAGAGAACAAGGTATATAACACTTGAAATTGGAGATTTTTTCACCCTCCTTTCTGTCCATTCATTCATGCACAAAACAAAGTAACTTTGTGAAATCATACGTCATTTAAATACTAGGTGTCATTACTGCATTTTAAAGATTTTCTTAAAGAAAGCTGACATAATAGATTTTTATGAACCATAATAATTTACCAAATGGAGAAACAGACCAACAAATTTAACCATATGGGTTAGTATTTGAAAACATTATTATCTGCATCTTACTGACTGAGAAGGAAAATAAATTTCTCTAAAGGAGACACTAAATTGAAGCCTTTTGTAAAGAGACTGAAAGTTGCTTAACTACATTTTCTCCACTTCTTTAGTCTTTCAAGAATCTGTTTAGAATTTCTTCGGAGAAGAGACCCTAACCCTGGGTAAATAATTGACGTAATGAAAGTATTTTTTATTCAGTGTTGGGGGGTGGGGAATGATAGATCTCTTGGCACATGAAAGGTCTGTGCAGGACGTGCAATAATATTCGATGAGCAAGGTATTAGAAGTGAGTTCAGATAATTTTGTGAATTGAGGCCAGGTTAAAAGTGACAGAAAAGCAGAAGTAGCATTGTCATGATGCAGCTCAAAAGAAGCAAGGCAAAAGCAACCCAATCACATGACAAGCTCTGAGAGGACAGATTTCTAACCGTGGTGAGGTGGGAACGTGTGGGTTGGTGGGGGGACCCTCAGGGACCTTTCTGTGATTCATTTATACAGTTTCCACATAGCCAATCATTCATTTATTTAGCAAATACTGAGCGAACTTCTAAGCAGAGATACAAGTCAAAATGAAGAGTACTCTGTGGGGCTGAAGTATAAACAACATTTAAATAGCATTCAGTCTTTGCCCAGTGGAAATTATACTTTGTTAGTGAAGATTCCTCATGTGCTTGAAAGGATGGCTCTGGATTGCAAACATAAAATTTTCTATTGACCCCCCTTCCTTTGAGATTAGTGAAGCTAGAAGCCCAGCCTAAGGAAACTGTAATTTCAAAGCCCTTTGCTTGTGGTGCCGACAGCCAAGGATCAGGAGGTTGGCACCTTTATTTAAGAAAACAACTCAATGGGGTTTCCCTGGTGGCGCAGTGGTTGAGAGTCTGCCTGCCGATGCAGGGGACACAGGTTCATGTCCCCGTCCGGGAAGATCCCACATGCCACGGAGCGGCTGTGCCCGTGAGCCATGGCCCCTGAGCCTGCACGTCTGGAGCCTGTGCTCCGCAACAGGAGAGGCCACAACAGTGAGAGGCTCGTGTACCACAAAAAAAGAAAAGAAAACAACTTAATGAGTGTTTCTGTTTTGTAAATTAGGTCCTGGGGCCCAGTGTGGAGAACTATAGCTTCCAGTCTAATAATGTAAGGCTATCTCCTTGAAGGATAGGGGAAATCTTTGCATAATTCTGTTCTATTTCAGAGGTTACCTTAGAATTTGTAGTATAAATATTTATGTCTGTCTTCATGTGATAACATTTCACGTATAATCTAAGGACTTTGTAATTCCATTTCTCTCCTCCTAGCTTTTGTGCTATTGTCATACATTTTATTTCTACATCTGTTATATACCACACACTACATTGTTTTTATTATTAGTTACACCGTCAATATTCTTGTAAAAAGAATTAAATATGAGTAAAGCATTTATTTGATCATGTAGTTACTACTTCTGGTGCTCTTCATTCCTTTGTTTATACCCAGATTTCCATCTGGTATCATTTTCATTCTGGCTGAAAGACTTTTTGCATTTATTACAGTGTAGGTCTGCTAGTAATGAATTCTTTCAGCTTTCATATAACTGAACTCTCTTTATTTCAGCTTTGCTTTTGAAATATATTTTTGTTGGATATAGAATGCTGATCTTGTTTATTTGTCCTTGTTTATTTGATCCAATTTTGCCAAAAGTTTATCGACTTTATTAGCTTTTTCAAAACCAACTTTGGGCTCTATTGATCTTCTATACTGCATGTTTTCTAGTTTATTAAATTCCAACCTTAACTTCTGTAAAAATTTTAATAAACAGAAACCTCAGTTAAAGAGAGTCAGGAGACCAGAAGGGGGCACTCTCATGTCCTGTGGTGAGAGCAGAGCCCAACAAGAAGAATGAACCCTCTTCTTTCCAGGCAAGGACTCAGCCAATGAAAAGGCATGGACTCTACCTCTTTCAACTTCCTTTTCCTCTCTGTAACATTGTTCTCCTTCCCTTGCCATGCAGGACATGCACGTGGCCAACCATGGTTCCAGACCCTGAATTACAATTCTTGGCCGATCCCAAATACACTCATTTTTGCTGGAGAAATATCTGGCAGTCTATTTATCTCAGGTCAACTCTTCTTGTTCTCTTCCTTGATAAATTTTCTTCATCTTTATTATACTATTTTTCTAACTTTTCATATTGGCTTTTTAGTAGCTCATTAGTTTTAACACTTTCTTCTTTTCTAATATTAGAATTTAAAGCTATAAATTTCTCTCCAAGTATTGCTTTAGCTGCATCTTTCATGCTTTGATATTTATTTTTAGTTTTGTTCTGGTCTAAAGAATCTTAAATTTTTATTTTAAGTAACCACAAGCTATTTAGAAGTGTGATTTTAATGTTCCTTATATATATTTTTTTCTAATTATCTTTCTGTTTCCTAACTTCATCGAGATCAGAGATCTGTTTTTGACCAAATTTGTTTTCTGGCCCAATATATAGTCAATTTTTATAAATTTTCTAAATGTGTTTGAAAACAAAGTATGTTCTGCAATTTGGGGGTACAATATGTATTCATTAGATGAAGCTTATTTATTATGTAATTAATCCTATGAGCCCCATAAAAGGTCAGGGCAAAATAATTTATATACTAATTTTATATCTCTAAACTTGATTGCTCCTCAAATCTATATTCATATATTTAAGTCCCTAGTCAACTTCTCCACTGCAAATAGTCACTGCAAATGTGATACAGCCTCCCCACCCCCACCCCCAAGACTTGCTCCTTTCCCAGGCTTGTCTATATCAACATTTCTCCAGATTTAAGCCCCCAAATTATTCTCTTCTCCTGATTCCCTTCTCCCACCCACCCCATTTAATCTATTAGGAAATCCTTTTGATGTCTCCTCCAAAACATATGTAAATTTTGTCCACTTCTTTTCATCCTTGCTATCTCCACCCTGATCCAAACAAGAGGAATTCACAAAGACTAACAGTCTCCCAGTTGGCCTTCCTCCTTTCTGTTTTGCCTCCCTCCTCCCCAATCAGTTCTCCGTACAGTTCTCAGAGTAATCTTTTAGAATTGTAAATTACAAAATGTCATCCCCCACTTAAAACCCTTCAATTATTTCCTCTCATACTTAAAATAAAATAAAAACTCCTTACCTTGGTTTAAAAAGCCTATGTGATCTGGCTTCTGACATTCTCCCCATGCTCACTCTGTTCCTGTTCTGCTCTTCTAGCTCATCCTGTAACCCATAAAGCTTGTTCCCAGCTCAGGGCCTGCATTAGACAGGATGGGGATAGGTTATGCTACTGTAAGACACAATCCCCAAATCACACAAAGTAACCCTAGGGGCTAGGTCATTCTCTAAGACAACTGTTGTCCATGAGAAGACTCAATAATTCAGGCTGCCTCAGTCTTGAGGTTCTACCATCTCAATATGTGGCCTTACCCATGATTGTTATGGTAGAGGAAGAGGGTACTAGAGGGTCTTCTATCAGCCTGGAAATTATTTATATTACTTCGTCTCACAGTCTGTTTTCCAGAACTTGTCCATAAGCCCACCCACCTGCAAGACAGTGGGGAAGTGTGTACTCCTGTGTGCCAAGAAGAAACAAGTCAGATATGAATACCAAAGTCTCTACCGCAGGACTGTTCCCTCTTCCTGGGATGCGCTTTCCTCTAATTTTCACATGGCTGGCTCCCTATTGACACTTGGATTTCATCTCAAAAGCCACTTTCTTAGGCTGTCATTGGCCACCCAGGTATATAACTTTCAACTCTCTGATTTAGTTGTTTGTTCATTGAATACACTCTCTCCGACCTAGAATATAGGCTCCATGAAAGCTGGTAACTTGTCTGTGTTGCTCATCCTGGAATTGCCTTAATAAATATTTGTTGAATAATTTAATAATTACTCAAAAAAGTAAATCTGATCATGGCATCCTCCTCCCGTTAATGGATTTTTATAATCATCAGGATAAAGTTTAAACTTTCTGGTAAGACATATGAGTCTTCATAATATAATGTCTGATTACCTTTCATTCATCCCCAGGGACTGCCACTGGGGATATGGCAGTAAACTTAGAATCTTTAGCTTCATATCTTGGCGTGACTCTTTCCTGTACTCAGTGTTAGACAAAGTCACATAAACAACCTAAGACAGCTAACAAAGTTCTGCTTCTTCAGATAGATACTCTTTTAAAGTTTAGATTTAGTGAGGATGGGGACAGATTAATGGTCTACTGATACAAACTGTACACAGAAAGTGATTCACTTTGTAATTGCTTTCACTGGCTAAAGCTGAATCAACACTCTAAAATGATTCAGGAAAATGCTTATCACTTAGCTAAATTATGCTTATCATTTAGTTAAATACTAAATTATGTCGCTGAAACTAAAACAAACAACCCCAAAGCACCATGGACTTAAAGGTTTATTCCTTACTTGGGTAAAGTCCAGAGAAGTTCAGGTGGTCCTCCTCCACCATGTTATACCAGCTATACATGACTTCCAAGAAATCCTTAGCAGGGCAAGAGACAAACAAGGCCCACTGGTCTTAATTGCCTTGCCCCAACACTTCACTACCCCTCAAATCATCTGGCTAGAATTAGTCTTATGGCCTCAACCCATCCCCAGGGGAAGCTTGGAGATGTAGAGAAGCACATGGATACTGGATCAGCACTAACAATCTTTGCTTTAATCAGTTCATCAGTTATTCCTTTGATCCTTTCTATCCACACTAAGAACACAATCAATCCATTCCCAAGTGAGACAACATAAAGTACCTTCTTAGTGTTGTATCCAGCTTAATGTCCTGGATCTCCAAATGACCTATGTATTTCTCTTCTTTGAGACATGTTTCTTCTCCATATATCTAGTAGTCAATTGATCTGCTCCTCCCTCCAACACATCCAATATACAATGCTGAAGCAAGAATGGGCTAATTAAAATAAAAACTCTCATTTGACAAGAGAGAGGAATAGTAGACATAAAGCAATAAATAAATCTATTAATCATTAAAAAAAATAGGCCACAGAGCAGCCAGATCATATGTCTCTGTTCAAAACCTTCCAGTAGATTTTTATCACCCTCAGAATAAAATCTGAACTCCTCCCCCTGCCTTACAAGGCCCTGAGATCTGGTGCCTGGTACCCTGTGACTTTCCCTCCTTTCATGAGCTTCCTCATTCTGCCACCTCTAGTCAAACTAGCCTCTTTGCTGTTCAACAAGCCAAACTCCTTCCTCTTCAGACCCCTTTGCATTTGCTCTTCCTTCAACCTGGATAGTTCTTTTCCTACTTAAAATTTACATGGCCTTCCCTTACTACTCTACATGAAATGGCACCTCCCAAACATCCTTTAAATAGTTGGCATTGCCTGGAGATGTAACATTCAAAAGAGGAAGAAATCTGTACCACAAAGGCTCTTTCTGACATTGCTTTAGGGAAAAATGAGGTGTAAAAAGAAAACCTTTTGACTATGGGCTCACCTGATTATGGATTCCAAAGGTGTCCAGTAAGACTTTTCTTTCGCCCAAACTCTCAGAAAACAACCATCACAAGAAACAATAGACAACAAGCTTATATTACTGAAAAAAAGGGAATGGGTGTAAGGAAAGGGGAATATAGTTTAAAATTTATCATTTCTCTGTGTTTGCACTCGATAGTTCAAGTTGCTCTTAACCCTCGTTGGTTCTAGGTGCTGAAGTATTCTTTCAAGTCACCACCATTCGATTCCTCAATCCCACACAAACCACTTCTTTTGTCTAAATCTGGGGATATCTCAACCTGAAGATTTATCACCATTTTGTTGCAGTCTGGAGTACTTTCACCTTCCAGTCATATTTACCATCTTTTGTTAAAAATACGTTCAAGTGATTCAATGCCTAAGCCTCAACATCAGTAGTGTGAGATGACTTAAGGGAAAATGAGAAACTAAGATAATAACCAGGTTGCTGCCTTAGACTACTGGATGTACAGTGGTATCACCATCTAACAAGGCAGAGAAGAGAAAAAAGGTTTAAGGAATGGGGGAAATAAGTTTTGGACTTACTGAATTTGAGATGCATGCAAGAGATGCACTGTAGGAAGTTGGATGTATGGGTTTAAAGTACAGGCTGTGCTTCTATATAAGTTAATGACCTTAACACTAATATCTTAACCTCTTTGGACCTGTTTCTACGTTTGTAAAATAAGGGTGTTATACTGATCTCTAAGGGGCCTTCCAGTCCTAAAATGTCAGTGAACTCAATTTTTTCAGTAATCTTAAATAATTTGGTTTGGATCCCTATTTCTTTCTTAGAACTTTGGGGTTTCATGCTATCTGTATATTTTACTTTGATAATTTAACAAGAACTATTAACTAGCTGGGAGCTTATACATTCATACAACCTTGTTTTCTCTTAAATTTTAAGAGAGAGTGAAACACTGTGGATTCCTCTACTGATGAAAGACACACATTTAAGCTTGCTGGTCATTCTTGGTAAGAATATAAGAATTTAAAAATGAATTATAATACACTATTGAAATTTCTTCTCCATGAATTCTTCTCTTCATAGATTTGGAGAAGTTGGAGACATTATTCCTATAACAGGGGAGAAAAAAAAATTGAGAGCACAAAAGGGGTTTATGTTTGACAAGTAATATCCATAAGATCTCCCGTATCACATTTTTAAAAGAAAGTATCTTACAGTTTGACAATGCAAAATTAATCAGTAATGGAAATGAAAGCTAAACAGGTCTCAGTTTTATCATCCAGAAAGAATCTTATTTCAGTATTAGAAATTCTGGAATTCTTCCTGTCCTACTTCTTTCCAAACTGTACACAGACTCTTGGTTATTGTATTATTTCTAAGTTAAAATTAAGTTTGAGGGAAGTGGGGACAATAAACTCATCAATCTGACACGTGTGTAAGTAGCAGCCGATACTAAATGCAACTCTGGTTTAAAGACAGGCTCTGTCTTTAAAGGCTTTGTACTTCACAGAATCATCATACTGTTCAACTTAAATAAAATTTCATTTTAACAGAACAATATGATGATTCTATGAAGTACATCTGTGACTCTTATAACGAAACACAAAACTGCATTGTGGCTAAAAGTATGGGCTTTGGAGTAAGACAATTTGGTTCAATCCCGATACCTCTAATGTGATCTTGGGGATAGTTTTTAACCTCTTGAAACCTAAACCTCTTCTTTAAGTAAAATGAGGATAATACTTACATTATATGGTTATTTGAGGACTGTAAGTGATCATGTAAAAACATAAAATAAAGACTGCTAGACAAAAGAAAACACCATTTCAACTATGATTTTGTTAGACTTTTATTATACATTTTTTTAGCCATTATTTTAAGGATACCTCTAAAACTGCACATCTTAGAGTAGTTGGTTTTAAAGTTGACTCCAACTTCCGTATTATTAATGCTGATGTTTTTTAAGGACTACTGTGTGCATGACACTATATTGACAGCCAAGCAGAAACCCTAGTTTCAATTTCTCTTGTGTAAAATCTATTCTACTTACTTGTGGGTATTAACTTGATGTGAAGAACATAAAGTAAATTTCTGAAAACCTGTAAATAAACACATAAGACTAACATTTCATAATTCATGGTAAAGGTATAAACAGTTAATTCTTGATTTTTCAAATAAATACAACTGTAATATAAGTAATTCAAAAGTTATTCTGGTGTTGAAATACATTATGATTTTTCAGCACTGTCCTAATAATTTTTCATTTAGATTAATTTTGCTTATATTACAAGTTAAGTGAAACTCTGAAACTATGATACAAAAAAAAAAAGAGTAAGAGTAGTGGGTTAAAGATTTCCCACACATCATTTAAGGCAGTTAATCCAGACTTTGTTGTAACATGTTCCCAAACCAAATAATGTATCAGGTAACAAACTATAAAAAAAAATCTGGATACAATCAAGAGTGAATAAATAAGTCATTAAAATGAACTATACATGACCTTTTGGTTAAAAATACACCTTAAAAAATTATGATCAAAAGCTTCCATTGCTACTACTGCTTTCTCCTTTAGTAATTATTATCTCTTACGTGATAGTATCTCTAGAAGAGTAAGAAAAAGTCCTTTTATATTTCATGATAGGTTTAATCAGGTAATTAAAACAAATTCTTATGATATCATCTGATATGTCCAATTACATGGGTATGATGTAACAAAAACAGTTACAAACTTATATATGCGTATTTACATTATATATCCAAAACTATCAAGCTAGTCAACTATATCTAAGGAGATACATTATGACATGAGTTAAACAATTTTTCATTGCTTATTGGAAAGAATGCAGTCAAGCTTTTAATGGAAATAATATACAAGTGAGGCACTTTTGAGGTCAAAAATAGAAAGCAAATGATACTACATACTGGCAATGTTCACAAAAATCTCTATGTGTATCTTTATTACAAAGGCTTTTCAACTAGATTATTCTTGAAAAATTTCAAAACTAGCAACTTATGCAATTTAAGGAGCTTTCAGGAACAATGGCTAACATCAGTGTTTCAAAGCATATCAAAGTTTTATAACCACCTGGCTGCTAGGCAAACAGTACCTTAATAACTTAAAGCCTCCCCCACCTTATTTTTTGGTTTACATAAATTATCTCAGGTTGTGATTTCTTTGTTTTGACTTACTGCAAAACACCTTATGGTGCTATTATCGTGGAGTACAGACCAATTTTTTTTTTTTTTAAGTGTAACAATGATGCAAGTTTCTAGTGCTTCGCCTTATACTTAGAAATGTGATCTTGGAAATCAAATTAAGAATAAGAATATTTAGTTAAGAATCTATGTTTTCCAGGTAACTAAAGTTTTCAAAGTTTCATGTAGAAAAATGTTACACTTGTTTAATATATCTTTAGGCTAAAATAAAAAACCCAATCTTAAACACATATTCCAAAGTGTATCACAAAACCTAAAGTAAATTTCAACAAAACAAACATCCTTAAGATTCTTTAAATCTGTAGGAAAGTACGTATTTCCTGTATTTCTGAGACATATAGGTATTAAGAAACATCTCTGTAGTGTTCCTTTAAGGGGGGGCTGGGGAGAGAAAAAGAAAAGACAAGACTTACCCAAGATATCAGATGGCACTATACACATGAATTGAAAGTGCATTTGTATTACTTCAAAAGTTCATTTTAGGCACTGCTGAATAACCAATGAAAATAGGTAGTTTTAAGTTTCCCCCTTTAAATTTTAACCCCTGCCCAACATTATCCCAGAGACACACACACTCTCTGAAGTTGTCATGATGAAATACAGTGATATTTATTTTTTCTAAAAAATTCTCCCTGACTGGTAATGGGAGGAAAAGTAAGAATACCATTTTGGTAATGGCTTTTGCAAGTTGAAAGAATTGGTTCTATAAATGCTTCGGCACATTAAGTTTGATTGCCAGTTCCAAATATTGATAAATATTTTAAAACAAGATATGTAAGAAAAAAGTGCTTAAAATCTTTCTACAAGACACATTAGGGAAAAGATTGGTTTTACAGTTCGAGATATTTCTTATTCCTGCTTTCTCCATTTGGAGGTGGCCACCACTTAAATAGCCCTTTACTGGTAGTAATGATGAACCCTGTCAGATCCCAACTGCCACCTCACGTATGGTCTATAAATCATCCAGTAGGTGGTGCTGAAGTTACATACCTCATATTTCTTCTGAAATCAAATGATTCCCCTGTCAACTCAGGAGACAAATCATTTAAGGATTATCAATTCTGAACAAGCCATCAGACGAAAAGTCTTTCTTGTCATGCCATCTAGATGATTTCATTTTCAATATTTACTATTAGTTAAGCAGTTTTGTTTAGCCATTTGCTTCTACTACCAGATTAAAACCAGAGAAAGGTTTTAGAGGACAAGCCAACTGGCAGTGCCAAATCTGTATGCAGAACAAGAAAATGTTCCTGAATATACCTATACACGTTTAAGAATAAGAAATTTAACCTAAGAATTCACATAAGAATTCTAATTTACTCAAGAGAAAATTTCCACATAGGGATTCAGGTAACATTATATTATCAGTTAGTCTTCCAGACTGATTTGGAACCTGGGTGTGTTAAACTATAAAGATCCAAGGTAAAATAAAAACCATTTCATGACCATAGTTTTTAATGAAGAAACTTGTTTAAAACTGTAAAGGAAAAATGGGGATGGGACGGAAAAATCTTAGCAGCAAAGTGGTTAAACAAATTGAAAATATTAATGCACAAACATTAAAATATTAAAGCATATATGTTGCATATAAAATACAGTACAGGACCAGGAGTTGCACTATACTGATTAGTGCTCAACAGAAGAAATGATTAAATTTGTTCTTCCCAAAAGTATATACACAGTTCATTTCCACAGCATTTTCCTATATAGCCAGCAAGTTATTTTCTTCAGTTGTTCACACCTGATCAAACCTGAATTATAAACTCAGCACTTACAAATACGAAAATTATTCACAAGGAAAACCAGTATTTCCATTTTACCAATAAAAAGTAATTTTGAAAGTTAACAGTCTATTCTAGGAAACCAAGTTTAGCTGAAAACTTCAGGGATGAAGATCATCTGGTGTAGCAGCTTCCAAATATATAAACAGTAAAAATAAGACTTAAAACTGCTGCTACGGTATCATGTTTTGGACTTAGTTCATCCAATTAATTTTTAGTACAAAACTAGAAATAACCTCTTCTTCATAACATCTATAGTTATCAATATATTTTTCTTCTTTTCAATGTGAAATAATACTTTAAGATGATCTATATACACAATGTTGTCAGTTCAAGCTGTCATATAAATATAAATGCTTTCTTAAAAAAAGTATTTTACAGACAGATAGTGTTATATACATTGTTCAGTTTGATCTGGGGCAAAAGAAGAAAGCTAACACAAGCTTAAGTGTGATATGTAAAAAGAATGATTACATAAATGACATTTAAAAACCTGCATAGAAAATGAGCTTCTAACAGTAGTGTGATTTTAATTTTTATCACTTCTGAAACTTCAAGCCATTAAAAAAAGGCACACTTCTCAACTTTTCCCTTTAAGGGAATGTTCTTAAGGAACCCCTTACTTGGTTAGAGTTTTAATGTAACACTTAAAAAAAAAAAAAAAAAAAAAAAAAAATTTGACCCAAAATAGAGATTTTATATGAAACATTAAAAAAAAAAAAAAAAAAAAAAGACAATTTGACCCCAAAGTACTTCAAACAATTTGCTAGAACATTTATCCAACTACTTTGTAAATAAAACATCCAGTAAGACAATGCTCTGCAAAAGAAATAAATTTATACGTACAAGATATTTCATTCACAATACTGGATTAAATACTTTCTTGGGAGAGTTTAGCACATCCTTTACATAAAATAATTTTGCTTTTGGCCAGTTTAAATAAAATAAAATGCAACTGAGAAAAGTTATCATTGTTATGTGATAATAAGCACTGAGAATTAAGCTAAAAAGTAACACAGCTGAACATATTCTGGTTTAGCAGAATGATAAGTGGAAATCTCAGGAGGAAATTGTTTTACTGACTCTAACTATCCAGTTACACTTTTCACCTTGTAAAACATTTGTAAATGCAATATAATTTTTTGAAGGAGGAAACTCTGAAAGAAAACAACTTGCTGGTTGAATACCACAAAAAACAAAACAACAACCCAAAACCTTACTTTTTTCTATAATGTTTACTCAGTCTCTTTTTATATAAAAATAAGTGTTATGTTCCCATCATAACATTAGACAATTACATCTGTGCTTTAAAAAAAAGTTGGTCACTCAAGGCTATTAGAATATTTTTTAAGGATTTTAGATTACCAGAATGTACAGATATAACTCAATATAAACTGTAGCCAAAGGGAAATGACAATGAAAATATCAAATCATTCACATGGAACCAAAATGTTATTAACTAGATAAGTAAAATATTCAAAATATAATGGAATGTGACAGTAGATATATGTACATCTACTTCAGAACTAGGAAGGGGAGGAAAAGTTTAATATGTAATAACTCGTACCTTATATTTAGTTAAATATAAACATTTGTTATTTATACATAAAACTGCTTTCAAAAAACAACTAATAAATGATTTAGTTGCACTTGTTTTACTTCTTACAGTTCCCAAGTGTTAACTTTTTTTAGATTGAAATCAACTGTCCCCTAGTGCACTTTAAGTTTATATCTTAATGAATTCAAACCTTTAAAAGTCCCATCACCTAATGCATAAATATACAAAAATGCCAAAAAATTAACCCCTTTTAGTTGGATCATATTTATGCTCACTTTATATAGCCAATAACCAGAAATGGTTTCCTTTTGCAAATATTCTTTAGAACCTGCAACAAAACATGCCATGCACTCCAGGGAAAAAGTTAGGCATGGCTAGCATTTGTGAAATGCCAAGAACTGATGAGTTCTGCTTCCTCCACGTGTGGCCCCAATGATACCAGGCAAGATTTCATAATGCTTGCCAAAAGCTTCCACAAATCCAAGTTAGCTAATTCCTGGACACAAAGATTTTAAGCTCATTTTGGCACTGGATGCTTTCATCCAGCAGCTTTATGTTTCCCACCACAGCACCCACACGCCTCACCACAACGATGGCACATTCTCAAAGGGACGTAGCAGCACATACATGGTACAATGAAAGACAAAGCTACTAGGGCTAACCATCGTAAGCAGAACTTGTCATCGCTAGTGTCACATGAACAGGGATCAGAAAAATCTCCCTCTGAGTCTGACATACAATGATACAACATGCTCTCTGCACAGAGCATGCAACTAACTTGATATATGCATCTTTTAATAGGGTCTGGAGCATCCTGACATTTTCCCCTGCCATTTTCTTCATGATTAAACCTTTCTTGGCAGTATACGCAGCGAGAACGTTCACCATCTTCTTTTCTTCGCTTTGACTTCTTAAATTTTAATGAGGAGGGCTGTGTCTTAAATACCACAGAGTCTTTGAGTGAACTTAACTTAGTCTCATCCCCACAAGAGTACAGATAGTCTGATTTTTTACTGTCTGGTTTAGAAAACTGAATACTGGAGTCAGTATCATCTCTCTCCAAGTCACTTTTCCACATGTCAGGATGTCTGTAGTCTGCATAGCGACGTATTAAGATATCGCGAGGGTTTATTCTGACAATCTCATCCTCATCTTGAAAGCTGACATGTCGGATTGATTTCAAAGGGACCTCAAAAGGAAAGAGATGAAAATTGCAATAATGACTGTGAAGGTTAATTTTATGTGCCAACTTGGCTGGGCCACAGTGCCCAGATATTTGGCTAACATTATTTTACATGTTTAAGTGAAGATGTTTCTTGGATGAGATAAACATTTCAATGGGTAGACCATAAGTGTAGTAGATTATCCTCCATGATGTAGGTGGCTTTCATCCAATCAGTTGAAGGCTTTATTAGTACAAAGACTGACCTTGCTGGAACAAGAAAGAATTCTACCAGCAGTCTGCCTTTGGATACAGACTACAGCTCTTCCCTGGGTCTCAAGCCTGACAGCTTACCCTGCAGATTTTGAATATGTACCTCTACCATCACATGAGCCAATTCCTTAAAATAAGTCTCTTTCTCTTTATATATATATCTCTCTTGTTGGTTCTGTTTCTCTGGAGAACCCTGACTCATACAGATTTTAGTACCAAGGTGTAGGATGTTGTGCTAACAAACATCTAAAAATGTGGCAGTGCCTTTGGAACTGGGTAATGGGTAGGGGCTGAAAGAGTTTTGAGGTGCATGTTATAAAAAGGCTAGGTAGCTTTGAAGAGACTTGGTAGAAATAAGAACATTAAAGGTGCTCCTGGTGAGGGCTTGGATGGAAATGAGGAACATACTGTTGACACCAGAGGAAAGTTGATCCTTGTTATAAAGTGGCAAAGAATGTGGGTGAATTGTATTCTAGTCTCTTGTGGAAGGTAGAATTTGTGAGTGATGGACTTGGATATTTAGCATAAATTTACAAGCAAAGTGCTGAGGGTGCAGCCTAGCTCCTCCTTGCTGCTTATACTACAATATGAGAAGGAAGTGATGAATTGAAATAGTAATTTTTAAAACAAAAATGAACCAGAAGTTGAAGAGCAAGAAAATTCTCAGGAAAAAAAAAAAAAGAAAATTCTCAGGAAGATGCTATCACTGATGGCCAAGGGGATGGGGCCACCTCCCTCATGAGCCCAGAGGAATTCTGCCTCAGGATGAATCAAACTTTGAGTTCACTTACCTTTGAGTTAGATGATATTTAGATGAGATTTGGGACCTAGAGGTGATGTTAGGAAGGGTTACGTTTTTTGGGGTGTTGTGATGGGGTGAATGTATTTTGCATGTGAGAAGAGGGACCAGAGGGTGGAATGTTATAGGCTGAATTGTGTCCCCCCAAATCCATATGTTGATGCCCCAATCCCAGTATGTCAGAATATGACTGCATTTGTTAATAGGGCCTTTTAAAAAGGTGATTAAAATATAAGGCCCTTGGGGTAGGCCTTAATCCAATTTGATTGGTATCCTTATAAGAAGAAATTTGGACAGAAAGAGAGAGAGAGAGACCAGAGATGTGGGTGCACAGAGGAAAAAAAACACAGCCAGAAGGTGACCATTGGCAAGCCAAGGAGAAAGGCCACAGAAGAAACCAAATGCATCAACACCTTGAACTGGGACTTCCAGTTTCCAGAACTGTGAGCAAATGAATTTTTGTTGTTTAAGGCACTCTGTCTGTGGTATTTTGTTATGACAGCCCTGGCAAACTAATACAAAGACATACATGTTCATAGGTTGGCTATACAAGTCTCTGAAAATGACTTAAAACACATCACACTCTCTCATCCTTCTGGGTAGCCTGTTTCCTTGAGGCCACAGAGAAAAGTAAATTTTTCAGGCATAAATCAAAATGACGCTTCCCTTCACCCATCTAAGTGGGCTTCTAGTAGTCACATTTATATCTTCTAGTGCCAGTCCCTGGACACAGTGACTACTTTATAAGTAAGCACATGAATCCATGTTGGGGCAGACTTCTATTCCCCATATATTTGGAATTATGGCTAAAAAAATTCCACGTGTGTACTAAAGGTGGACTGATGGATGCAGACCATTATATTACAACATACGATTCCTATTGGTGATAAGTATGCTGACAATCCCCCAGACTTAAACCAGAAATCTGGAGGGAATTTAAGTAATGGGGTTTAGAAGTATATATAAACAAATAGAAAATTTATACACTAAAAAACAATTCTAGTACAACTCAACTATATGGAGAATTAGAAAGACTGGAAAATTTCACTTACATGTTAATTAGTTACATTCCAAATCAGAAGATAAAACTAAGATTACTTACCTTATTTTGGGACTTTAGGCTTCCACATTCCTTGGGTATTTGCCGCTGTACATATTCTATACTTCTGCCCTGAATGTCTAGGCCTGGATGACTGAACATTATCTAAAATACAAACAATTTCTACTTAAGTGACAAAAGAATGCATTCCTTATTTTAAATAAAACTATATATAATGTGTATTCCAAAACTTCATAATCTATTAGCAGTAAGGGTTTTCAAAATGGTTTTAACAAAAAGCATCACTTGAGTCATCCTATTTATTATTTAAACTTAGGTCTTTCCTTATACATTTAAAATTTAATTTAAAAAGTAATACAGACTTCTGGTTTCTGTTTTGGCATATAAGGAGCTTGGAAGCTGCTATTCTGTTGTAACAACAAGTAAAAAATACAAAAGCACAAAAAATATCCACAACTCCTCTTAGATCTATGAGAGAGGAGGACACAGGGCAAACCCCACCCCTAAGACTGCAGAGAGAGAGCAAAAAAAAGGGAGTCACTGCTTACCAGAGCAGAGACTCATGAGTGAAAATCACCATGGAAACCAGTGCCAGGGTGGGGAGGGGGGGAAACAATCTCAACTGTAATTGACAAATTGCTGGAGGCTCAGGATGGACAACTCTGACAGTCAAAAAAAACTCCTGGTTGGGGGTGGGGACAGTCATTGTGATGCCCCCAAACTCTTGTGAGTGTACCTCTAGGAGATCAACCAGGTTCCCACAATAAGTATCAGAAAAATCTTTACATGCTTCCAGCAGGGGAGTGGAGAAGGAACCATTAGGAAATGTGCCAGAACACTCTGTTCTTAACAAGGCCTGTCCTCAGGAGAAACTAGCTAAGGAGGGTCTGAGCTACTGTGGTATTATCAGAGTCTATTTGATCTGGAGGAGGGGATATACCCAACACTAGTCAACTCTAACCATCTGACACACCTAAAGGGAGAGAAAAAAACGGATAAATAATTGTGATATTCACAATCCTGAGGGAAAGGCTCAGACTAAAAGACTGAGACCTAATCACAACCATAGAATACTTCCTCTTCCTATACACTTTACCACTACATCACTAAAGGCTTATTTACAGCAGTTCCTTTTACCCAGCACATCATGTCTAGCAATCAAGAAAAACGAGAAAAGACAAAAATACATTTTGAAATGATAGAACAAGCATCAGAACCAGATATGGCAGGGATATTGGAATCAGCAGACTAGGAATTTAAAACAACTATGATTAATATGCTAAGACTCCAATGTTTAAAGTAGATAGCATACAAGAACAAAAGAGCAATGCAAGCAGAGAAATAGAAATCCTAAGAAAGAATACCGCCCCCTGCAAAAAAATCTAGAGATCAAAAGTACTAAGAATACCTGTGACCAGCTTAGTAGACTGGACATGGCTGAGGAAAAAAACCGCTGAGCTTGAGGATTAAGCAACAGAAATCTCCAGAATTGAAAGGAAAGATAACAAAGACTGAAAAAAAAAAAAAAAAGACTATTCAAGAACTGTGGTACAACTACAAAAGATGTAACATACACAAAACAGAAAGAACAAATGAAGAAAGAGCAAAAGGAACAAAAGAAATATATGAAATAATAATGACTGAGAATTTACCCAAATTAATGTCAGATGTCCAATCACATATCCAAGAAGCTCAGAGAACAAACAGTAAGCAGGAAAATGGAGGGAAGGAAAAAGCACCTAAGCATATCATTTTCAAACTATAAAAAAATCAAAGATAAAGAAAAAAATCCTGAAAGATGCCAGAGGAAAAAATATTTTACTTATAAAGAGTAATTTACATCTGACTTCTTTGCAGAAACCATGCAAGCAAAAGTGAAGTGAAATAGTTAAAAGTGGTAAGAGAAAAAGTCTGCCAACCTAGAATTATGTACCCTGCAAAATTATCCTTCAGAAGTGAAGGAGACTGGTGGGAATGTACTGGTGCAACCACTGTGGAAAAGAGTATGGAGGTTTCTCAAAATACTAAAAATAGAACTACCATATGACCCAGCAATTCCACTTCTGGGTATATATCTGAAAGAAATATGAACACTAATTTGAAAAGATACATGCACCCCAATCTTTATAGCAGCATTATTTACAATTGCCAAGATATGGAAGCAACCTAAGTGTCCATCAACAGATGAATGGATAAGATGTGGTATGTATAAACACACACACACACACACACACACACACAAAATGGAATATTACTCATCCATAAAAAAGAATGAAATTTTCACATTTCCAACAACACAGATGGACTTGGAGTGTATTTCACTAAGTGAAGTCAGACAGAGAAAGAAAAATACTCTATGATACCACTTGCATGTGAAATCTAAAAAATAAAACAAACTATTGAATATAACAAAAAAGAAACAGACTCTCAGATACAGAGAACAAATTAGTGGTTATCAGTGGGTAGAGGGAAGAGGGGAGGGGCAACAAGGGGGTAAGGGATTAAGAGAGACAAGCTATCATGTAAAAGAAAAATTAAATCTAAAAATAAACATTAAAAAAATGTGAAAGAAACATAAAGACTTTCTTAAGCAAAAAAAAATGGAGGAAATTTGTTGCTGGTAGACCTGCCTTATAAGAAATGTTAACAGAGGTTCTTTAAAGAGAAGGAAAATAATATAGGCCAGAAACTTGGATCTACATGAGAATGCAAGAGTGGTTAAGAAGAAATAAGTGAAAATAAAATAAAACTTTTAATTTTCTCATTCTTAACTGAGCTAACAGAAGTTTGTTCAAAAAAATAGCAACAGTGGGGGACCTCCCCGGCGGTCCAGTGGTTAAGAATCCATGCTTCCGGACTTCCCTGGTGGCGCAGTGGTTGAGAGTCTGCCTGCTGATGCAGGGGACATGGGTTGGTGCCCTGGTCTGGGAGGATCCCACATGCCGTGGAGCGGCTGGGCCCGTGAGCCATGGTCAGGGAACTAAGATCCTGCATGCCAAGCAGCGTGGCCAAAAACAAACAGCAACAGTGTACTTGATCATGTATGATTATGCACATATTTACACACATATGCATATGTACGTATATAAAATAAGATGACTGACAGCAATGATGCAAGGAGTGGAAGAAGGAATTAGGATTATGGTTATTATAAAGTACTCCCACTCACTGTAAAGTGGTTTAGTGTTGTTAGAGTAAAAGTAAATGGCTGGAGAAAAATACACCACGCTAATACTAACCAAAAGAAAGCAGGAGATCCTATATTAATTTCAGACAGAGCAGACTTCAAAACAAGGCAAGTTATCAGTGATAAAGAAGGCATTATATAATGATAAAGGGGTTAATTCCCCAAGAAGACATAACAATCCTCATTGTGTATGTGTTTAACAACACAGCATCAAATTATGTGAGGCAAAAACTGATAGAACCTGAAGGAAACGGATACACCCATTATCATAGCTGGAGATTTCAACATCCCTCTCTACCAGAAATGAACAGACTGATGTCTTGAGAACCAAAAGTAACTTTACAATCTCTGCATCATACCTGGAATCCATCCTTCTTGGCTTCTTCTGGCTCACTACTGGATCTTCCGCATGAAGCAGACCCAATATTCTGTGGGTCTGAAATTTCACCAAGGGTTTTGCTTTTACCATGTGTCCTAGGGTTCTGTCTGTTCATTTTTTTGGTTGTTGTTGTTTTTCTTTCTTCCTTTTTTTCCTGAGTTATGTGGCTGGGAGGGTCTTGGTACTCTGGCTGGGTGTTGGGCCTGAGCCTCCATGGTGGGAGTACTGAGTCCAGGGCACTGGACAACCAGAAACCTCCCGGCCCAACATAGTATCAATCAGCAAGAGCTCTCTCAGAGATCTTCATCTCAATACTAAGACCCAGCTCCACCCAACGGCCAACAAGCTCCAGTGCTGGATGCCCCATGCCAAACAACTAGCAAGACAGGAACACAACCCCACCCATGAGCAGAGAGGCTGCCTAAAGTCATACTAAGTTCATGGACACTCCAAAACACACAACGAGCTGCAGCCCTGCCCACCAAAAGGACAAGAAACAGCTCCACCCACCAGAACACAGGCACCAGTCCCCTCCACCAGGAAGCCTGGGGCACTGAAGCCACTGGTTCAGGAAGCCACTGAACCAACCTCACCCACTGGGGCATACAGCAAAAAATAACAGGAAATATGAACCTGCAGCCTGCGAAAAGGAGACCCCAAACACAATAAATTAAACAAAATGAGAAAACAGAAGTATGCAGCAGATGAAGGAGCAAGGTAAAAACCCACCAGACCAAACAACTGAAGAGGAAATAGGCAGTCTACCTGAAAAAGAATTCAGAGTAATGATAGTAAAGATGATTCAAAATCTTGGAAATAGAATAGAGAAAATACAAGAAATGTTTAACAAGGACCTAGAACTAAAAAGCAAATAAAGAATGATGAACAACACAATAAGTAAAATTAAAAATACTCTAGAAGGAATCAATACCAGAATAACTGAGGCAGAAGAACGGATAAGTGACCTGGAAGGTAAAATAGTGGAAATAACTACTGCAGAGCAGAATAGAGAAAAAAGAATGAAAAGAATTGAGGACAGACTCAGAGACCTCTGGGACAACAGTAAATGAACCAATATTTGATTATAGGGGTCTCAGAAGAAGAGAAAAAGAAAGGGTCTGAGAAAATATTTGAAGACATTATAGTTGAAAACTTCCCAACATGGGAAAGGAAAGAGTCAATCAAGTACAGGAAGTGCAGAGAGTCCCATACAGGATAAAGCCAAGGAGAAACATGAAAAGACACATATTAATCAAACTATCAAAAAATAAATTCAAAGAAAAAATATTAAAAGCAGCAAGGGAAAAGCAACAAATAACATACAAGGGAATCTCCATAAGATTAACAGCTGATCTTTCAGCAGAAACTCTCCAAGCCAGAAGGGAGTGGTAGGACATATTAAAGCGATGAAAGGGAAAAACCTACAACAAAGATTACTCTACACAGCAAGGATCTCATTCAGGTTCAACAGAGAAATTAAAACCTTTACAGACAAGCAAAAGCTGAGAGAATTCAGCACCACCAAACCAGCTTTACAACAAATGCTAAAGGAATTTCTCTAGGCAGGAAACACAAGAGAAGGAAAAGACCTACAAAAACAAACCCAAAACAATTAAGAAAACGGTAACAGGAACATACATATTGATAATTAACTTCAATGTAAATGGATTAAATGTTCCCACCAAAAGACACAGACTAGCTGAATGCAAAAACAAGACCCACATGTATGCTGTCGACAAGAGACCACTTCAGACCTAGGGACACATACAGACTGAAAGTGAGGGGATGGAAAAAGGTATTCCATGCAAATGGAAATCAAAAGAAAGCTGAAGTAGCAATACTCATATCAGACAAAACAGACTTTAAAATAAAGACTATTACAAGAGACAAAGAAGGACACTACATAATGATCAAGGGATCAATCCAAGAAGAAGATATAACAATTGTGAATATTTATGTACCCAACATAGGAGCACATCAATACATAAGGCAAACGCTAATAGCCATAAAAGGGGGAATCAACAGTAACAATAATAGTAGGGGACTTTTAACACCCACCCCACTTTCACCAAAGGACAGATCATCCAAAATGAAAATAAAAAAGGAAACACAAGCTTTAAAAGACACATTAGACCAGACAGACTTAATTGACATTTATAGGACATTCCATTCAAAAACAACAGAATACAGTTTCTACTTAAGTGCTCATGGAACATTCTCCAGGATAGATCATATCTTGGGTCACAAATCAAGCCTCGGTAAATTTAAGAAAACTGAAATAGTAACGAGTATCTTTTCCGACCACAATACTATGAGATGAGATATCAATTACAGGGAAAAGACTGTAAAAAATATAAACACATGGAGGCTAAACAATACTCTACTAAATAACCAAGAGATCACTGAAGAAATCAAAGAGGAAACCAAAAAATACCTAGAAACAAATGACAATGAAAACCAGATGGCCCAAAACCTATCGGATGCAGCAAAAGCAGTTCTAAGACAGACGTTTATAACAATACAATCCTACCTCAAGAAACAATAAAAATCTCAAATAAACAACCTAAACTTACACCTAAAGCAATGAGAGAAAGAAGAACAAAAATCCCCCTGAAAGTGAGAAGGAAAGAAATCATAAACATCAGATCAGAAATAAATGAAAAAGAAAAGGAAACAATAGCAAAGATCAATAAAACTAAAAAAGCTGGTTCTTTGAGAAGATAAACAAAACTGATAAACCATTAGCCAGACTCATCAAGAAAAAAAGGGAGAAAACTCAAATCAACAGAATTAGAAATGCAAAAGGAGAAGTAACAAATGAAAGTGCAGAAATACAAAGGATCATGAGAGACTACCACAAGCAACTATATGCCAATAAAATGGACAACCTGGAAGAAATGAACAAATTCTTAGAAAAGCATAACCTTCTGAAACTGAGCCAGGAAGAAATAGAAAATATGAAGAGACCAATCACAAGCACTGAAACTGAAACTGATTAAGAATCTTCCAGCAAACAAAAGCCCAGGACCAGACAGCTTCACAGGTGAATTCTATTAAACATTTAGAGAAGCGCTAACACCCACCCTTCTCACACTCTTCCAAGACATAGCAGAGGGGGGAACACTCCCAAATTCATCCTACAAGGCCACCATCACCCTGATACCAAAACCAGACAAAGATGTCACAAAGAAAGAAAACTGCAGGCCAATATCACTGATGAACATAGATGGAAAAATCCTCAACAAAATACTAGCAAACAGAATCCAACAGCACGTTAAAAGGACCATACACCAGGATCAAGTGGGGTTTATGACAGGAACACAAGGATTCTTCAATATACGCAAATCAATCAATGTGATACACCATATTAACAAACCGAGGATAAAAACAGTATGATCATCTCAGTAGATGCAGAAAAAGCTTTCGACAAAATTCAAAACCCATTTATGATAAAAACTCTCCAGAAAGTGGGCATAGAGGGAACCTACCTCAACATAATAAAGGCTATATATGACAAACCCACAGCCAACATCATTCTCAATGGTGAAAAACTGAAACCATTTCCTCTAAGATCAGGAACAAGACAAGGTTGCCTACTCTCACCACTATTGTTCAACATGGTTTCGGAAGTTTTAGCCACAGCAATCAGAGAAGAAAAAGAAATAAAAGGAATCAAGATTGGAAAAGAAGAAGTAAAACTGTTACTGTTTGCAGATGACATGAAAGTATACATAGAGAATCCTAAAGATGCTACCAGAAAACTATCAGAGATAATCAATGGATTTGGTAAAGTAACAGGATACAAAATTCATGCACAGAAATCTCTTGCATTCCTATACACTAATGATGAAAAATCTGAAAAAGAAATTAAGGAAACAATCCCATTTACCACTGCAACAAAGAGAGTAAAATACCTAGGAATAAACCTACCTAAGGAGACAAAAGACCTGTATGCAGAAAACTGTAAGACACTGATGAAAGAAATTAAAGAGGATAGAAACAGCTGGAGAGACATACCATGTTCTTGGATTGGAAGAATCAACCTTGTGAAAATGACTATACTACTACCCAAAGCAATCTACAGATTAAATGTAAGCCCTAGCAAGCTACCAATGGCATTTTTCACAGAACTAGAACAAAAAATTTTACAATATGTATGGAAACACAAAAGGCCCCTAACAGCCAAAGCAATCCTGAGAAAGAAAAATGAAGCTGGAGGAATCAGGCTCCCTGACTTCACACTATACTACAAAGGTACAGTAATCAAGACAGTATGGTTGGTACTGGCTCAAAAACAGAAATATAGATCAATGGAACAGGAGAGAAAGCCCAGAGAAATCCATGCACACATGGTCACCTTATCTTTGATAAAGGAGGCAAGGATAAACAATGGAGAAAAGACAGCCTCTTCAATAAGTGGTGCTGGGAAAACAGGACAGCTACATGTAAAAGAATGAAATTAGAACACTCCCTAACACCATACACAAAAATAAACTCAAAATGGATTAAAGACCTAAATGTAAGGCCAGACACTATAAAACTGTTAGAGGGAAACATAGGCAGAACACCCTATGACATAAATCACAGCAAGATCCTTTTTGACCCACCTCCTAGAGAAATGGAAATAAAAACAGAAATGATCAAATGGGACCTAATGAAACTTAAAAGCTTTTGCACAGCAAAGGAAACCATAAACAAGATGAAAAGACAACCCTCAGAATGGGAGAAAATATTTGCAAATGAAGCAATTGACAAAGGATTAATCTCCAAAATATACAAGCAGCTCATGCAGCTCAATATCAAAAAAACAAACAGCCCAATCCAAAAATGGGCAGAAGACCTAAATAGACATTTCTCCAAAGAAGATATACAGATTGCCAACAAACACATGAAAGGATGCTCAACATCACTAATCATTAGAGAAATGCAAATCAAAACCACAATGAGGTATCACCTCACACTGGTGAGAATGGCCATCATCCAAAAATCTCCAAACAATAAATGCTGGAGAGGGTGTGGAGAAATGGGAACCATTTGCACTGTTGGTGGGAATGTAAATTGATATAGCCACTAGAGAACAGTTTGGAGGTTCCTTAAAAAACTAAAAATAGAATTACCATATGATCCAGCAATCCCACTACTGGGCGTATACCCTGAGAAAACCATAATTCAAAAGGAGACACATACCACAATGTTCATTGCAGCACTATTTACAATAGCCCAGGACATGGAAGCAACCTAAATGTCCATCGACAGATGAATGGATAAAGAAGATGTGGCACATATATATAATGGAGTATTACTTGGCTATAAAAAGAAATGAAATTGAGTTATTTGCAGTGAGGTGGATGGAGCTAGAGTCTGTCATACAGAGTGAAGTAACTCAGAAAGAGAAAAACAAATACCGTATGCTAACACATATATATGGAACCTAAAAAAAAAAGTGCTTCTGATGAACATAGGGGCAGGACAGGAATAAAGACACAGACGTAGAGAATGGACTTGAGGACCCGGGGAGTGGGTAGGGTAAGCTGGGATGAAGTAAAAGAGTAGCACTGACATATATACACTACCAAAGGTAAAACAGGTAGCTAGTGGGAAGCAGCTGCATAGCACAGGGAGATCAGCTCGGGGCTCTGACCACCTAGAGGTGTGGGATAGGGAGGGTGGGAGGGAGGTGTAAGAGGGAGGGGATATGGGGATATATGTATACATATAACTGATTCATTTTGTTATACAGCAGAAACTAAGACAACATTGTAAAGCAATTATACTCCAATAAAGATGCTAAAAAACAATAAAGAAATGAACAGATTCAGCAAGCAGGGAATCAGTAAGGACACAGGTGAACTAAACACCACCTTCAATCAAGTGGATATAATTGACATCTGAAGACTACTTCATCCAACAACAGCAGAATACACATTTTTGCAAGGTTACATGGAACCTTAAGCAAGATAGACCACATTCTTGAACATAAAACAAACCTTAACAAATTTAAAAGAGTAGAAATCATACAATGTCCATTCTCAGACTATGAAGGAATTCACGTATAAGTCAGTAACAGAAGGATATCTGGAAAACCACCAAATAAGTGGAAGTTAAACAACACACTTCTAAATAACGCATGGGTCAAAATAGAAATATCAACAGAAATTAAAAATTATTTTGAAATAAATAGAAATGAAAACACAACTTATCAAATGTTGTGGGATACAGCAATAGTAGTGCATAGAGGGAAATTTATAGCATTAAATATATTAGGAAAGAAGATCTAAAATCAATAATATAAGTTTCTACCTTAGAAAACTAGGAAAAGATTCAATCCACAGCAAGGAAAAGAGATAATAAGAATTAGAGTAGAAATCAATGAAACTGAAAGCAGGAAATCAACAGAGAATATTAATTAAACCAAAAGCTGGTTCTTTAAAAAGATCCGCAAAACTGATAAGCCTCTAGTCAGGACAACTAAGAGAAAAAAAAGAGGACACAAATCACTATCAGAAACGAAAAAGGAGGTATCACTACAGATTCCATGAACATTTAAAAGGATAATAAAGGAATGCTATGAACAACTCTACATCCACTAATCTGATAACCTAGATGAAATGTATCTATTCCTTGAAAGACACAATCTGCCAAAACTCACACAAGAAGAAAACAATCTGAATAGGTCTATCTATATCTATTAAAGAAGTTGAACGGATAATTAATAACCTTCCAAAATAGAAAGCACACAGATCCAGCTGGGGTTTACTGGTGAATACCACAAAACTTTAAGTAAGAAATTATACCAATTCTCTCCAATCCCTTTCAGAAGATAGAAAACAGAAAACACTTCCTAACTCATTCCAAGAGGTCAGCATTATCTTAATCCTAAAACCAGACAAAAACATTACCAAAAAGGAAAACAAACAAAAATACAGACATCTCAAATAAACACTGATGCAAAAATCCTCAACAAAATATTAGCTCATTGAATCCAACAATCTATAGAAAGAATTATACATCATGACCAAGTGGATTCAACCCCACTATGCAAGGCTGGTTTAACATTAAAATATCTATTAATGTAACACATCAAATCACATGATCTTATCGATATATTGTGAAAAAGTATTTGACAAAATCCAACACCCATTCATGATAAAAACTCTGTAAATTGGGAACAGTGGAGAACTTCTTCAACTTATAAAGAATATCTACAGAAACCCTGAAACTAATATAATTAATGGTGAGAAACTTTTAGTTTTCCCACTAAGATCAGGTACAAGGAGGCAAGGATGTCCCTTCTCTCACCATTCCTTTTCAACATCATACTGGAATTTCTAGCTAATGCAGTAAGACAAGAAAAAGACATAAACAGTATACAGATTGAGAAGAAATAAAGCTGTCCATGTTCACAGATGACATGATCATCTATATAGAAAATTTGAAAAAATCAACAAAATAACTCCTGCATCTAATAAATGATTTATAGTAAAGTTGCAGGATACAAGGCTTATACACAAAAGACAATCACTTTTCTATAAACCAACAATGAACAAGGGATTTCCCTGGTGGTCCAGGGGTTAAGACTCTGTGCTTCCACTGCAGGGGGCAAAGGTTTGATCCCTGGTCAGGGAACTAAGATTCCACATGCTATATGGTGCGGCAAAAACAAACAAACAAACCAGAAGTGGAATTTGAAATTAAAAACCATTTACGTTAGCATCCCCCAAAATGAAATACTTAATGCATAAATCTAACAAAATACGTACAAGATCTGTATGAGGAAAACTATCAAACTCTGATGAATGAAATCAAAGAAATATAGATAATCCATGTTTGTAAATTGGAAGATTCAAGGCTGTCACATGTCAGTTTTTCCCCAGCTGGCCTATAGATTCAATGCAATCCCAATTAATATCCCAGCAAGTTATTTTGTGGATATTAACAAAATGGTTCTAAAGTTTACATAGACAGGCAAAAGACCCAGAATAACCAACACAGTACTGAGGGAGAATAAAAGTTAGAGAACTGATATTATCTGACTTCAAGATCTTCTATAAAGCTACACTAAGAAAGACGGTGTGGTACCAGCAAAAAAAAAAATAGGTCAATGGAACAGAATAGATGACTTTGGTTATGGCAGTGACTTTTAAGATATATCAAAGATTCATGAAAGAAAGCATTGATAAGCTGGGCCTCATTAAAATTATAAACATCTACTCTGAAAAATAAAATGTCAAGAGAATGAGAAGACAAGTCACAGAGTAAGAGACAATATTGTAAAAGATACCTGATAAAGGACTGATACCTATAATGTACAAAAACCTCTTTTTTTCTTTATATGTGTCATATTTTTCATTAATAGGTTCCTTCTTTAGATAAAATATACAAAGAACTATTAAAAAATCAACAATAAGAAAATACACAACCTGATTTAAAAATGTGCCAAGGACCTCAACAGACACTTCCCCAAGGAAGATATACAGATGGCAAATCAGCGTATTAAAAGATGCTCCATGCCATAAGTCACCACAGGGAAATGCAAGTTAAAAATACGAGATACCACTACACACCCAGTAGCATGGCCAATATCCAGAACACTGACAACACCAAGTGCTGGGGAGGACACGGAGCAACAGGAAACCTCATTCATTACTGATGGGAATGCAAGATGGTACAGCCACTTGGGAAAACAATTTGGCAGTTTCTTATAAAACTAAGCATACTCTTCCCATATGATCCAGCAATTGTACTCCTTGGTATTTACCCGAGGGAATCAAAAACATGTCCACACAAAAACCTGCACACAAATGTTTACAGCAGCCTTATTCATAATTGCTAAAACTTGGAAGAAACTAAGTTTATCTATTCAGTAGGCTCAGTGGATACACAAACAGTGGTATATCCAGACAATGGAATATTACTCAGTATTGAAAAAAAAAGACATGAAAAAACCTTACGTGCATATTACTAAGTGAAAGGTTACATACTGTATGATTCCAACTATATGACATTCTGGTAAAGGTAAAACTATGGAGACAGTAAAAAGATCAGTGGTTGCCAGGATCTGTGTTTGGGAGAAGGGAGAGGTAAGGAGGGAAGAACAGGCAGAGAACAGAGGATTTTTAGGTCAGTGAAAAAAGTCTATATGATACTATAATGATGGACACATATCATTATATATTTGTCCAAATCCACAGAATGCACAACACCAAGAATGAACCCTACTGTAAACTATGCACTTTGGGTGATTATATGATGTATCAATGTAGGTTCACCAATTGTAACAAATGCACCACTCAGGTGGTACTTACCACTTTTTGGCCACATATTTAATTTACACACACATGCAAGTGTGCGTATGTGTTTATACCTAATTTTTTTAATACCTAATTCTTTTAATAGCAGCTTAGTATTCCACTGAATGGATGACTTAATTTAACTAGTCTGATTTATATATATATATAGGCTTTTCCCCACCTTTTGCTGTTACAAACAATACTGCATAAATTATCCTTATACATATTTACCTTTAATACACATGTCCAAGTGTATCTGTATCAGAAATTGCTGAAAGTAAAAATGCTGGATTAAAAAGTTTGTATGCTTCAATTCAAAAAGCAATTTAAATGGATATATCCAACTCGAACCACCTACTCAGTATTAGTAGTGTCTTAAACAGGAAAGAAAGTTTAATAAAAATAGTTAACGACTGAAGAGGTTATCTCATTCCTGGCCTTGTTTCCTGCAGTTTTGAATTTTACTTTCATTAGCACTTTAATCACATGGTAGGAACATAAAGAGGAACAGAAGTATTTCAATTTTAATTATGTTGTAGGACTAAAGGACTGATGTGGGATGAAGTAAGATTTCTGGATTACTTTTTTTTTTTAAAGATCTTTATTTTTGGCTGCATTGGGTCTTCACTGCTGCATGCAGGTTTTCTCTAGTGGCGGCGAGCTTGTGCTACTCTTCTTTGCGGTGCGCGGGCTTCTCATCGTGGTGGCTTCTCCTGTTGCGGAGCATAGGCTCTAGGTGCTCGGGCTTCAGTAGTTGTGGCTTGTGGGCTCTAGGGCACAGGCTGGATTACTTTTGCATGATTATAACCTCTCCAATGTTTTTTTTTTTTAATTGTTTATTGGAGTATAATTGACTTACAATGTGTGTTAGTTTCACATATACAGCAAAGTGAATCAGTTATACATATACATATATCCACTCTTTTTTTTAAAGTGTATTTTTGACTCATTTTGGGTCTTTGTTGCTGTGCGCAGGCTCTCTCTAGTTGCGGCGAGCAGGGGCCACTCTTAATTGTGGTGTGTGGGCTTCTCACTGCGGTGGCCTCTCTTGTTACGGAGCATGAGTTCTGAGCACGCAGGCTTCAGTAGTTGTGGCCTGTGGGCTCAGTAGTTGTGGCTCGCAAGCTCTAGAGCGCAGGCTCAGTGGTTGTGGCGCACAGGCTTAGCTGCTCTGAGGCATGTGGGATCTTCCTGGACCAGGGCTCAAACCTGTGTTCCCTGCATTGGCAGGCGGATTCTTAACCACTGTGCCACCAGGGAAGCCCCATATATCCACTCTTTTAAAAGATATATGATATCTTTTCATGAAGAAAATACAAAGCTTTATTGAGCATTATAGATGAGCTAAATAGAAGGATATATTATATATTCATGGAAAAGAAGGCTAAATTCTTCCCCAAACTAATATACAGATTCAGTGCAATTCAAATATAGACTGCAGATGGATTTTTCAACAAACTTGATAAGCTAATTCTAATTTTTTTTTTTTGGCCACACCCCATGGCATGTGGGATCCTAGTTCCCCAACCAGGGATTGAACCCACACCCCGCTGCACTGGAAGGTGGAGTCTTAACCACTGGATCACTGGGGAAGTCCCAAGCTAATTCTAAATTCTGTGGAAGACTAAACAGCTCCCCAACCCACCAACAAAAAAGAGAAGAAGAAAAAAGTGGTAGATGCACTTGCTCTACAGATATTAAGACTTGCTATAGAGTTAAAACATCCTGTAGTAAAGAAGACAAGTGGCACTGGTGCCAGGACAAACAGACCAACAGATAAGAGAGACCAGAAATAGAAACTTGATATATGACAGATATGGCACTGCCTATTAGTAGGGGGAAGGATCCAATAAGTGGTGCTGTTAACAATCAGTAATCCATATGGAAAAAATAAAAGTGGAACAAAAATCAGTTTGTTTTACGAACAAAACTGCAAAACTTTTAGAATAAAATCAAGAGAAAAATCTTTCAGATAAGGGTGGGGAGGAGTTTTTAAAAACACCACCACGAAAAGAATGATAAATTCAATTGTATTAAATTTTGGAACATCTGTTCACCAAAACACCATAAAAAGAGTGAAAAACCACCATAAACTAGGAGATACTGGCCAAAAATAAAATTCAAAAAGAAGTGTCACTGAAAATTTTATTACTCAATAACAAGTTATATAAGAGTATATGGTTAAAATTAGTTTGTAATGGAATATTCAGCGTTATTTCTCTAACCTCTCAAATGCTCAAAATATCTCTCTTATAGTCACAGAACACATGAATCCTATAGACTAATTTGCCCAAGAGCCTTTTTATAGCACATCAATATCAAAGGCCCATTTCTGTATACCCTAAAGAAACTCTTGCACAAGAATAGCTGAGGGTTTGTACTAGCAGTATGCCTAATATCAAAAATATGGCAACAACTAAAATATCTACTGGCAGAAGAAAAAGAAGTGGTAGAATTACCAAGAAAAGCATAAGAATGCTAATAAGCAAACACAGCCCAAGGTAAAGGTCACCTCTAGGATGAAGGCAAGGGAACAGGATTGGAGGTGCTCTTTTTTAAAAGTTTTTTGCTTTCTCAGGTATTCATTACATGTATTATTTTCTATGTATTAAATACATCATAAACCTTTGATTGTAAGACCATAATACATGTGGTCTTATTCATCTGCAGTGAAATGACCTCCAGGAACTTGAAAGTAAGCGAAATTGAGTAAAAGGACTATAATGGCCTCCAGGCCTATTAGATTTAACTAAAACCTGACTGAGAGCACTAGCAGTTTGAAAGAATGTACCTAATCCATCAAAAGGATTTAAGTAGTCCATGGAAGCATAGAAAATGAGCCAAAGACAAACACTGACAATACCTGTTTAAGCACTGCTAGAGGGAAAAACCTAAACTAGTGTTAGGTGACAATTCTCCATGGGTCTCACTTCTGCTGATACAGTGAGTAGAGGTACTATCTGCCTTTGCTTCAGACTATCTTTTCAAAGACGTGTGAATAGGGAAACCCTTGAAAGATATAGTATCTCTCCTTTGAAGTTAGGTTTGTTTAGTTAACGAGTATAACAAAGACACTGTGTCCCTCCCTGGCAAAAGTCAGGCAGGATTATCGCCCATTATAAAAGACTGGGGTTCCCCAAAACTCAGGGTTCCAATATTGGGATGCAAACCCACTGAGTGTGCAATATTCACCTGAGCAGCTTAGCACCACCCCCATGGGACTTGGGAAGCAAGGGGGACTGACACAAACATGAAGCTCATGCTACTCTATTGTGCTGTGAGTAACAGTCCTTTGTCTCTGACCTAGCAGTCTTATGTCTTCTGGCAGCATTCATATAACTTGCTAGCTAGGGTTAAATCTCACACTCTTCATATTTCTTGACAGCAACAAAGTAGTCTAGTCCTTTTGGCAAGGCTATTCCTCTGATGTAGGATGCTTCCAAGGTGATGCTGTTAGCATTTATTCATCTATTCTTTCATTCAACAAATATTTACTGGGTGCTTACTCTATCTTAGGAACTTCTAGATTCCTGAACGTATCAGTGAACAAACAAAAAAAGTACAAATAGGAGACAAATTATAATCAGGAAATAAGTGTTATTAAGAAAAGTAAAATAGCATAAGGATACAGTGATGGAAGGGTTGGTATTTCATTTAGAGTGCTCAGGGAAGGCTTCACAGAAGAGGTGACCTGAAGTAAGGAGCAAGCTCCAGGAACATCTGGAGGAAGAGTGTTCCAGATAAAAGGAAGAGCAGATGCAAAGCCCTGGAGGCATAGATATTCTTAATATACTTAAAACATAGGAGGTTGAGGTATTAAGGAGCTTGTGAGTGAGAAAGAATAGAAAATAAATCTGGAGAAGCCACGAACAAAATCATGCACAGCTCTGTAAAACCTCTGTATGTTGTTCTAAATAGGATGTTAGACTTTTATAAAGTTTTGAACACATTTGATTTGTATCTTTTTAAAGGATCACTTTGGTTACTGTGTGAACAGATTATTAGAGTGGATGGGAAGGATAAGAGTGTAAGTAGGGAAATTAGAAGACTATAGCAGTAAGAAAGGATGAACGTCTGAGAAATATACTTTGAATGTAGTGCTTACAGGATTGCTGATTGACTGCTGATATCTACAGTATGAGATTGACAGAGGAACGAGTCAGGATAGCTTCAAGTTTCTGCCCTGAGCAAATGTATAAGTGATATACCATTTACTTATATGGGAAACACTGGCATTAGATTTAATTAGAGTGGAGGAAGGGGGATAATCCTAACTGAAGTTCCAATTATGGGAGGACCAGAGAGGCTGAATGAATACATGCTATTAGCCTGGTGCTTGCCCAGGTCATTACGATAAGTCCCCACCAACGTACATAGCCTGAGAATATATGTTTCTTGCGACCTTAAGTAACCTAATTAATCAGATCTATTGGCAGGGAACCTTTCACAATCTGTGTCTAACTTGAATATTTCAAACTATATTTATTTATTTGCTGTGGTATGGCTGTATTGGGACTTGCTGGAAGAAAAATTCCCAGATGATCCAGAAGGTTTTTTATTTTCTCTTTACCCCCTGCCCCCATATTCAAGTTTTTAAGATAAAAACAATTAAATTTTAGGTTTATCCAAGAATACGAGGGCACACACTGCTGAATTGATCAAGTCTGAATTTCATTAACCTTCTACCTCCTTTTTAATAAATCTGTAGTTCTACCTAAACTTCTCTTCAGTCTAGAAAAATGAAGTAATTCCTCTTTCAGTGTAACTCCTGTGTCCTTGATAGTCTCCTTTGGGTCTTTATCAATTATTCTCTCTGTCCCAAATCTTTAACTTCTCACTTTCTTTAACCCTTCAAATTTTAAACATATTTATTTCCTTGGCCCTCCACCTTCTAGCTCCACCTGCTCTCTAAAGGAAGGCCTCTGTAGTCAAACTTTTTAAAGGAGCTCAGACAAAAAGAAACAAGTTGTTTCTTATACTGTCACGAATGCCTCCTAATCCCACTGAAACTATGCTAGGGGTATCAATTACCTTTACAGAGATGAATCCAGGATTCATCCAGGTCCTTTATTGGACCATGTAATTGCAATACATTAATTAACTACTCCTTCACTTACCTTTTTAACTCTCCTTCTCAGGCTTCTGAGACATTATTGCCCTTTCCTAGTTCTCCTATCTGTGTGACTGTTCTTCTTCAACACTCTGTCTTTTAACATTTAGTGATCCTCAGTGTTCCAGCTTTGAATACTATTCTTCTTACAAAGTAATTCAAACTTCTCTCATAGTTTTAATTTCCATCGTTAGATAATGACTCCCAACTTTAAGTTCAGTCCATATCTCTCCCTGAGCCTCAGATTTAGAAACAATATTTGAAGAGACAATGGTGGAGAAATTTCTAAATCTGTTCAAAGATATCAGCCAGATTCAAAAAGCTCTATAAACCCAATAAAAAAAACCTAGTACCTAGGCATAGCATAATAAAACAGCGAAAAGCCAAAGATAGACAGCATTTCTCAATAGCAATGATGGAAAAGTGTGGATAATGGTGTGACATCTTTTAAAGTGGTGAAAGAAAATAAATGATAACTTAGAATGTGACAGTCAGCAAAACATCCTTCAAATATGGAGGAAATAAAAGATGTTTCCAGAAAAACGACAACGAAGATTCACCAACAGCAATAAGCAGCCAATGATCCTACATGGTAGTATGGTAATAAACAAGGGATTAAAGAACAGCCAAAAGCATAAGTAGACGGATAAACTGAAATCAATGTTGACTGTTTAAAATATTATTTTGGGAGGTTATAAATACATACACACAGAATGAATTTCATGACAACAACAACACAAACGGTAAATGAACAAGAGATAAATGGCATTAAGGTATTGTAGGATCCATGCATTTTCCAGAAGTGGTTTAAAAAACAATCAATTTAGGGTAGATTCTAAGGAGTTAACAATGCATATTGTGACCTCTAGGATTACAATAAAAGCACTGAACTGTATTATTAATTATCTAATAAAAAAGAAAAATCAAGTAGTTAAATATACCTGAATAAGGCAAGTGGAGGAAATAATGAACAAAGAAAAATGGGGCAAACAGAAAACAAGTAAGATGGTAGATTTATACTATATCAATAATTGCAGTAAAAGGAAGGAGACAAAATACTCTAAAACACAAAAACACCCTGAGAAAAAAACGAAACCCAACTGCATATGGTTTAAAGGAGACATCTTATATATGACATATAAATGTTGAAAGTACAACGATGGGAAAACACACACTGTGTAAACGTTAGCCAAAAGAAAATATCAGACATAGTAGACTTTTAGGCAAAAAGTATTACCAGAGATAAGGAAGGATATTTCATAATGACAAGAGAGTCAATTCAACATAAAGGTATGACAATTATAAAATTACAAGCAATATATAATAGCCTCAAAATATATAAAGTAAATAACTGATGGAATGAAAACAAGATGATTCCACCATCAAAGTTGGAGATTTTTAAACATACCTTGCTCAGTAACTGACAAGCAGATTTTTTTAAAGTTAATAAGGATAACAAACCTGACCTAATATATAGAAAGAACACTACACACAACATCTAAGAATATGAAGTCTTTTCAAGTGCACATGGCACACGGACCTTATGTTGAGTCATTAAATAAGCCTCAACAAATGTTAACGAATGAAATCATTCAGAGTATATTCTTAGAATATCTGCAATAAAAAGAAAAGTAGAAAACCCCAAATGCTTAAAAATCAATCCATTTCTGAATAATAATGAAAATATGGCATATCATCATTTTGCCAATGACTAATGTCAGAAGCAGGGTAGTACACAGCAATTGACTGCACTATTCATTCAACTTCTAGTATGTTTGAAATTTTCCATAAAAAAGGAATAAAAACCAAAATCCTGTAAAAAGACTTTCTAAAAAGAATTAGAAAATCAGCATAGTCCTGTATCTGTTAAAGAAATCGATCTGTAGCTCAAAATCATCTGATAAAGAAAATTCTGGGCTCAGATGGCTTCACCAGGAAATTCTACCAAACATTTAAGAAAAACAACAAATTTTAAACTTTTCCACAAACCGCAAAAAAGAAACACTGCCCAATTTGTTTCATGGAGTTAGCATACCTTGATTACAACACCTGCCTGGGATTTTATGGGAAAAGAAAATTATATGCCAATCTCTTCCATGAACACAGACATAAGAATCCTAGATAAAATATTATTAAACCCAATTTTATGTGTGCATATGTTTATATGTGTATGTATAATGAGTATTATATGGCAACCAAGATGGGTTTATTCCAAGACTGCAAGGTTGCAAACCAATTATTACAATTTACCAATCAACAGAATCAACAAGGAAAAAAATTAGAATCATCTCAATTACTGCAGAAGCATGTCATAAAAAACTTAGTAATGTGGGAATAATAGATAGATACCTTAATCTGTTAAAAGGATCTATGAAAACATACAGCAAATATCATAGTCAATGATGAATACAATGAATATAGAAAGCTTTCCCCTGAGATAAGGAACAAAATAAGAAAGTCAATCCCCCCTGCACTAGAAGTCCTAGCCAGTGTGACAAGAAACAGACATTTAAAAAATTTACAGATTTTAAGTACAGAGTTAATAAATTAGTTTAACAATGTCTCTGGATATAAGATCAATTTACAAAATATACTTATAATTAATAACTAAATAAACTTACAAAAATTAAATACCTAAGAATAAATCTAACAAAAGATAAATGAATGAATTTACCACTTCATGGATTAGAAGATTCAGTATTGTCAAGATGTTAACTTCCTCCAAATTAATTTATGAATGCAATACAATGTCAATAAAAATTCTAGAAGTTTTGTGGAAATTGATAAGCTGACTCTAAAATTTACATATGTCCAAGAACAACAAGATCTTAAAGGACAAAGCTGGGGGACATAACTCCCAGATCCCAGAAATATTATATAACTACTGTTATTTTAAAAGTGTGATACCGGTATAAAAATAGACAAATAGGCTAAGGGAACAGAACAGAGAATAGAAATAGATCCACACACATACAGTCACATGACAAAGCTGAAAATGCAATGCACTTGTTTCAGAAAGCATAGATTTTTTACTATATGGTGCTGGATCACTGGCTATCCAGATTTGGGGGTTGTGGTGCAGGGAGGGAACCCTTGACCTCCTAATCTTATACCACTTACAAAAATCAAACATGAAAGAAAAAATAATAAAGTTTCTAAAAGACAACATAAAATATCTTCATGGCTTGGTGAGGATACTCAAAGATTTCTTATACATGACACAAAAAGCACTAACCACAGAGGGAACGATCACTAAATCACTCTTCTATTAAAATTAAGAACTCTTATTCAGCAAAAGACATTATTAAGAGAGTGAAAAGACAGACCACCAGAGAGAAGATATCTGCAATATATATATACCCAACAAAGGACTTATTTCCAAAATAAACAAAAAGAAAATGGCTATAAATCAATAAGAAAAAGACAACTCAATATTAGATGTGCAAAATACTTGAATAGGTGCTTTACAAAACAATTTCTAAATGGTCAATAAGCATATAAAAAAAGGTGCTCAACAGCAGTAGTAATCAGGAAAGTATAAACTAAAATCACAATAAAATACTACTTTACTTCCACTAAGTGACTAAATTGGGGAAAAAAGGGGGGAGGGGGGAAAGGGGGGGTGCAATACCAAGTATTCAGGAAAATTCCCACAACTAGTGGGAATGTAAACCTGGTACACCGCTTTGGATTTTTTTGTTTGTAAGTAAAAGTGACACTCCATAAAAATGCACTGTGTTTAACCTGTGGTTTCTTGTGTCTTCTGGCACATGAATGTGTACCCAGGTTTGCGAAACAACAAACAAGATTTAAGTCCAAGGTGGTCTGCAGGACATAAAACCCCATGACAAGAGTCTGGCTCTTGTTCTCTTTGCCTCTCTTTTTCACCCTCCATGTTGTTTTCTCCCTAGATCATGCATACCTCTGCTCATACTGTTCCCTGCTATGGACTAAATGTTTGTGTCACCCCTGGCCCCCACAAATTATATGAAACCCAAACCCCCAATGTGATGCTATTTGGAGATGGGGTCTTCAGGAGGTAATTAGGTCATGAAGGGTGTGGTCCTGGTATGATAGGATTAGTGCCCTTTATAAGAGACACCAGAGAGCTTGCTCACTTGGGCGTTCTCTGGCACTGAGACAAAGCAGCTGTCTGTAATCCAAGAAGAGAGCCCTCACTAGGAATCAACCGTGCTGGCACCCTAACTTTGGGACTTCCAAGCTTTCAGAACTGTGAGGAAAAAAACCTGTTATTTAATCCACCCAGTTTATGGTATTTTGTTATGGCAGACTATGCTGACTAAAATTCCCTGTTTAAAACATTCATCCCCTCGCTCCTCCTGTGTTTTCCCCCCCAATTTTCATCACCAGCCCCACCCTCTTCAATTAGTTAACAATTTTTCTCATCCTTGAAAAGTTCAGGTGTATCTTAAGAAAAAACACAAACTCTTATCTTCCACAACGACTTCAATACCCCTATCCTGTGCTCCCAATCACTATGAGCACGTATCTATTACGCCATCATAAACTCTCTTAGAACAGAAACTATGGTTTATGTTCCTTTGTATCCCTCTACTGGATAATGAAAATGTAACCAACACCTTTTCCCCTTTATCATCAAAAAATTTAAAGTCAAATTTATGACTCAATTATTAAACCTGTTTAGGACATTATGACATATATGTATTGTCTCATTCTGGATTTGATTCATTATAAATCTTATTCTCCTGGGTTTCTGTTGTTCTTTGACTGGTAAAGGGCAGATGGTCCTAATGTTCTCATCTAACACATCCGATTTCTATAAATATGAATAATATATTGAAAAATATTTATTTTCTCACCTGATTGGCTTGGCTTTGCAAGTAGACTCTTCTGGCATTCAGATCTTCAAAGGGAGAAGGTCTTGAGCTTCTGTAAGGCTCACTGGTTATAACTGTCTCTTGCTGGAAGAGATGATCTTTCACTAGAGAACTGGAAGTATCCTCTTCAGCTGCCTAATGGGAACAATCCCCAACTCATTAGTTACCAGAATGTAAAAAACAACAACAAAATAAGATACCTTCACTCTAACAAAAATTTAGCAAATCAGTAAGTATGTACCACCACCATCAATGTGTATGGCAATTCCCCAAACTCAAATGTGCGTTAGGAAGCCATGTCAAAATAAAATAATATGAATTTTAAAAAAATCAACTTTATAAGCAAAATGGACTTTCTTAAAAAAAATAATATAGGAAGAATTAGAAGGCTATCCATGGCAAGTGAGAAAGATATCTAATTACAATAAAGCTGCTAATTATAACTAAAAGTGATATATGTACACAGAAAAAGAAGAAATTATGAGGAAAAAATACAAATCAATAAAATTGTTACTCTGCAAGTTTTTTTTTAAAGAACTTTTTTCTTTTTACACAGTACCAAGGATTGTGCTGTGTGATACGAGGGATCGAAGAAGGAAGACAGTAGTCCACGTAATTTTAGAAGTAATTGAATGAGTGAATTAATTAATTAGCCTGAACTTGCTGATTATTTAGAAGGATTCAAACCATATACAAGACTCAGTGAAGGAGATATGCTCAATCAATGACAGTCACTAACAAAATGCTTTTGGAATTTCATAAACAATATTTCTGTAAAATAAATGTTGAATAAGTGAAACTTAGCACATTACAAAACAAAGTCCTGAAAAGGTTTTGTTTCCTTTTTTTTTTTTAAGAAATGAGATAACTCTTTGCTATTATTTTTCCCGTTAGTATATAATTATTTGGGAAGAAAAAGTGACAGCCAACTAAAATTACAGAAATACCTTTACTGGCTCACTCTAAAGTAATTTAGAGTAATCATTATAGGGCTAATAATTTTAAAGGTAGAAACACAAGCTTTTTTATAAAAATAAAAAACATTAAAATTTGGTATTACTTCTAATATTAAGCAATGAAGTTCATAAAAGTTATTAAAATTTGGTATTACTTCTAATATTAAGCAATAAAGTTCATAAAAGTTATAGCTAAGATATTATAAATTTATAAATGCATGTTCTGGTCCTTGCTCTGAAACAAAGAAGCTTTGTGACATTTAATTTTTCTGGAACTCAGTTTTTTCAATTAAATAATTATAATACCTATACTGTTTTATGACATGGATTGTCATAAGGATTTAGTGAGATGCTAATATATGTGAAAATGCTCTGAAAACTAAAAGCTGTTATTTTATCAGGAAGCAATTAAACTTTAAAAAATGTATCTGAGAGTCTCTTGTCACTTGAAACTACATGTGTCAAACCCAGTTAATTGCTATTTTTAGCTAATTTTCCTAATAGTTATATCAATGTGTTATGACAGTTAATGCTAGGTTATTGGAAAGGAGGTGGCTAAATAATGGTATTCAGCAAACATTCTTTCAAAATTAATGATCAAAACTGGGGAGAGTAAAAAGAATTCAGGAAGCATATTTATTTGTTCCAGGGAGTTTTCAAAATAAATGACCCAAGTAACTGTCAAAAATCATAAGCAAACTGAATAGAAGAAAACAACAATAACAACAAAAAGGTTTAGAGAAAGGGCCTAGGTTGGAACCTTGTCTTATCCAACTTGGGTATGAAATTTAAGCAATTAACTTCTCTAAATCACAGCTCTTTTTTATTATAAACTGGGTATAGTATTTGTATTAAAAATCTCAGGGTTAGTTGAGATACTCAAGAGATTAAAAACTATAAACAAGCATAAACTGTATTAGTAGTGACCATAAAGTAATTATGCTTTTAATGGTGACAACTATTTTGATCAGGTTGTCTTTACTGTATTCTAATCTAACTGAGAAGTCATTTAAGAATTGTAAAATATAATAAAGCTTACTTAAAAATCTGTATCTGAACAAATACAAAATGTTTACATGACCCAGTGTTTTACTGTACTGACTGAGGTTAATTCTACTTACATTAAACAGTAATAAATTTCATTTTGATTAAAAATAAATACATTATTTTTTAAAGGGAAATATCAAAAGTATTATTTCATTATTAAACAAATAAAATGTGTATAGTATTTGGGTAATAAATGATTTAGTTCAACTTAAAAATGCTTACCAAAATACCTGGAATTAACCTATTAATTAGAAATACTGGGACTTCCCTGGTGGCGCAGTAGATGAGACTCTGCGCTCCCAATGCAAAGGGTCCAGGTTCAATCTAGATCCTACAGGCATGCCGCAACTAAGAGTTCCCATGCCACAAAGAAGGAGCCCATGAGCTGCAACTAAGACATGGTGCCATCAAATATATAAATATTTTTTAAAAAAAGAAATATTTCATACTACACAGTGAATTTATAACTATATACCTGTATGTGTCTCAGCTAATAAAATAACTAAAACATCTTTCAGGTGTCTGATATGGTAAAAATAAACAAACCAACCCTCACTGTTTGAAAATGTAGAGTCTACAATCTATAATAAGGGACATATTATACATGAATTGTGAGAAACTAACATTTTTAGAGAATCCTAAACAGGAAAAGACCATTTTCCTACTACCTATGTCTCTTTCAGCAAGTTTAAATTTAGGTGTATATTAAGTTGACAAAGTATTAAAAAAAAGTGGTGATAAGGAAAATGGTCATTCTCATTCACTGCTTTCTATATTCTATACACAGGAGGAAAATCCGGACCAACCATTTCTGAAAAGCAATTTTAGTAAAATGTATCAAAAGCTTTTAAAACACTCACACATTTTCACCACTTATTCAATCTAGTAAAGAAAAAATTGTACTAAATGGAAAGAGCTTTAGGCACAAAATATTTTTCTCCGAATTTTTTTAATAGTAAAAATGAAGAAATAACCTTAATGTCCTAAATTAAGGGAATGGTTATGTAAATTATGGTATGCCCACTTAATGGAATGAGTGGTCATCTGAAATTAGGTTTATGAATACCTACTTTGTGGAGAAATGTTTACTGTTAAAAAAATCAGTATATAAAATTTTATTTATAGTATTATAACTATAACAAGATGAAAGGTTAAAAGGATATAAAATGAATGTTAATATTATTCCTTGATGGTATGATTATAAATGATTTTCCAATTTTTCTAGAGCTTATTTATAAGGGCGATTTCTTTTAAAATCTAGGTATATACTTCCCCCCTTCTTTTGATATAGAGTCATAATATTTAAAAATACAATACAATTATATTTTATCAAAATAGTCAAGTAATTCAACTGACTAATGAACCAGTCACTTGCTTTTTGGCATAAGTAGATTCCTCCCTCCACATACCCCCCCCCGCCACTCTGTATTTGAGATAATAAACTGAGACATTGTTCAATCCTTGCCCTAAACCCTTCTGGATTCATGCAGAATATCTCTTTTGGTCAGTAAAATAAAATAATTTTCTAAACAAGCTAATCTTCTGAGTGTCTTTCAAATCCATTTTCTCTTCTCCATATCCACTTACCTACTCTCTTAATGCAAGCTCTCATTATCCTTTTTTGCCTCTCTTATTTTAGTAGGTTTCTAAGTGATCTCCTTGTTTCCAGTCTTGTGAAAAGGCTAGGCATGCAAATCTGTTGGTTTTTCTACTCAGAATCCTTCTAAGGTATCCAATTATCAAAGCTCTATTGGGGAACCCTGTACACACTGGAGAATAGAGGGCCGAGAATCATTATTGTCTGAGGAACGCTTTCAAGATACATAATTTACACAATCCATAGAAATGGGCTCTCTCACCCCAGAAGCACTGAGGTACAAGACAAAGTCCAACTTTATTTCACAGGAAAAAGAAATAGACAACAAATACATGAAAAGAAGATGATGGACTTCAATTAAAGACTTAAAAATGTGATGACAATTTTTTATACAGACTAGAAAAGATGGAAAATATAATAATACTCAACACTGGCAAGGGTATGGAGAAACAGGATATTTTGCACTGTTGGTGGGAGTGCATTTCTTCTTTGAGAAAGTGATCGTATATACAGATACATACACAAATAATCATCGTAGCACTCTTTTTAACAAAAAAAGAAAAGGAGAAAACATCCTATGGCTGTATCAGCACAGGACTGGTTAAAAAATTATGGTATACATATATGATAGAATTCTAAAAGCCATTAAAAAGATCTGTATGCAGTACTCACAAGATATTGCTAAATGAAAAAAAGCTAGGGACAGAACTGTCAGTATGACATGATCCTATCTGTCAAATTGATAGGATGGATGAATAGGTATTTAAAAATTTTATCAGTTTAAGGAAGGATATACACCAAACCACTGATATTTCCCTTAGGAAATATTTTATATAAAGGACTATAGACATAATAATATAAAGGTAATAAAGTGAATATGTGTATACTTATCACCCAACTTAAGAAAGAGAAATAACCAAGACAGCAAATATTATATTATCAAGACAACAAATAATAGCATCCCCCACCTCTACCACTTGGATAGGTAAATATTATCTTGAAGTAGTTGTTTATTTTACAATTTCTTACTGTTCTTTACAGCTTTACCACATAAGTATTATTCCTAAACAATATTTAGTTCTAGATGCTTCTGAATTTTATTTGACTGATATCATGCTATTTGGGACATTTTGGAACTTGCTTTTTTTGCTCATTTTTTTTCATGAAACTTATTCATGTTGATATATGTAGCAATAGCTCACTCATTTTCACTTCTTTGTAGTGATGATAGCTAACACCTATTAAGCATTTTCTATGTAGCAGACATTGTCTCAAGTACTTTACATGGGTTAACTCATTTCATCCTCACAACAACCCTTCGAGCTAGTTAGCATTATTATCTCTATTCCACAGGAAGAAACTAAAGCTCAAAGACATTATGTAACTTGCCTAAGATAAAACACTTAATTTTTTGCTATTTCAAACAAGGGTGCTAAGAACATTCTTTTACTGGCCTCATGATACATATATACAAGAATTTTCTGGTACATATCCAGGGGTGGAAATGCTAGATTATAAGATACACGTATGCTCTGATTTATAAAATAAAAATTATTTTCCAAGGTGGTTTTAACAATTCATATATCCACAAGCAATGTTCTATATTCTCACTAAGACTAGGCATTATCACAACTTTCACTCTTATTTATGGATATACTATTTAATTTCTATGATAATGGACTAGTCTTACTAAAAATTACAGTGTTTTCTTTTCATGAACAAGAAATTTTGAGAATGAACAAAAGAACTAACAAATGAATGCATAGGTTTGTTACTTTACCATGGCTCCTACTCTGTTTCATCATCTCTTTTTGCTTCAGATGTACTGTTTCTCTCCAGTACTGTCTAACATTTCACACTTCTGATTCTTTGTACATGTAATTTCCTCTGCCCACAAAGACTATCTTCAATTTTTCCACTAGGAAAACTTCTTTTTAGAGTTTGGGATTAACATATACACACTACTATATATAAAACAGATAATCAACAAGGACCTACTACATAGCACAGGGAACTCTACTCAATATTCTGTAATAACCTATATGGGAAAAGAATCTGAAAAAGAATGAATGTATGTATATGTATAACTGAATCACTTTGCTGTACACCTGAAACTAACACAACGTAAATCAACCATACTCCAATATAAAATAAAAATTAAAAAAAAGAACTCCTTAACATCAGCCATAAACGCCTCAAAAAGTCTGTTAATCTACTCCAAAGTTACTCCCTCCTCTGAACTTCCTCAAAAATACTTATATCTATCACCCTATATTCTAAGTGTTCTTTTATTTGTATTTTTCCTGTGAGCCAGTAATGACTTTCCCTCTGTTTTATTCCTAGAGCTTAGAACTACACCTGACACACAGTGAGTACCCTATAAATAATCAGTGATATGCAAATAACCACAAGTCAGATCACATTATGTTAATATAGACCCTTGGGAGTAACTTTGGCAATAGAAAAAAATGTAGAAAAAGAACTCCTTAAGCAACAATGAAAAGTCTTCACCCACGAAAGAAATAATTTTAATAACTGTTAAAAGTTCAAATTACACAAAAAATTCTTCACACACCCCCCATATGGAATAGCACCTATTATTATTTGACATGTATCTTTCTAGACTTAATACATATATATATTTATAGTCTATGTATAATTTGATTCCTTTTATATATTTAGGTCTATCCATGTAGTGCTTTCTTTTACCACAAAACATACCATGAACCTCTCCCTGTGTCAATATATAAAGATGTACCCTGTGCTTTAAAATGGTTGCAAAGAAGTTCAATATTTGTGTATGTTATGTATTCTGTAGGCAAAACTCGAATTAGGGGCATTTAAATAGCTTCCAATTTTTTGGTCATATACATTTCAACACACCTCCTTATAAATACATCTTGGTGCACTGGTAGTATTATTTCCTTAGGACTAATTCCCATTAATACTACAGAGTATAAGCTACCCTCTAGCAAACTTATGTGCCCTTTGAAAACCTCAAGAAAGACTATTTCCTCACACCTCTACCCACACTGGGCCTTATCATTTAACTATCTCTGCCAAACTCATATAAGAAAAAAATTTTAATTGTTATTTTATGAAAAAGATTATTTGTACCATTTCCATTATTAAAATTAATAGTAGCCAAAACATTTTTTAAAACTTGGATCAGACTGAGTAAAAAGTATTCTGGCTTAGTCAAACTTGAATGTTTTTTACTGGATTAAAACTCTTTAAAGGTAACAATTACTATGGGAAAAGGGGTGTAATCTCAAGTTAGGTGGTGGAAAATGCCAAAAAATCTTCCACAAGAGCAGAAAATCTAATGTATGATACGCACAAAGGATGTACATACATTTGCATGAGCTCCAGCTTTTAAAAAGTTGTCTATAGCAATAATATACATCCACATTCAATGCTTTTAGTACTGTGCTGGCATTGGCTCATCTGTATTTACCTAAAAAGTAAACCATGCCAAGATTTCATGTACAGTGGAAATCTGTTCCACTCTCAGAGGCTGGTATAATAATTATTCTTCTATGGGTGCTCAGAGATTGTTTAGCTTTTTATTTCTCCAAGACTATTACAGCAATTTTGTGTGTAGAGGCAAAAGGATGCAGTATAAAGTAATAAAATAATTCTAGCTGTAGTTCTCTTTCAGAACATAAGTCTAGATGATAGCTGTAGAGAAAATAAATACAGATTTTGCTTTTCTCCTTCCTTTGTCCCTTCTCTCTATATTAATTCTGAGGCAGAGAAAACAGCATTGTTCTGTAAACTTTTTAAAATGTATGATTCCCAATAAACAATATAGTGCGAAAAACACTGATATCACAGTCTATCAGTTGTTCCAAACTTTCATTCTTGTAGTTGTATTATCACGAATCACAGGTTTGAATGTGTGACTGGGTCGTATTCAACAAGAGAAGTTTTAAATAATTATATTATTAGTTTACTTTAGCATGATGAAAAAATTTTAGATGTTCTTTGATAAAGAAATCTTATATTCTAGCATTGCATATGTTAAAAATGCTATCAAAGCTATTCTTTTGGTATTTAAAACTATACAGTCAAATTATGCAAACTTAGAAAGCACAGAAAAGGAAAAAAATGACTAACAATTCTACAAGCCCAACAAAATCACTATTTACACTTTGATGTAGCACCCAGTAGCAATGCATTTTATATTTGACCACCAATGTCTCCTATTCTGTTTGCTAGATTTCTTTAGTTACTTTTTATTAGTTTAAGAATAAACTAGGGGCTTCCCTGGTGGCGCAGTGGTTGAGAATCTGCCTGCTAATGCAGGGGACACGGGTTCGAGCCCTGGTCTGGGAGGATCCCACATGCCGCGGAGCAACTGGGCCCGTGAGCCACAACTACTGAGCCTGCGCGTCTGGAGCCTGTGCTCCGCAACAAGAGAGGCCGCGATAGTGAGAGACCCACGCACCGTGATGAAGAGTGGCCCCCGCTTGCTACAACTAGAGAAAGCCCTACGCACAGAGATGAAGATCCAACACAGCAAAAATAAATAAATTAAAAAAAAAAAAAAGAATAAACTAAACCTTGAATTTTCAATTTTGCATGTCTATGAGCTTTGTCTAAAAATACTAATAGCATATATAGTATTTTGTTTAGGCAACCTGAACACAGTAATCAGTGATGAAATAATATGGAAGGCATACGAGAAAAGTACCAACATATAATGTCCAGCAAAAACAAAAAAGAAAAACAAGTCCTCCACCTTATTAATCAACAGAAACTACACTTTAAATGAAAAGTTAGTTTGGCTTAAATGTGGTATTAGGTTTTCAGGGATTGTTTATTGTCCGCAAATCTGTTTTTTAGTTAATAGGCAGGCAATAGTTGCATAGTTTCTGCTAACTATATAAATCTTTAGACAATCCTTTAATTGGTAAATCTATTTCTAGGATTTTATCCTAAGGTCACATTCAGAAGTACCAACAAAAATTAATGTACAAGACTGTGGAAGATAAAGTAAATGTTCAACGAAACATGAATGGTTAAATAAACTGTAGTATAGTTACACAATATAATGGCAAAATTCAAAGACTCTGAAATCAGACTGTGTGGGTTCAATTTTTATGATTTGTACTACTTAAATTCCAACCACCACTATCACTACCATTACCAATACAAACAAAAATCCTATCAAAAACACAATCCAAATGGAGAAGAGACTGATGTTGATGGTACTTTTAAAAAGAAGTATGTATTTGAATATAACATGCAAGAACAAAGGAAAACTTAAGAAGAACCCAAAATCTTAATAGCAATTACCACTAGGTAGGGATAAATGATTCCTGATTTCTTCTTTATAATTTTCTAACTAACCAAATATCCTACATGAAGATTAGTTTAAGAGTCAAGGAAAAATTAAATAGTGACAAAATATTATGCAAAAAGATTATATAGAGTTTTTTTACTCCCTTATTAGATAATTAAACTCAATCTAAAATATATAAAGGTTACAGGAACCTAACTATAAGGTAGGATGGTGAGAGATCACGGTAATATAAAATCCATTTTGCTAGCTAAATAAAGTTCTATCCATTAACTTAGTTTTCAGATATAGAGCCTTATTAAAATGTTACTACCTCTGAAAATGAGTACATGAACAATTCATAGCGCCCTTGACTAAAGCAAATGACTTTGAACAATAAATGTAAATCACAATCCTTTTAATCATTTGGCTCAAAAATGACCTTACTTAATTCTAAAAAAGAGTAAGTTAGTCAAGTATTTCTCAGTGGCGAAGAGAAAATATGATACCTTTTCACTTCAGATCAATTAGGTGTCACCTTTCTTCTGCCCCAAAGCATGGAATCTGAGATCTTTTCCTCTTATAATCACAAACCAATCGTGAGGTGAGTTTTATGGGTTTTGTTAGCAATCTAGCCTATCTGAACAATAAGAACTGTTACGACTAACAACTCTGGTTGGAAAAACACTGAAAAAATAATCTTAAAGCAAATGTAAGCTAACATTAAAAAAAAAAACCCCACCTAACCGGCTCATTAAAATAGTTAAATAAAGAAACCAAATGAAAAGAACATTCATACCTTACTGCTGCTTGGTTTTTTTTTTAACTCCTTAATTTTGAAGATTTTTCTTCAAAAAACCTTTCCTACCTTGATGTTTAGTCAAAATTGTACTAAACATCAGGGATAAAAGATGAGCAAGATATGATTTTAAATCCAAATAATGATGTTATGAAACCTTTCAAAGATAAGTATGAAACAGAAAGGTAATCACCTTTCTGATGATTTATAATACTGATAAAGATACTGAATTGTTGAAAGCTGTCTACCAGCAAATAATCAAATGTTTAGCATAGTTATTGGAACAGAACAGGTGCTCAAATATTTACTGAATGAATTAATAAGTACTCAAAATGGAGAGGATTTCCACTCTGATATTTAAAGTCTTAAAGCCATTTATGATCTAACTAACAGTCATTACTTCCTTGGGGTTAAAATAATTAGAGAATGGGTTATTCTTTTAAAGCCATTTTAGTTGTCTTTGCAAATAATCACTAATAAAGTAAACCTGACATAACCACTATCATAAACTATAGTCAACTTGCACTCAAGATAATTTCAAAATGCTTATGTATGTCAAGCCCATAGGTGGTTTACAAAACAATAATGTACTTTGTTCCTAATAAAGTGGTTAACTGAATTAGAATACTTTATAACCTCCAATACATTCCAAAATAAGAATGATGTATGTGAAAACTTTAGCATATCATGAAATAAATGGTACTAAAGTAAACTTAAGAGTTTTCTTTGGCAGTTTAATTCTGTAAGTTGATTCTTTTTTTAAAAATTTCACATTTTGCGAGCATCTCAGTATCCCCCAGCCCCTTTTGGTATAATTAAGGTTAATATATTATACATACATAATCGGGCTCAGAATTTTTTAAACTAATAAGAACTGTGTTTTTTTCTACCTGAACATACTTTTAGTTGTAAAGGGGCTATAAAATCAAGATATAATACAATCTTCTATTGAAAAATGCAATTTAACTTAAGCTAGATGTATCATCTAAAAAAGTTGAGAATGGAAGCAAGATAAAATGAACATGACTATAAATGTTAGCTTTCATTCTACTCATCTTCCTTTTCTGCTTATGTATTGGTTAGCTGTTGGTGCATAACCACCAATTACCACAAAACTGCAGCTTCAAAGAACATTTACTAATTTCTTACATTGAGTAAGAAATTTGGGAGCAACTTAGCTGAATGGTGTTCCTTAAGTACAGTTCCTCTCGTTGTGAGGACCCATGAACTAAACAGACAAATTATCTGCCCCACACACAACCAAAATACAATGGTAGGACAGGCAGAGGATAATTGTTATAAAACTTCTGGTTCAGAATAAGAGAAAATGGAGTCACTGATCCAAAGTAATTCTGTAATCAAGGTGGGAACACGTTAGAAGTTCCTTGAATATGGGAATAATTCTCCATAGCTCTTGGCTCTGCCCTTTGAGATTTTGGTTCTATTTCTGAGTTATCTTTCCATTTTATGAAAGGAAGTCCATGTTTACAATGTAAAATGTTTTTCAACCTGCTTCTTGCCGGTAAAATTCTGGGGATCCAAGGGGCCGCTCCTCAGACTGGTAATATTTCTACCAATTAACTCTTTTGAAAACTTTGTGGGTCTCTTGGGAATCTTACTGGGATTCACACTCTGTTAGACAAAAAGCACAGTCACAATTCTGAGACAAACTCTTCTCTACTTTAAATTTCTGCTGAGGACACCCTTAATCTGCTTTAAGCCCTCTTACTTTGAAAGGTTCTCTGAGGCTCACATTACATCTTTCTGAGGTTTTAACAAAGGATTTTATAGTCACACCACTGGCTTCACCTTCAGACAAACCTATTCTGAGAGTGCCCAGGATATGATCTTTGCCTGGAAGCCATTTCCTAATTTTAGCATAGTTTGACATATTGAGACGATGAGAATTTTCCAAACCACCAAGTCCTGGTTCTTTTTGTTTGCTTAGGAGCCCTTCCTGAGCCTATTTCTCCCATCCACTGCTTTACCATAACCAGAAGTAGTACATTTTCTACTTCACTTATTACTACAGGTGACAATGTTGCTAAACTTTCTGCTACTATATAACAGTGATTTCCTTTCTTTCAGTTTCCAATATGGTGTTCTTCATTTTCATTTAAGACCTCATCAGGAGTCTCCTCAAAGGCTTAACTTTAAGCTTCTATCTACTGTCCCCAAGTTCAAATTATATGCCACATTTTGAAGTATTTGTTATGGCAGCACCTCATTATTATGGGCAGCAAAATCTCTATTAGTAACCAATTACCCCAAACCTAGAGGCTTAAAATGAAATTTGTTATTTTACAGTTTCTGTAGGTCATGAATTCAGGAACAGCTTAATGAGGTGGTTCCAGCTCACAGTCCCTAGGGAAGTTACAGTTAAAACATCAACCATGACTGCAGTCATCTGATGGCTCATTTGGGGGTGAATGACTTGCATCCAAGATGGCTCATTAACATGTTTATTGTCACAAAACTTCAGTTCCTCACCACAAGCACATCTCCATAGAGTTGCTTGAGTGTCCCCATGACATGGCAGTTGGCATCCTCCAGTACAGGGGATCTAAGAGAGCCAGAAACAAGCTGCAATATCTTTTATGGCCTACCTTTGGAAGTCATACTCTTGTCATTTCTACCATATGCTCCTTATTAAAAAACAACCCAGTAAGTATAGCACCCACTCAAGGGGAGGAGAATAAGATTCCACCAAAAGGAATATAATTTAAGAATCTATTTTTAAAACATCACAGTAAGTAAAAACCAAGAACTAAAACTTGATATAAAAATTGCTCTTAGTGAAATTACACTTACATGGAAGCCTATTTTAGAGTCTCTAGTGACAATGCACATTTTCTATTTTATTATGAAAGTAAAAACCAAGAAAGTGCTTTAGTGTATAATGAAGCTAAAATATAAATAACTCTTTTAGGTGTGTGTGTGTACGTGTGTGTGTGTGTGTGTGGGAGAGAGAGAGAGAGAGAGAGAGAGTGTGTGTGTGTGTGTGTGTGTGTATGTAACCCCATGGACTGGGGGCAGTGGAGAGACCTTACTATGAAGCAGAGATCCCAAGGAGCTAACAACAGATTAACTACTCCTTGCTTTGGTTATACAATAATTATCTCTACTAGCCATTGATGGCAATATGCACAAAGTCTTGCAAACAATTAAGTCCTGTAAAAGTTTTTCCTCTATACAGTGCTATATATAGAAATGAAGGAAAACCAAAGCAGAATGTTAAAAAATTCTTTTTAAAGTTGAATTTTAACCAAATTTACTCTCTTCACAGGGAGCAATTCAGAAAATGTTTCCCCATTTCCAGCTCCATATTCTCATTGATACCAGAACAGAACTTTAGGAAACACTTAACTATAAAAAGTATACTTATTTTGCATTTTATTACTTATTTCTTATACCTAATTAAATGAAACTGAGTTTTTAAAATAATAATTAACCATCAATAAAATAAACAGATTCATATATTAAAACACAAATAAGAACTCTTAAATTTACAATAAGGATAATGGGTTAGGATACATCTATTGAAAACAAATTAGATAGACACAAAAAAGATTAAAAATTGTAAACTTGAAAAAATATTTAAGGTTACAAAATATCATTATGTATTTAAGTGAAAAAAAAAGCTACAGAATAATGATATAATAACAACACATGTGTACCCATTTATTTGTCCAGAAAAAAACTCAGAGGCTATATTTAAAAATACATATGGGACTTCCCTGGTGGTCCAGTGGCTAAGACTCTGTGCTCCCAATGCAGGGGGCCTGGGTTCGATCCCTGGTCAGGGAACTAGATCCCACATGCTGCAATTAAGACTTTGCATGCAGCAACTAAAGATCCCATGTGCCACAACTAAAGATCCTGCATGCAGCAACGAAGATCCTACACGCGGCAACAAAGATCTTGCGTGCCGCAGCTAAGATCTGGAGCAGCCAAATAAATAAATAAATATTTAAAAAAAATATGTATGATGGTAATCATGGATGGTAGCATATCTATGTTTTATTTTTTGAACTTTACTATATTTCTCAAATTTTCAGAAATAAAAAACATTTTTATTTTCTGATTATAAATGTACATAAAACATTTTGCCATGTCCTTTAGGTGATGACTATTTTTACAATAATATGAATAATTGATTATTAATACAAGGTATACATATAAATTTGGGTTCTTTCACTATTCTCCTAAAAGTATTAATATTTTAGGAAATTAAAAGTACTAAAAAGAAAGCCATATAGCTCAGAATCCCACAATCCAAAAGTAACAAATATAACATTTTAGTTGAGTAAAAATGGGTGACAACACCATATAATTATCTGTTTTTACTACTCAATACACTGCAAGTAAATTAATAATAAAATTTTTAGTGGTCGCATGACAAAGATACCTTAATTAATTCTACCATTTCCATTCCATTTACATAGCTTATTTTTTATTATCACTATTTCATACACACACACCCAAAAATCTGTGTATACAAATTTTTTGTGTATCTCTATTTCCTTAAATTGATTCACTGAATCAATAGGTATGAATTTTTTTTTTTTAAATGTGGACCAATTTTAAAGCCTTTATTGAATTTGCTACCATACTGCTTCTGCTTTGTTTTGGCTTTTTGGCCACAAGGTATGTGGGATCTTAGCTCCCCGACCAGGGATTGAACCTGAAATATTAGAAGGGGAAGTCTTAACCATTGGACCACCAGGGAAGTCCTGTTTCTATTTTTAAGGCTTTTAAATACATTATTACCAAACTGCTTTCTAAAAAGAATCTACCAATCTATATTTTCTAGCAGAGCATCAATCTGTCAACCTCATGGAAAGACACAGTCTGGGGTAATATTAATTTTTAAATCTTTGATAATTTCATAACTAATGTTAATTTATACTACCTGCTGATTACTAGTGATATAAAACAGAAGGGTGTCCATATGCTTATTAATAGTCTGAAATTACTTTTCTACGAATTTTTAATACAAGTACCTTGCCTATGTGGTGGGGTATCTGTGATGGTTAATTTTATCTGTCAACTTGGCTAGGCGATAGTGGCAAGTGGTTTGGTCAAACACCAGTCTAACTACTGTGAAGGTAATTTTCATATGTGACTAACATCTAAATCAGAGACTCAGAGTAAAGGAGATTATCCTCCATAAAGTGGGTGGACTCATTCTGGAAAGACTTAAAGAAAAGACTGAGGTCCCCCAAGGAGGAAGGAAGTCTGCCTTTAGACTGCCTTCTGACTCAAGAGCAAAACATCAACTCCTGCCAGAACTTCTGCGATGCCTGCCTACCTGCTTACCCTGTGAATTTCGGACTGGCCAGTTCCCACAGTCACATGAGCCAATTCCTTAAACAAACAAACCGAACAAAACCAAGTCCTCTTTATACATATTAATAAATACATACATATATATGTATATATATATATATATACACATACACACATTCTATTGGTTCTGTTTTCCCTGTATTTCCTGACAAATACAGTGACCAGAAATTTCTTAAGAATTTATATGAATTGTTTATTTATTAAGGCTAGTGATTTCCTCCACAACCTTTATGCCTAGAAATTCCTTTTAATCCAAACTACTTACTTGTAAGTTGTCTTCTGCTCCTTCAGTTTCATTTTTAAATGCTGGGCATCCTAAGAAAACGGGTAAAAGTTAATTAAGCATAGAATTTTTGTTTTAGATTTTAGTATTGCTGACTCATTGATAATATCACTATGATACTGTAGAAGACTAATCAGAGATCATTCTGGACTGCCTGGTAACCAGTCAGATGTTGGTCACTCATACTTGCCCCTCTGTTAGACAAACAGAGAATAAAGCAATTGTTTTCCTCTTCTACAGGTAAATTTCCAGTTACTTACTTAAAGAGGTGTTTTCTGTGAAAGTACGCTATCTCTGGCAAGCCCTTCCTCTGATTTCTCTCAAATACTGAAACTGCCAGGAAAAGTATATGCACCACACTCTTCTGGTGTTTAGGTAATGCCCACGTGATTTATTCAATTTTTCTAAGTACTCTGACCCAGGAAACGGTATTTAGTACCCCCAACTAGGATTTTAGTAGCTTTAGTAAGGAAAAAAAATGAGCCTTAATCCACTGTTGATAGTCAATAGCAAATTGTTGCTATTGACTTTTGTGTACCAATGCCTCTATATAAGTTTTCATGGCGTTCAAGAGTGCCTTTAGTTCCAATAAATTAATAAGGAAGGATTTACCTTAGCAAAGTATTCTGAGTTTATGCTACCCTTGAGACATAGCTATCATGGAGATGAAGAGAAAACTGCCCTATGGAAAGGGTGCATAGTTTATTCTTACTGTCATGGGAGGCTAAGTAAGAAAATGGGATTGCTGAAAACCTATACAGTGGCTGATAATAAGGCTAACCAGTACGTTTTCAAAAATGTTCAAAAACAATGAGACAGGCTGAGTACTGTAGCCTATTCTACCTGGCTAGGTGTTTGTAAGCTTCTCATTAATTTTCTTTTAAAAGGTTAAACCCAATCTATCTGATCCTAGTGAAAGAAGTATGTTCCTATGGGGGTATAAATGTGGGCATAAAAGTATTCAAAACTAAATATTCCAGCAACCATGGATAATGATTTTCTTTTTAAAGCACTGGTTCTTCAACACTAACAAAATATTAGAATTAACTGGGAAACTTTAAAAAAATTATACTGATGCCAGAACACAGTCTCAAACCAATAATGTCAGAATCTCTGAGGGATGAGGCATCGGGCATCATAAATTTTTTTATTTTTAAGTTTCTTGCAGTGGTTTGAGAACCACAACTACTACTGGAGAATATGAAGATCCATATTCATCTTGCCCCTCCCTAAATTCATGATATATAATCATCTGACAATTCCTCACCACATTTGAAATGAACAGGAACTTAAAAAAAAAAAAAGGAATGCCTCAGCACCAATCCCCAGGCAGTCTGATTCAAGTGAGCTGGAGTGGGGACCAATTATGCTATTTTTCAAAAGGCTCCCAGGTGATTCAAATGTGCAGGGAACAATGAGAACCCTGATATAGGAAGAATTTATGGGTTCTTGTACTAAAAATGCGTGCTATCATTTCATGGAATTTTTTTCTGAATCAGAAATCAATGATTGTTTGTTTACCAAATTCTAGTCTTTTAAAGTAGCTAAATAGATTATTTAACTTCAGTTTCACACACTTAGCAATACATATTTGTACTAAGCACTTCCATGTCCTTGCCTATGGTTTGTCTCGTAATTAGTTTATTTCTTCTGATTTTCCTACTAAAATGCCATCTTCAAAATATATGAGTCACAATGTTGTCAACACATTTTCATTCAGTTATGTTGTATAAGAAGGTTATTTCTACTAATAGAGATAATGTTTCTTCTTAATTAGAAAAGCAAATCAAATCTTAGTTATGACTTCTTTGGGGGAAAGAAATGGGTTTTAACGTGATTTCTTTTTGTTTAATTAAGCACAGGCCAGTCTTACATGTAAATATTCTTTCTCCCTTTAAAACCTGCAAGCTTTAGAGTTAATGATCTTAACAGACTGGTAAGATATACAAAGGGATAGATTGGGTTGAGGTCTCTGCCAATCCTTATTAATGAAATCAGATAAAGCAGTAAGGAAGGTTTTGCCATAGAATAACTGGAGTTGACATATATTTGATTATTACAAATTTTCTCTTTATAATTACCAAAACAAGGATATGAGTAACATACTCACGGAGGATTTTCAAAGTTCTACCTGACTGCTGCCCTCTTCTTTGAGCTCTTATTTTTAAAACTTTCAAATTATCTGAAGTGTGCTCTTGATGGGCTCTTCAAGATAATACATGTAATTGGTATATACTGTGATGTGACAAACATAAAACAGATTAAGGAGCCCATTATTTTATCTTCACTTACAGTCAGCTTTCAAAGCCTAATCTCATATCACAAAAGCTGACTTGCTTGAAGTCACTTCTACTATATATAACTGATAAACAAATAGAGAAAACAGTCAAAATAACCTACCTTGAGAAATATCCTCTATAGCTCTTCGAATGCCTCTATCAAAAGCCCTAGCATCAGCAGGACTTTGAAAGGTAAGACCAAATTTCTTGTCATCAATCTTCCAGTGGTGAAATGTTGGAGTGACCTTATTGTAAATGAGGTCTTTTTTAAGCATACATTCCAAAACCACCTGCCAAAAGTTAAATGCCAAAATTACTATACATATATCAAATGCATCTAATGTAGCTCTTAAATACAAAGGTAGGTGAGAAAAGAGCTGTTATATTTTAATAAAAGCACTCCCAACTCATTAATACAGAGGTCTTGCTACTTAATCTACTCACAAAGTCACTCAATACAGAAATTAAGATGGGATTAAAGAAGATTCTGGGAAGATGGCAGCAGGCACCATCTTCTCAACATTGTGGGAAGATGGCAGGAGGCAAGAAGCACCAGGAAATCTGTCTCCCTACCTAGACAAAACTGACTGGCAGAATCTGTCTGCTGTGACTATGTTAGAACTCGACAGAGTCTGTGAAAGCTTGTAACTTCCAGGGAAGACATGGACAGTAAATTGCAGTTAATTTTGTCTATTTCAGGTAGTAGCACAGTAGCAGCACCTCCTTCATCCCAACTCCCAGCCATAGGGCAGGGAGCCCTGCAAATGCAAATTACAGAAGCCATGGTAGGTAAAAAGGACCTTATCCTCCAAGTATCAGGGATCGGTGCTCTCATCACTAATTGCTGCTTCTGATCACAGAGGTGCAGACAAAGAGGAGGGTAGCCATTTGCCACTGTTTTATCTTCCCTCATTGTTGCAAGTTCCTCTGTATCAGAACGAAGTGACTTTCAAGGTATTTAAAAAGCCAGCTCCCTTTTTTATCTGTCATTTATCACTTTTTCCCATGATGGGAGCCAGACATTGAAGACTAGGACATTCAAAAATAACTACATACACAGGAAGAATTAGAAAGTGACTATGCATATCCAGGGAAAGGCTCAGAAAAGACATGAAAAAACCTTAAATTTACACCTCAGGCTGGCACAGAGACAACCTACAACAATCAAAAAAAAAAACCAAAAAAAAAAAAACAATAACAAAAATTAGGAAACTCCAAGGAAGGGAATAATCTGATTTCCATATTACCATATTCCAAGTTACCATATTATGATTTAAATGTCCAGTGTTCAACAGAAAAATCCCAAAGCATTCAAAGATTCTCCATATCTTATTTAGTTCTTTGAGCATCTTTACAACAGTTTTTCTTAATAAGTCTTTGTCTAATGATCTGCCGTTGGGTCTTTTCTGGGACATTTTCTTGTTGATTTCTTTTTGTTTCTCTCAGTAGGTCATATAGCAAAGTATGACATAAAACAATGTATGAACAAAATGGAAATAACAATAAAGAGATAGAAAGTCTAAAAAGAAACTAAAAAATTCTGAAGCTGAAAAGTAAATAACTAAAATGAAAACTCCAATTAGAGGGATTCAAAAGCAGATTTGAGTAGGCACAAAAAATAAACAGTGAACTGGAAGATAGGACAACAGAAATTAGAGTCTGAGGAGCAGAAAGGAAAAAGACTGAAGAAACACAAACAGAGTCTAAGAGACCTACGGGCAGCATCAAGAGGACCAACATACACATTGTGGGAACTAGAAGAACAAGAAAGGGGCAGAGAGAATATATGAAGAAAGAATGGTTGAAAACTCCCCAAATTTTATGAAAGTCATGAACATAAACATCCAAGAAGCTCAACAAACTCTGAATAAGATGAACTCAACAGGCCACACAGAGACACAGAGATTCTTCAAAGTAGCAAGAGAGAAGTGAATTATCACATACAAGGAATCCTCAGTAAGAACGTCAGCAGATTTCTCTTCAGAAACTTTGGAGGCTAGAAGATAGTGGGTGGACACATTCAAAGTGCTGAAAGAAAAAATTGTCAACCAAGAATTCTATATTTGGCAAAAATATCCTTCAAAAGTAACGAAGAAATTAAGCCATTTCCAGATAAACAAAAGCTAAGGGAGTTTGTTTCCACTAGATCTGCCCTGCAAAACATGCAGAAGGGAGACCTACACGGTGAATTTAAATGACATAAGAAAGTAAATTTAAGTCATATAAAGAAATAAAGGTAAATATAAGGGTAATTATAAAAGCAATATTTTTAACATTGGTTTGAAACTCTACTTTATGTTTTCTATAAAATTTAAGAGAGACTATTACATTTAAAGAAAACAATGAATTATTAGTATAAAAGCTAAGTATTGCTGTAACTGTGGTGTATAACTCCAAATATTGTTTTCTACAAAATTTGAGAGACTAATACATTTAAAAGAAGTATTAATTTATGTTTCTGGGCAAACAGTGTATAAAGATGTAATTTATCAACAAATGAAAGGGGTGGGCTCAAAGCTGTAAAGAAACAGTTTTTGTATGTTATTGAAGTTAAGCTAGTTTAAATCCCAATTAGAGTGTTATAACTTTAGGATGTTAAGTGCAACCTCCATGGTAACCACAAAGAAAATAGCTATAGAATATAAATAAAAGGAAATGAGAAAGGAATTTAAACATTTTGTTACGATCAACTAAACACAAAGGAAGATACGAATGCAGGAAATGAGGGAGAAAAGGCTACTAGGGACACACAAAGACAGCAAAATCACAGAAGTCCCTCCTTATCAGCAATTACTTTAAACGTAAATGGATTTAACTATCCAACCAAATGACAGAGATTGGCAGAGCAAATAAAAGCACAACCAAAGACATAAACAGGTTTAAAGTGAAAGGATGGAAAAAAACATTCCATGCAAAGAGCAACCAAAAGGGATCAGGGGTGGCTATATTAATATCAGACAAAATAGACTTTAAATAAAAACGGACATTATAATAAAAATATTATATATTAATAAATGGTTCAATAAGGCAAAAAGATACAACAATAAACATTTAGGTACTTAGTAACAGACCATCAAAATATATAAAGCAAAAATTGACACAACTGAAGGGAGAAACACAGTTCTACACTAATAGTTGGAGATGTCAATACCTCACTCACATAATCAACAGAAGAACCAGACAGAATATAAAGATATAGAGAATTTAACATAGTAAACCAACTAGACCAAACAGACATATACAAAACACTCTACTCAGCAACAGAACACACATTTTTCTGAAGTGCACATGGGATATTTTTCAGGACAGACCATATGTTAGGCCACAAATTAATCTCAATATAATAAAAAATATGGATATCATACAAAGTATCTTTGGCCACAATAAGATGAAATTAAAAATCAATAACAAAAGGACAACTGGAAAATTTTAAAAATTTTGGGAATTAACCAACTGATCAAAGAAGAAATCACAAGGGAAATTACAAAATACTTAGAGAGCAAAAACACAACATATCAAAACTTATAGCACACAGCGAAAGCAGTACTAAGGGGAAAATTTAGAAACACCTGCATTAAAAAAAAAAAGAAAGAAAAATCTTAAATCAACAACATAACTTTATAATTTAAGGAACTAGAAAAGAAGAACAAACTAAACTCAAACCTAGCAGAAGAAAGGAAATAATAATGAGGGCAGAAACAAATTAGAGAACAGAAAAATAATAGAGAAAATCAATGAATCCAACAGTTGGTTCTTCAAAAAGATTTTAATAAGTCCTTTAGCTAGAAGGACTAAAAAGAAAAAGAGAGAAGATGCAAATTGACACAAATTATAAAAATCAGAAATGAAAGTGGAGACATTACCATCAATTCTACAGAAATAAGAAGCATTATAAGAGAGTACTATGAACAATTGTACACCAACAAGTCAGATAACCTAGATTTAACAGACAAATTACTAGAAACATAAAACAGACCAAGACTAAATCAGAAATAAATAGAAAATTTGAATAGATATATAGCTAGTAAGTAGATTGGATCAGTAATTAAATGTCTCTCAATAAAGAAAAACCCTGGACCTGATGGCTTCACTGGTCAATTATATCAAACATTTAAAGAACTAATACCAATACTTCAAACTTTCCCAAAAGATTGAAAGAGTAAACACTTCCTAACTCATTCTATGAGGACAGCATTGTGCTGATACCAAAGCCAAAGACATTACAAGAAAACTATGTATCAATATCCTTTATGAATACTGATGCAAAAAATCCTCAACAAATGAATGCAAGGATGGTTAAACACATGAAAACTGATCAATGTAATATCCTACTTGAACAGAATAAAAGGGAAAAAAATCCACATGATCATCACAATTGATGCAGAAAAAGCATTTAACAAAATTCAACATCTTTTCATGATAAAAATACCTAACAAGAACTAGAAGGAAACTACCTCAACATATTTGACAACAGTGCCAAGACCATTCAGTGGAAGAAAGGAAAGTCTTTTCAACAAGTGGTACTGGGAAACTGGATGTGCACAGGCAAAAGAATGAAGTTGGACCCTTATCTAACACCACAGGCAATAATTAACTCAAAATATATCAAGGACCCTAAGCAGACCTAAAACGATAAAACTCCTAGAAGAAAACATAGGACAAAATATGTCATATGTCAATGTCAATGTCATTTTATGACATTGGATTTGGCAATGTTTTATTGGATATGACACCAAAGCACAGGTAACAAAAGAAAAAATAATGGTGCACTACTAATCACTTCTTCCCAACTCCACATGCAGTGACATTATATTGACTGAAAACTGCCACGGTGGGAGTATGTTAAGCTATAAAGCATTTCCTCTCTCCAATCCCCCCGCCCTCCCTCACCAAAAGCTGATTGTTAAATTTTACCAGCCTGTCACTGAATATCTGTGATAGTTAAGTCTTGTTATTCTGAAATAAGTAACAAAGAAGGTAACAAAATAATGTCCTGCTTGCTTACAGGCAAAGTGTGTTAGCACTTGGCATTTAACAAAGATTTAACTATCTGTTGCAACAACCATTTTGCAATAATAATAATAAAATTCATAAATATATTAGGTTTTGGAATTCAAGAAGTTAAAATTGGCATTATGGATTACTGCAACATATTTACTATATTCATAAACACTGGGAAAGAGATACGTATTTTAGAAAACTGCTAAATTGCAATTGTTAAAAAAGAGAAGGACATAAAAAATGGAGTTTGGGCCTACAGTCATTATTACATGAAAATGTCACTAAATTAATCTTTAATACATGAAAATATTGCTGAATTAGCTCCTCTCTGAAACTTCCCAAAGTTGTTTTCCAACTATTATCTGTTAGATAAATAAAATTTCAATGTGATCTATACTCATCTATACCACTTATTTACAAATGGCCATCTATTTTTTTATAGAGGTTCCAAAAACACATAAAAAATAAATTTTTAAAATGAGCTTTAAAATACACTGAGGAAATGGTAAGGATAATGAACTAGTTCTTTTTTCTTTTTGCGGTACGCGGGCCTCTCACTGTTGTGGCCTTTCCCATTGCGGAGCACAGGCTCCAGACGCGCAGGCTCAGCGGCCATGGCTCACGGGCCCAGCCGCTCCGTGGCATGTGGGATCTTCCCGGACCGGGGCACGAACCCATGTCCCCTGCATCAGCAGGTGGACTCTCAACCACTGCGTCACCAGGGGAGCCCTGAACTAGTTCTTTGACTCAAACAAGTACCTATGCAAGAATGTGTCCACCTAAAAGTCATACAAATACTGAGGTTGCACATCATACACATCATGTTGGTACAAAAACAAAATGTCACCTAATTATGAAGTAGATGTCAATTTATGTCATTAACTTTTATCTACAAAGTAACATTAGGAAATAAAATATATCTTACTGTTCATAGTATGTATTTAACGTACCATTAAAAATAATTATCATTTAGGAAAAGGCTACTATGGCAGTAGCTGTTCTGAATTTAGGAATAGGTAATGAGAAAGAAAAGTGCAGGTAATCTACTGACATAACCACTCACCATCTTTGCAGATAATTTAAAAACTATGCTTCCTAGAACATTCTGCATCACTCAGCATTTACATAATTATCAAAGCCTCCATATCTAGGGCATAACAATTTCTCATCTAAGTCACACAATATATTAAAAAGTTGTTCTGCTTCTGACTTTAAGTAGCATTTAAAAAATAAATGCATTCTCATCACACTAAAGACAATATAAATCACACCTTTATTAAGTAATAGGGATAACAACTGTCCATCTCAAATTTTTTAAAAAGATCAATGAGATTAAAAAGGTGTTAAAAAAAAAAAGTTAAAAGAATGTCTCATAAGGCTTCTACCTACCATGTGATCAATACTAAATCTGCATTCCAGAAAAAACAAAAACAATTTTAAGAGCTAGAAGGATTCTTAAAAGTTAGTGAATTATGCTGCCTCCCATTTCCACTGGCTCTTCTCAACTATATCAGAACAATGTGCTCTGACTTTAGTTCACTGTAGTTTTCACTGTATTAATTCTGTATCTTAAGATCACAGTAATATTAACAGTAACAGGCATACAGGAAGCAGATTCAAAGTTTACCATATCTATGATTGGAATAACTAGCAAACAAACTGTAGAAAATGGCAATTACATTTTTGCCAAGAGATTACAATCAACCAATCCAGCACTGCCAGGTGAATTATTTATGCTGTTGGAAAAATAAGGTACCCTGATAAATTACTTCTGGCCAGTAGGGAGAATTACCAATAAAGTAAAGTAACAGGTGTTCTACAGGCCTGAAGTGGTTACATCTCTCCCAGAATACAAGACCTGCACTCACTCTTAGAACTTTTTTACAAGAGAAGATCTAGTACAAAATGAAATGAATAATTTTAAGTTCTGTTAAGACTACCCTAAAAGCAACTGCCAGAAGCCATTAAAAGTTAACCGTAAAAATAGTCTGTAAACAGTTGTCAAACTTGAAGCACATCTCTAGCTAATTCTAATTATTAATTGACTATACTTCTTTCTGGGGTTAAGGAGTGATGTGAATTTCATCAGACCTCCATAGTAACCATGAAGGACATGTATAAATTAGAGAAAGATAAATTTAAAGTAGACTAGTGGCACTGCCCTTATTTCTACCCTAAAGAAGACAGGTTATATATTAAATTAATAAGCAGAAAAGATATTGAGTGTAAATAACAACTGTAAAGTGAATATTAAGTGTAAGAGTGACTCAACAAGAATAACTACAAAAGAATATGCTGCCCAAATAACTTGACATCCATAACCCCTAATGGATCCACTAAGCACGTGGCTAGTTAACGAAGAAGAAATTAAAGAGTCATGTTTTATAATCAGTACTAGAATATTTTGAACTTTTGGATCATCTACAAGTATACTGGGATTAGAAAAGAATCACTATTTATTATAAACTATAAAAAAGTATAATGGAAAAAAATTTAACTAGAAAAAGCAACAACAAATTCAAAAGCACTTAAATGTTTTTATACTGACACCTCTAAAAGAAAAAATTTCAGACTTTTACATACCAATATACCTGACTAGGTTTGAGTAGAACATAGTCACTGCAAACAGACTGACTGGAACCATCTTTGGGAAGGGGACTATACCCAAGGGAGAATATTAAGGAGTATTTGGCAGAACAGCTTTGCATTTTAATATTATAGACTCTAAATAGGTCTAAGTTGCTTAAGACATACAAGTCTTTTCTAGCTAGATAAATACTTTTTGAACCATGATTAATAAGATCTTGAAGTCTTTTGAGATAGTGGTAACAAAAAGAACAAATATTCTTTGTCTTTCTTCTAAAAAGGTTAAATAGATATTATGAAAGAACAAACAGATGCACAGGTGAACTCTGAATTTAAGGAAAGCGAAACTACTATTAGCATAAATATATTAAAATCTATATAGATGAAGGGAGTCAGGGAACAGAAGTGGTTTCCTTACAGTACCAAGCTAAGGGTTAAAAGAGAAAGGAAAAGAAGAAAGATGGTTAATGAGAATGGATATTCTTCACATGAGTAAAAAATTTCCAAAACAAAATAATTAAGATATGAATAACAGAAGGAACAGGAAAAGTACACATACACTTCCCAAGAAGAAAAATGTTATTAAAGCATAAGAGGAATTTTGGTATAGAAATTAAGCTCGTGGGTTCTACAGCTTAGAATAGTTGGGTCCCATCTACTCTCCACCACTCATTACCCATCTGACTTGAGAATTAAATAAGGCAATACATACAGAGAACTCAAATAGTGTCTGACAACAGAGTAGATCTTCAATACATACTAGTAGCAGTGGTGATTTTGGTCACAAGGTGATGCCACTAGCCCATAATAGTACAGTTGCTATGAAAGCCTGAGAGGTCAGTATTTACTTTGTTGAGTATGGGAGGTGGAGGAGTTTGAATGATAAAGGTACTCAGGACCTCAAAGAGCTTATGAATAGATTCCGTGAAGCTTAAGTTAATTGATTCTAAAGACAGTGAAAACATAATCTCCAATGCTTTTCCTTCTTCTGAAAGAAATTCTAGGATATATTACAGAGAAAAAGTGGGGGAGGGGACACCACAGTTACTTAATAACTAAAACTTCTGAAGATATATTCCAAGTTATTTTGGGAAATATAGAGCAAATTACTGGACTGTTTGCCAAAAGAATTTAAAATAGACCAAGCCAAAAATGGGTATAAGTACATTTCTGTTTCACTAATAACAACTAATAATTTGGGAGAGCAAAGTTAAAAATGTACTTTCAAACTACTATGTAACTTTATTATAGATGCTACCTTACAAATAGATAATTACATGTTTACAAAAAGTATTATCTAAGATGTAGTAATAGGTGGTAACTAGACAAATTAGTAACTTTCTGAAATACCTTTGAATCAAGGAAAAAACATTTCATTTTTGAAATAAAAACTCCATATTCAAGTTAAATTACTTGATAACCAAAATCGATAATTGGTATCTCAAATAGTTGCCTTGTATTATGAACTTTAGTTTTCTGGATGACATAAAAACTAATATCCTTTATAAAGGACACCAGTGCATTCTATGAAATATGAAACTATATTGTTATCAAATAACACATTTTTACTAATTATCTAGTAATAAAAATTTGTGTTCAAAGCTGGATTCTGAGATGAATAAGATTTTAGAAAAAAATTTAAAAAGTAACAGAAGGAACACTGGTAGTGTTTCTTCTCAAATAATAACAGTTCAGCTACCACAAAAGGAAGGGAGGGAGCCAATAGTTTAAAAATATGTCTATGTCATGAAAGAAAGACTGAGGAACTGCTCCAGATTAAAGGAGCATAAAGACACATGACGGCTAAACACTACATGATCTTGTACTGAGAGAGCAAAAATGTTGTAAGAACATTATTAGAAAAGTTGGTGAAACTGGAATATGGACTGAAGTACTACATTTATGTTAAATTTCCTAAATAGGATAATTATACTGTGACTACATAATCAAAACTGAAGGCACAGCAAAGATTTAGAAAGTAATAAAGAGTACAGTGTGGGACTTCCCTGGTGGTCCAGTGGGTAAGACCCTGTGCTCCCAATGCAGGGGGCCCGGGTTCGATCCCTAATTGGGGAACTAGATCCCACATGCATGCTGCAAGTAAGAGTCCACATGCCACAATGAAGGCCCCACGTACCGCAACTAAGACCCGGTGCAGACAAAATAAATAAATAATAAAATAAATATTAAAAAACGAAGAATACAATACAATGTAAGGTTTTATGACTTCAAATTTGAAAATCTAAGTGAAATAGCAATTTCCTAGAAAAATTATAACTTACCAAAACTGACTGAAAATAGAAAACCATTAGAAATCTGTAACCATTAAAGAAACTGGATCAGTAGAAAATGATAGTGAAAGGCGACAAGATGAGGGAACAGGAGATGAGATACAAAACAGAGGAGGGAACTGTCACAATTAGGATACTGCTCTAACTCCTGGTGGCAAATTCTTAGGCACAGGCAATACGCCCCTGCTTCTTTACTTGGCTCTTTCCCAAGTCCCCACAGGCTGTCAGAACTCTGAATTGCTAGAATAAAACTAAATAAGCTTAAACAATTCTCTTTACCCTCAACTGGGTCTGCATAATTTGGAGAGAGGCCCGTACAATTCTGATGGAATCAATCTCAGTGATCTAAAAATTTAACAGCCATGAACCTTTACTAACTGACCTACACAGCAATATCTATGTAACAAAAAAAACATTTAGAAACACAAGAATATCCAAAAACATAATGATAGTTGTAGATCTTCAGCCTTTAAATTGAAGCAAACATACACACAAAAAGGATACATAAGATTTGAATAATTTAGTAAATAAGGTTAAACTTTATAAATTCAAACCTTTATATTACAGTGAATTGAAGTCTTTCAAAAGGTTATGGATGTTGGAACAAGGAAGGATCTCAAATCAATAATTGAAGTTCCTACCTCAAGAAACTAGAAAAAGGAGAGCAAAATAAACCCAAAGCAAGATGAAGGAAGAAAATATCAAATAATAGAAATGAACAGAAATACAAATTGAAAATAGATGGGGGGGAAACTCAATGAAACAAAAAGCTGGTCTAAAAAAAAGCAATAAAATTGATAAATCTCTAGTAAGATCGACAAATTAAAAATGAATACACAAATCACCAATTTTAGAAATGAGACAGGATATTGCTAAAGATCCTTGTAGCCTTTAAAACAGTACTTGAGATACTAAAAACAACTTTACACTCAAATTAGACAGCTTAGAAGAAACGGACCAATTCTTTGAAAATCACATTATTATCAAAACTCAACCAAGATAAAATAGATAAACCTAAATAGTTCTGTAACCATTAAAGACGCTGATTTTGTAATTTAAAAGCTCTCAAAAAGAGATCACTCTTGGGAACTCCCTGGCAGTCCAGCAGTTAAGACTCCACACTTTCACTGCCAAGGGCCTGGGGTTTGATCCCTGGTCAGGGAACTAAGATTCCACAAGCTGCAGGGTGTGGCCAAAAAAGAAAAAGAAAAAAAAAGAGAGAGAGAGAGAGAGAGAGAGAGAGATGGATCTCTCTATACTGAGATGGTTTCACTGGAGAATTCTACCAAATATTATCAGAGGAACTAACATCAATTTTTTTTTTTAATTTTATTATTACTTTCTTTTAAACATCTTTATTGGGGTATAATTGCTTTACAATGGTGTGTTAGTTTCTGCTTTATAACAAAGTGAATCAGCTATACATATACATATGTTCCCATATGTCTTCCCTCTTGCGTCTCCCTCCCTCCCACTCTCCCCATCCCACCCTTCCAGGCTGTCACAAAGCACCGAGCTAATACAGAAGAAGCAGCAATGAAGGATTGATCCTGCGATACAGCATGAATTCTGAATTGTCAATCGAGGTGCACGTGAATCTGACACTTAAACCAGAAGGATTCCTAACAAAGTTGAGATTCTTCTCCCGTATCTGTGCTCACTCAGGACACATGCCCGATTCTTCATAAGCAGTGTAGCTGTAGTTTTAATAGCAACTTCCCACCTTGAGTAAATTTACTTTCAGCAGCGAGTCTCCTTCCTTCTCTGCGACCAGCACCTTCCTTCCGAAGCTCTGTACGGTCGGATCTTAACAAACGGCACCACGAAACAGAGGAAAGCTTCAAGTGAGCTTTATTAGGGAGCGCTCCCGGGCGAGATTCACTGGTCGGAGAGAAAGGGGCCAGAGAAGTCGCCCTAACATCAATTTTACACAAACTCTTTCAGAAAACAGAAGAGGAGGGAATACTACCCAATTCATTTTATGAGGCCACCAATATCTTGATACCAACACCATACAAAGACAGTACCAAAAAAAGAGGAAACTACAGACCAGTATCTCTCATGAATTTAAGCACAAAACTTCTCCAAAAATAGCAGCATATCAAACCCAACAATATACAAAAAGATTACACACCATGACCAAGTGGGACTTATTCCAGGAATACAAGGCTGGGTCAACATTAAAAAAATCAATCAGTGTAATCTATATCAACAAGCTAAAGATGTGACCATATCAACTGACACAGAAAAAACCTCTGACAAATTCCAAGACCCATTCATAATAAAAAATTATCAGCAACTCAATAAAAATCATCTATAGGGACTTCCCTGGTAGCACAGTGGTTAAGAATCCACCTGCCAATGCAGGGGATACGGGTTCAATCCCTGGTACGAAAAGATCCCACATGCCGTGAAGCAACTAAGCCTGTGTGCTACAACTACTGAGCCTGCCCTCTAGAGCCCACGAGCCACAATTACTGAAGCCCGTGCACCTACTGAAGCCCGTGCACCTAGAGCCCATGGTCTGCAACAAGAGAAGCCACCGCAATGAAAAGCCTACACACTGCAATGAAGAGTAGCCCCCGCTTGCCGCAACTAGAGAAAGCCTGCGCACAACGAAGACCCAACGCAGCCAAAAAAACAAAAAAAAAATCATCTATAAAAAACTCTATAGCTAACATCATACTCAAGGGTGAAAGACTGAATATGTTTCCGTTAAAATCTGAATGAGGCAAGGATGTCCACTATGACCATTCTTATTAAACACAGAACTTAAAGTTCTAGCCACTGCAATAAGGAAAAAATAAATAAATAAAAGGTATATAGATTGAAAAGGAAGAAATAAAGCTGTTCATATTTGTAGATGACATGATTGTCTACATTTAAAAATCCCAGGGAATCTACCACAAAACCTCACAGTTCAGCAAGGTAACAGGATGCAAGATCAACACACAAAAATTAATTGAATTTCTATACACATACAATGAGCATGCACTAACCAAAATTATAAACACAATACTATCTACAATTGCGCCAAGAAAAATTAAACACTTAGGTATACGCTTAATAAAACATATCTTTAGGATCTATACATTGAAAATTATAAAATGCTAATGAAAGAATTCAAAGACCTAAACTGGAGACATACCACATTCATGGACTGGAAGATTCAACACAGTAAATATGTCAATTCTCCCCAACTGACCAACAGGTTTAATATAATTCTTGTCAAAATCCAGTAAAGATTTTTGTAGACATAGACAAGATCACTCTAAAATTTATATGGAAAGGCACAAACCCTAGAATAGCTGAAATAACATTGAAAAAGAAGAATAAAATGGGAGAAATCACTTTACCCACTATTTGGACTTACAATACAGCTACAGTAAAACAGTATGTGATACCTATTGCGGGACAGACAGAGCAATGGAACAAAATGGAGAACCTACATAAAAATGCTTAACTGATTTTTTAAGAGTACAAAAGTAATTTAATGAAATGACAACTTTTTCAACAAGTGGTTCTGGAAAAAATTGGATATTTGTAGGCAAAAGAACTGAACCTTGACCTAAGTATCACACCTTATATAAAAATTATTTAAAATGGACCACATACTTAAATATAAAACTATAAAACTTAAAATAGGATAAATCTTCAGGACGCAGGATTAGGGAAAGTATTCACGAACTTGACACCTAAAATGTGATCCATGAAAGGAAAAACTGATAAAGTGAACTTCATCAATTTAAAATTCTGCTCTGCAAAATATCCCGTGAAGGTTAAAAAGACAATCTGTAGACTGGGAGAAAATATTTAGAAACCATATATCCTGAAAAGGACTAGTATCTAAAATTAAAAAAAAAACCTTCAAAACTCAACAGCAAAAAAAACTAACAATCTAATGAGAAAACAGGAAAAGGACACAAACAGATATTTCACCAAAGAAGATACAAATAAGCACATAAAAAGATATTCAACCTTAGCCATTAGGGAAATGGAAATTAAAACTACAACGAGCTACTACTACACACCTATCAACACGACTAAAATAAAAAATACTGATTACACAAATGCAGGCAAGAATCCCTAGAAACTGGATTGCTCATATACTGCTGGTGGAAATTTAACATGGTACAGCCACCCAGGAAGAAAGTCTAGCAGTTTCTTATGAAACTCAGCATAAAACTACCATACAACCCAGCAACTGTACTCTTGGTCATCTATCCCAGAGAAAAGTCAGCACCCGGATCTAGGACTTCCAAGTCTCCAGAACTGTGAGAAAATAAATTTCTGCTGTTTAAATCAGCCAGTCTGTTGTGTTTTGTTATGGCAGCCTGAGCAGACTGATACAAGAAGTCTAAATCATACCATCACAGTGTACACCTTAAACTTAAAAACAAAGAAGCCTAGTACACAGAAGGCTCTCAAACACCTGTTGATTAATTAAAAGAATAATATCAATCAACCAATCAACTAAAAGCATGCTACATTCAGATTATAATTTAGGAAGGAAATATTTAGAAAACTATCAAGTAAGGTCAATAATTTGAGATCAAAGATTTGGGGCTTTAGCTATTAGGGAGGCTATTATCCATTATAATAGTTTAGTGGCAATGGGAATGTAATGGAAAGGTTGTGAAATATATCACAATCAGGTATAAAAGGGAAAGATGAAGCCAAGATAATCATGATGAACCTGATAGACTAGATCAACCAGTATAAATCAATAACTAAAGAATGAAATGTTAGTTCAAAACAACTGAATAATAAGTATTAAGCTGACATTTTCTAAAAAGAGGAAATAATAGCAACCAGGAAGGTAATATGGGTTACATTCTAAATCTTAATTTTCAGGAAACCGCTCACACACACACAAACACAGGAAACCGCTAACATCCCCCCCGCCACACACAGAGCTATTTTTTGCTCCAAAAGAAAGAGAATAGAAATGCAGCAGGCAGGTTTTTTTCCCCTTCAAGGAATATTAGTAGTATTAAAGAATGAACTATTTTAAAATTGCTGGGAGAAAGTCACAAAATTCATGGTTGTACAGAAAAGTAATTAATAGTATAATTTATTATCTTTTCAATGGATTGACCCTAAAATGAACAGGTTATTCTAAACTAGATGAACGTTATTATTATTAGCATTTCTTTCAATTACAGTCCTTCACAGCAAAACTGGTTTGCCCAAGGTGCTTCCTCTAACTCAATTTTCCTATTTGTCCATCTGTGAGTTACCTGTGACAATAAAAGGGAAATTGTTTCTGCCATTATTATTTCCTCAGGACTAGCAAGCTGTATGTACACATTCTCTATTCCACATACAACTTGCAGTATACTATCTTTATAGTATTTAATTAATGTAAAAGAGAGGATAGCATTTCTCTAAGTTCAATGCATGCTTTTAGTGAATGATGAGTAACTCAGTAAGGCAACATCATGGAAGTGTTGTCTTTGGGAAACAGGTAGATAGATTCAAGGAAGTAAGGGTCAGATTATACGAGTTTATTGTGGTGAAATTAAGGAGATGAAATTGTATCTAGGAATTTTGGGGGAACTACTAAAGGAATATGAGACCCAAGCTTTAGAAAGTTCAGTATTGTAAGCAATATAAAAGTTAGAGAGAGGTGAAAACTGGGCCTTGAAAAAATATTAGAAACCTTATCTGCAATAATACAGACAAGACTGAAGAGGGGTCGAGATGAAAAGGATGAAACAGAATCAAGAATAAAGAAGACCTGATTGAATAAATGGAGGAATCACTCATACCTAGGTTTATGACTATTTTTTTCTATCTATCTATCTATCTATCTAGTTATGACTGCGTCGGGTCTTCGTTGCTGTGTGCAGGCTTTCTCTAGTTGTGGTGAGCGGGGGCTAGTCTTTGTTTCGGTGCGCAGGCTTCTCATTGCAGTGGCTTCTCTTGTTGTGGAGCACGGGCTCTAAGTGCGCAGGCTTCAGTAGCTGCGGCACACGGGCTTCAGTAGTTGTGGGTCACGGGCTCCAGAGTGGAAGTTCAGTAGTTGTGGCACATGGGCTTAGTTGCTCCATGGCATGTGGGATCTTCCGAGACCAGGGCTCAAGCCCATGTCCGCTGCAGTGGCAGGCAATCGGATTCTTACCCACTGTGCTACCGGGGAAGCCCTCTGACTATTATTGATGCATACTTTGATATCATTCACCAAATCCATGAAGTCCAAGATCTTATACAGTGTAGCATAAGAATTTAAGTAAGAATATAGATTTATCCTACTTTAAGAATACTCAAGATTTAAAAATCTGAACATATAAACTAAAATATAAGGCCTTGTTCATTATAGAAATCTTTATTCAAATGTTACCTAGATCTTCTCAGTAAGGCCTTCCTTGGTTATTCTATGTAAAACTTTAACTAACCTCCCCACAAAAAATCCCCTACACTCCTTTTCCCCCAGCACTTAATACTTTCTAATATTATGTCTAGCATAATATTCATTTACTTATTTATTTACGGTAGTATTTCTCTGGCCCTCACCACAATGTATGTTCCCTTAGGAATGGGGATTTCTGTCTTTGTTCATTTACATATTCCCAGTGCCTAGAACAGCAAGTATCTAGCAAATAGTAGATGCTCAATAAATATTTGTTGTATGAAAGACTCACCTTTAAATACTGAATTTTCCCTTTTAACAATGGGTATTCAACAAAGTTCCTTTAGTGTAAGGTAAGATTAAAACTCAGCAACAGGGGCTTCCCTGGTGGCGAAGTGGTTAAGAATCCGCCTGCCAATGCAGGGGACACATGTTCAATACCTGGTCCGGGAAGATCCCACATGCCACGGAGCAACTAAGCCCATGTGCCACAACTACTGACCCACATGCCACAACTACTGAAACCCGTGCTCCTAGAGCCCATGCTCCACAGCAAGAGAAGCCACCGCAATGAGAAGCCTGTGCACTGCAACAAAGAGTATCCCCCACTCGCCACAACCAGAGAAAGCCCGCACGCAGCAATGAAGATCCAATGCAGCCAAAAATAAATAAATAAATATTTTTTAAAAACAACTCAGCAACATATTTTCCACTGAAATATCAATGAAAGAGTGGTTTAAATGACTGACAAGGAAAATTCAGATTGGATTTAAAAAGAAAATAATAAAATATACTAAATATAATAAAAGAATTAAAGAATAATAATAATAAAGATAATAAAAGAAGCCAGAAGGAATCTAGTGAAATGAGTGGCACAGATAATAGAGTAAGCATCAAACTGTACAGCAAGGGATGGGAAATAAAATAGAAATGACAGGAAATTGTAAAACTCCTCAAATGGAAAAGTTCTGGTAACAACCAGATCCAGGAAAGTAGCCTGCTGAAATGAAGACCAGAAGGTCAGGCCATGCAAAGAAAAGTAGCCAAGAATGATGATGAGGCTCAGATGTGGAAAAGCTGGCATTTAGAAGGAGTTGCTAAAATCAGTAGATGAAAATAAAAGCTAAAGGATGGTGTTCTGAATGGTACAGAGTATCAGTAAAAAAATGTCTATATGTGGGTTATATAGTAACATTCTGTGAGGGGAACAAGGAACAACAAAAATGCTGACACTACCTCTACTCCCACTCCCACTTATTTCCCAACTCTGTGATATTACGGTGAACAGGAAAACCAGTATCTTTCAAGAGACAGAGCTGCTGAGTCCTAAGGGTAATGCCAGTTAACAGAATTGGTTTTTTAGTGGAGGAAGAGTACTGTAGAAGGACTGATGTTTCACAATGGAATAATTCACAGAGGCACGGTGGGAAAGGCTAAGCAGAAAATTGTTCTGTACTTTATAAAGTTCAATCCAAGGCAGAAAGATATTTCCCTGGTCTTTTGGGGTTTCCCATGGTGGAAAGGAGGATGAGTCTCATTTTTAATAAAGCTACTGCTATGTTATAATCATTTTATTTTCTTCTTTAAAAATACTCAAATTTTGCTTCAGGCTCTAATAACTGTAAAGAAACTCCATTTTAGAAATGTATCTTTTTTTTTTTTTTTTACGGTACGCGGGCCTCTCACTGTTGTGGCCTCTCCCGCTGGAGAACACAGGCTCCGGACGCGCAGGCTCAGCGGCCATGGCTCACGGGCCCAGCCGCTCCGCGGCACGTGGGATCTTCCCGGACCGGGGCACGAACCCGTGTCCCCTGCATCAGCAGGCGGACTCTCAACCACTGCGCCACCAGGGAAGCCCAGAAATGTATCTTTTTAAACAACAGAATTATTATCTCATAGGCATTTTAATTTTTATAAACCACTTTTATCCACAACCTAATTACTTATTAATCCAAAACAACAATTCCTTAATCTCTTTGGCAACTTCCTAAACTTTCTATCTCCTGCTTTTTCCTTTCTTCGTTTCAATTATTATACTTATTATAAACTCTAAGTTTATAATGACAGCTATAAGTTTGCTTTGACATTGAACGGTGCCTTTTTCTATTTTCCACAGAACATCTTAAGTACAGAGGTTGTGGTTGTAAGTCTTACTGTACCTTTCTATGTAGCCCATTAGATTTTTATCATCTCTTAGCACACAATATGCTTTAAAAAGCACAATAACATTAATTAGTAAATTTACAGTATTTTATTGTCCTACAATAAAAGCTTAAGAATGGCTAATTTAGATCCCCAGTTATTATTAAAAACTTTGTTTAGTAGTAAATATTTTAGCAAAAATTTAATATCATTATTGAAAGTTTATTCAGGTACTTATAAAGACTTTAAAAGTGTATTATAGTTCAGTATTTTAGATTTTCCTATCACATACAATTCAACTAAAAATGATCAAATAATTTAACATATACATATGGTAAGCTGATAAAATGTTTGCCTATAAAATAGCAATGTCACACCAATAGAGAAGAGCCACTACAGAAAAATGAATGCAAAAGAGAAAGTTTCTATCATGGGGATCTGAAGCTCTACAGTAAAGATTATTTATACAAATTAACAGTTAAGTTTTAGTTAGCATTTAAAAAAGTGTGACCCAAGATAACACTAATTTATATTAAAGAATTAAAGGGAGAAATCAAAGCTATAAAGATTTAGAAGGAAATGGATGATACAACTCATACATATCAAGAAAAGGGGTTCTGAGAAGCTATCCTTGTCAAAGACCATTCCATACATCCCTAAGTATCTGGGAGAAAGTACTTTCATTACCTTGGGCTACAACACCAAAGGCTGGTGTTTTTTCAATTTCTCCTGAATTATCAATAAAGTATGAAAGCCAATTACATAAAGCAGTGCTTTCCAACTTATTTCTCAGGCATACTCAGAAAAATAACAATTATAAGGCAACTAGAAAAGAGAAGGAGCCTAGTGGTTAAGAGGCAAAGAGACTTGGAGGCTCCAGCCACTTTAACCTATTCATGGCACACAGCTTGGGAAGCTCTAATTTAGATTAGCAACTTGGGAAATAAACTCTACCTTTGTAAGTATCACAAAAACAAGCAAGTTATAGGTAAGCATCAGAGGAAATAATTTCAGGTCACTCTGAATGAATGAATACTGAGCAAATTATACAAAATACCACCTTCTTGAAAAATCCTCATCAGCCTGCTCTTGATTTGTGCTCCCTTTCTTATCAAAAAAAAAAAGAAAAAAAAAGAAAAAAGAAAAAAAGAGTGAAATATAACCCTCTGGGAAGTGTAACAAGACATTTTTAGTACAAGTACTTGTAAATCTAAGACTGGAAAAATCTTCTACTAAATGCTTTGTTCACTCTTCAGAAAAGCCATCTTTCATCTTCACTACTGTAACTAGTATTTTGACTATTATAAACCCTCTTTAAAATATTATCTAGGGCTTCCCTGGTGGCGCAGTGGTTGAGGGTCCGCCTGCCGATGCAGGGGACATGGGTTCGTGGCCCAGTCCGGGAGGATCCCACGTGCCGCGGAGTGGCTGGGCCCGTGAGACATGGCCACTGGGCCTGCGCGTCCGGAGTATGTGCTCCGCAGCGAGAGAGGCCACAGCAGTGAGAGGCCCGCGTACCACAAAAAATATATATATATATTATCTAGTATTTCTTTATTAGCTACACAAGTGACTATAGGTACCTCATTACTAATTATCCATTCTTTCTTAAAGGACACAAGTTTTTTCCTGAGGTATGAGGGGTAGGTATCTCACTTCATTTCTAGAATTCATCCAAGGTAGAGGACTCTAAGATGTGACCCACAGACAAAATGGGTAGAGAACACAGTTTGTAGCACTATCTTTTACATGATTAACTATTACATAGGAACAATATTAAAGTTCAGTTTACTCATCAAGAAGGATATTAAAGAAAACTATCATTAACTTTGTAAACTTATAGATTCAACAGTCACAGTCTACACCTTTTTTATATTACTAGAACCCAGAAAAATGGATTAAAATAAAGCCAATCAATAAAAATATCTATAGAAATGGACATTAATGACCCCCAAATGCGGTGATAATGTAAAAGAATAATACTTCAATTCTGTAATTGCTTCAGAAGTATTTTAGAAGTGTATTATGCAGCAGAAGGGGCCAATTAATCTGCTTATTTCAATGTCACTGTCCCATCTGTCTTGAGACTTCACAAGACTGCTATTTTCAATTTATGGCCATGCATTATTGCCTCTGCCTTTGATCATACAATTTCCCCATAACCTAAAATGCTTTATTATAACTATTCCCTACAAGAATTAAGACAATCCTCCAACTGAAAGTAATGTTTCCTTTATGTCTACACTGAGATATATTTCTCATTCCTGTTTCACAAATAACAAGCTTCCTCAAGGAGAAATGGTTAAGTGAAACAACCATTTTGATTCCTAGGTCAGTGCTTCTATCAAAAGAACCTATTTTCTTGTTAGTCTATTATGATTCTACACCTTAGGATTAAGTTAAGGGCTCTTTTTTATGTCCCACATTAGGAAATAAGTTTGTATTATGTCCAAATCCCAGGCTTACTCTCTCTAAGCTTATGTCAAAGCCACACTCTGAGCAACCACCTAAAACATTAATCTGAGCTTATCTCTGACCAGCCTCACTCCTAGTGATGCAGATTTGGTTCCTTATTTAATTTTCCTCAAGTAAACTGTCCATGCTCATCAATATAGCCAACAGAGTAGTCCCTTGGTATCCACAGGGGATTGGTTCCAGGACCCGCCCCCCAGCCCCCACTGATACTAAAATCTGCAGATGCTCAAGTCCTTATATAAAATGGCATAGTATTTGCATATAACCCACACATCCTCCCTCCCATATACTTTAAGTCATCTCTAAATTATTTATAATACCTAATACAAACTAAATGCTATGTAAATAGTTGGCAGCACAAGAATTCAGGTTTTGCTTCTTACAACTTTCTGTAATTTCTTTTCCAAATATTTTCCATCTGTGGTTGGTTGAATCCAGAGATGTGAAACCCATGGATACGAAGGGTCGACTGTGTTGTTTCACTCTGATATTTTTTTCCCCTCTTTTTCACATCTAGGTCATCTTTCCTTGTTCTTATGCTTTTTCTAGCAAGCTTTTTTTTCTCCCTTTCTCCACCTTTGACTTCTTTCTTCTCTTTTTCCATCTTTACTATTAAAAAATGCCTTAGACTGTCACTATTTTACTCAGTTTCTAAAATCTACAACTTCTTCTCCAACACTCCCCAATTATCAACAGCTCAGACAAAAAGCACTACACTCCAGGACGGGTCACCATAGGTTCTCTCTTAGAAGTCTACAAGCCATATTTTAAATAAGCATCAGTATATGTTAGCCACCATGTTATCCAAGGCCAGAACCACATTTAAATATTTAAACTTTTAGAGATGACATGTTAAATTTATCATATATACTTCTGACTTCAAATGGGGTTTCCTAGTCCTAAAACCACATTCTGGTTAATTGAGATACACAGTAGTAAATCCTAAACTCACAAAAAATTAGAGTTAGAAGGCTTTCAAGATGATTTAGGAAAACTCTCCAGTTAACTGAGACAGAAACTGGAGCAAAGACAGTTAGGCAACTTTTAAAATTACTGAAATAATTCAATAGTAAAAAATATCCAGAAACCAAGAACCAAAATTAAAAGTAGTATAAAATGTTCATGTATAAAAGAATTATTCAACACTTAAAACACATCTTCAATAGAAATAATACTATAGATGCTGAATGAGCTCACAAACTAATCCACAGATATATAGTTAAAGGGAATAACAGTTATGTTCAAGAGTCTTGGACATTTTGGGCACTTTTATTCTCTTTTTGCTTCTAAGTTGTATGCTCTCTGCTTAATGCAGGAATGACATTAACATTACTCAGCTTTTTAGATATGACTTGTTTTTGGCTCACAAATGAAATAAAAGAGAAAGAGCTTTCTACACTAATTAAGAGAGAGTAGACGTCTAACATTATCAAAGGTTAGATTCAAATTTTTAAATATATGAATGTAAGAAAACACTTGTCTGGGTGGAAGATAGTAGAGTTAAAACCTAGGATGGCCACCAGGCAGTCGTATGATGAGACTAGATTGATAGGGGATGAAGAGAAACAATCTGAGAACACAAGAGTCTAGGATAGGGGCCAGCAAAATGTTTCTATAAGGGGCCAGATATTTACAGTCTCTGTTGCAACTACTCAACTCTGTCACTGCAGTGTGAAAGCAGCCAGAGACAAAATGTAAACAGATCAGCTTGGCTATGTTCCAATAAAACTTTACTTATGGACATAGAAATTTGAATTTCATATAATTTTCATGTTCATAAAATTATTACTCTTTGATTTTTTCCAGTCACTTAAAAATGTAAAAACGATTCTTAACTCATGGGCTGTACAAAAACACATGACAGGCCTGGATGTGGCCTGTGGACTATAGTGCCAACCTCCAGTCTAGGCAACAGTGGGGAGAAGGGGAAGATGGTGCACCTGGGTTAATAACTAGGGGGACTATTCATGAATGTTCTTGCATTAAACCTAACAGAAAAGCAGCTCCCCTCTAACACATGCACATTAACGTCAGTCCCAGCTGCAAAGAAACAGGCATATTTTGCTGTCTTTACCTTTAAAAGAGCTACAGAAACAATCATTGATCCTGGACAAAAATAATTTTCGTAAATAATAGTATACTAATCATAATTTTAAACAGAAAATTCATTCTATAGAATTTTAAAATTATAGCAATAGATGCATTATTCATTACCATTTTGTCCCTGAGTCGCTCTCCACGGATAAAAAAGTCAGCACAGCCATTCTCTTCCGGGTGAGGGACTTTGAAGACAGTGACGCAGCTTAGTCCACTCCCTCCAAGTGGTAACCATCCACCACTTGAGTCATCCCGGGTCATCACCACAGCTCGCACTCGTGCATAACTATTACTAAAATAGATGCAAAGATTAGAAGTTAGCTTTTCCATAAACAAAAAACAGCCAAGGTGTCAGTCTTGTTTGAGAAACCAAAGACCACATCAATTAACGTGTAGTAACTAAAGTGTTTACTACCTCCATGACAGTCCACAGACAGTAACCTGATTGAAAAAGATCAAAAACCACAGAGTAACTGACTTATAGGTTAACTTACTATGAAGACCAATCTCACAATAAAAGACTACAGATCGATTATTTCAATTCATCATTTGAGTAGTTCAAGCACATCTGATTGCCATGGAACATGTAACAAAGGATCCCAGAGACAAACACGGTCAAACTACAGTCTGCCATCACATTTATCTAATATATGTCCACCTCCTACAATATAATCAGGACAAATTACTGCTGTATCTTAGCACATTTGTGACATCTGTGTTTCTAACATATTTGAAATATAAGTAAAATGCTGAAACAAACATGCTTATTAGCTCAGACACATTTTTGATTATTTCTAACACCTGGGAATCTAAATCACAAATATATATAAACATGTTTTATTTTAGTAAGTTATCAAATAAATTGGTCTTTCATGCCCTCTTTTTGGCAGACTATTCTTAAGAGAGACCATATTCTAATTCCATTTAGAATCATTTCCCAGTATTAGCCACAACTATTTTTTACATAAAATGTAAGTAATGTTTCATATACTAATGTTCTAGACAACTGACATCTCAGCATTTTCGTTGTAAAAACTTTTAATAATTAATGAAATCCTTTCTAAAAGTGGTATACCTTGCTGACTTCTTAGAAAATTACACTGAATATAACTTAAACATGTCTTGGTTATTACTACGATCAACTGAGGTTCAATGTAACAATTATGTGCTACTTATTGTCTCTGCACATTCTAAGCGTTAAGTTGCCAGTTGTCATTTCTGTTGTCAGAGTGCTTGTGTGAGATCTACCCCTTGCTTTTTTTCTACTTTACTCTACACATAAGGCATATTGATATTAAATATAAAGTTCAACAAATTCTAACAAATTACACATCTGTACAACCAACATGATAATCAAGATGCAGAACTCCAGAAAATTCCCTGAAGCCTCCCTCCCATCAAATAGGTAACTTAGGTAACACTGCTATCCCCAGTTTCTAATATATACATTAGTTTTGCCTGTTATGGGCCTTCACATAAATGGAATCAAATAGAATCACAACTTGTACCCTTTTTGTCTCATTTCTTTCACTCATTACGCTGTTGTATTAGTACTTCATTCTTTTTTTACCTCTAAGCAGAGTCCTCTCACTGAATAAATATATCACAATTTATTTACTCTTTCTTATGTTGATGGGCATTTGAAATGTTCCTAGCTGTTGGCTATTATGAATAAAGCTGTTATAAACATTCTTGTATAAGTCCTTTGTAGACATATGTTTTCATTTCTCTTTAATAATCACCTAGGAATGGAACTGATGAGTCATAGGGTAGTAGGTTTACCTATATAAGAAACTAACAAACTGTTTTCCAAAGTGATTGGACCATTATACATTCCCATCAACAATGTATGATAGTTTCAGTTACTCCTCATCTGTGCCAACACTTGTTGTTTTCAGTTTTTTTAAACTTTACTCATTGTAGTAAGTATATAAGTGGTAACCCATTGTGATTTTTATATCCATTTTCCATGATGGATGCATGATGTTGTGCATTTTTGGTCACATTTATATGCCTTCTTTTTAAGTCTTTTTTTTCTTTTTTTCTCTGCCATACCGTGTGGCACGGGATCTTAGTTCCATAACCAGGGATCAAACCCATGCTCCCTGCAGTGGAAGTGCAGAATCTTAACCACCGTACCGCCAGGGAAGTCCCAGTCTTTTATTTTTTATTGTGCTGCCTTTTATTATTGATTTTTAGAAGCTCTTCATATAGTCTCGACACAAGTCTTCTGCCAGAGAGTTGTATACTTTTAAAGCTGCACTGTGTTGTTGGTAAGGAGTCTAAAGTCAAACTTTATTAAGTTGGATCCTAGCTCAGCAATGTACCTACAGGTCCTTGAGAAAGTTACAATACCTACCTTTAATAAACGTAAACAATGCCTGACACATAAACACTATATAAGTGTTATTATGTTAATTATTACTACAACAAAGAATTTAAAACTGAAGTAGTCGTCATACTGGTAATTCAAAGCCAGGGAGGAGCTGGGAAAAAATAAAATTTACAAGGTCAAACAAAATCCTCTATTACTAGGGTCAAAATAATTCTTTGTATAGAAGTTCTGAAAGTCTTTAGATTTACAGACGACTATTCTGTCTAAGCTTTTTACTATTCAGTTGTTTAGAGGCTCTGATTCTTGCCTGGGGCCAATTCTTACCAATCTTCAGTTCAGAGAACTGACCAGAGGAGTTATGGGTGCATAAAAACTGGGCTGAGGTAGATATCAAATTGGAATCCTCCTTCCGGGAGGAGCTGGAACAAGTACCTCTACTATAAATAAACATGACATGCATCCCAAGAAGCTGGAGAAGATTACAGTGGAAACCATCTTGGAGGGATAGAAGTAATAGTAAATGAAGGTTATTTGGTTTATTAAGAGTTTAAGTCTAAGTATATACCAGAAACATGGCACATAACTTAGACATATTAGGCTCAGATTAAATATGTGTGAATTGAACTCATGCATGTAAAGCTCAGCACATTTGAAGTTCAGTGAAGTTACGAAGTCATTAAGGTAGAACTTCGGTCAAAACCAAAATTCAAGTTCCCCATAATTATTTAAGTGTTTATTTTACTCTAGGATCCTGACTCTTCCTTCTCACTTAATTATGTAGTAAATTAGAAAATTTAAGAATTTTATACTAGATTCTACAAGACTGGGGAGACCCAAGGAGGAAAATAACCCCATTTAGAAGCTCAGTGTATATTTAAACTTCAGAGTGCAGCAGCAGTTACCCTCTTCAGAGCATATGGACTCTTATTTTATCATCTTTGAATATTACTAATTCTCACAATTTGTATAATGCTTCTTAGGCATATTTTGTATTTTTAAAATATAAAACTGCTTAAGCAAGAGTATTAGAAAATACACGAAAACCCTAGTAATTTTAAAAGTTATTTTATGATGGTGATATTAGAATATTTTCCCTTCATTTTTCAGTTTCTCCAAAAATTATTTTATAATTAATATTTATAAATTAAAAGTAATTTAAATAAATTAAAAACACATTTTAACTATATCTTGGCTTTACTCAAAATACTGTAGAAACTTTAGAATGTTACTTTTAACAGTGCAGGAATATGTTTTAAACAAAAGTATCCCTAACGTAATTCTCCTCACCACTCCAATTTCTTTTTTTCTGTTTTATGAAAGTACCACCTAGAAGAGATGTGTTGCCCTTTTAGGAAAATTGAATAAAATAAAGATTTCCTTACTGGAAGAATAAGGTTGCCTGATTCATTGTTCACCTTAATACAACAAAAGAAGTTTTAAAGCTGGCCAATAATTTATATAAACTGTTCTTTGAATCTCGTGTTTTCAACCATACCAAATATATAACTGCTTCCCTTAACTATTCAAGTTGATCCTTTAAACTTTAAGGTATTATAGAAGCTTATGTAAATAAATTTGTACTCCCTATACCGCAGCCTTCATTAGTTTAGAATTTAACAACTCAGCTTTCAACTTTAAGCTCTAAGACTAGAATACTTAACACAAAAATTTTCAAGTTGTTTAATGTGGGGTTTTTTTTGAAAGACCTTCCTTCCTGCCAAGGTTAAACTTTTCACCTGTGCTTTTAATTTCATAACTTCCTTGCCTTCAAATGTCTTCTTTCCCCAAATAGAAACAGTAACTCTTGTCTAAAAACATGCAACCACTCCCAAAGACATTAGTGGCAGCTCTTATAAACTTTGTTATACTCTGCTTTGTAGCATTATTAAAATCTGTTAATTATAATCCCCTACTTAGATAAAAATGACTTAAGAGCAAGGAACAAAATCATAGTCTCCTACTTAAAATAACAACAAATGTTTTTTCCTGATCATGTGGACAATAGATGCCCATTCTAGTAAATGTGGAAAATAAAGAAAAATAGTATTTGCCATCATGGATTTAAAATTTAAGAATTTGTAGGATTTTTTACTCTCTCTGGGTATCATGTTTGCAATCTATTAGTCTCTGAGACAACAGCTATGTTTATATAATGACAATGTACTCTTATTGTCAAAAACTCAGCATTTCATTCTTGGTCTTCTTTAAAATAGCTGAAAGGCACTTGTTCCCAGTAATTTATCTAAAAAGTCGAAGAGGATGTGGAGCAAAGGGAACCCTTGTATACTGTTGGTAGGGATGTAAACTGGTGCAGCCACGATGGAAAACAGTATGTAGGTTCCTCAAAAAACTACACATAGAACTACCATATAACCCAGCAATTCCACTCCTGGGTATATACCTGGAAAAAATGAAAACACTTATTCGAAAAGATACATGCAGCCCAATGTTCATAGCAGCACTGTTTACAATAGCCAAGACACAGAAGCAACCCAAGTGTGCCTGTCAACATATGACTGGATTAAGAAGATGTAGTATATATACAGTGTGTCTATATATAGAGAGAAGAAAGAACAGAGAGAAAAGGGAAGAAAAACAATGGAAAGGTATTTTAGATGCTACTGAAACTGTGATTAAAGCACAGTTATCTACCTCCTATGAAGAAAATACATATATGGCTATATCTACCTCCTATGAAGAAAATACATATATGGCTAAAAACTTATATTTGAACACAATTCTGGGGATTCACACTCCCCTCCAAGAGGTTCACAAACCTGAGATTAAGAACATTTAATCCCTAGGGCAAAGTTGCTCTGCAATAGGTTTTTAGGTCCTATAATTTACAGATTTATCAAGATGATAATTCCTTACAAATGTGTTATCTGAATGCTGGTTAAGAAGAGTTACATCACATTCTCTTAAGTAGACCACAAAATTATACTTCCAAGTGAATGAAATATGTTAAGTAATATTCAGAAAATGAAAATGAAACCAAAATAAGAGCAATTAAAGTAGAAATGAGAGGCAGAAGAGGAGGCCAGAATCAGAGAGTTGAAAATGCTACACTACTTGGCTTTGAAGATGGAAGAAGGGTCGTGAGACAAGAATACGGGCTTCTAGAAGCCGGAAAAGGCAGGGAAATGAATTCTTCCCTAGATTTTCCAGGAAGAATGCAGCTCTACGAATAACTTGATTTTAGCCCACTGAGATCCATTTGGACTTCTGACCTTCAGACTACAATATAATAAATTTGTATTATTTTAAGCCACTAAATTTGTAGTGATTTGTTACAGTAGCAACAGGAAACAATACAAAAGATGAGGGAAAAACCTTCTTGAGGATATGAAAGCAATCCATATACAGGAGGCAAAGATAACTATTTTCCATTTCTAACTACAACTGTACCAAAACAAAACAGCCCAAAATACCCTCAAAGAACAACAACAAAAAAGAGAAGATACTTAGAATTCCTTAAGATTTGTTCAGTACAATGAGAATTTATGATATTTTCCCATAGAGGGATATTTACAGTGACAAAACATCCTATGTTCTCTACAGTATATTTTAAGTAAACATTACCATCCAAAATGTTAAACATTATTACAGAGACTGGGTATAAAAAAAGGAAGCATTTAATAGAAGTAATTTATGATATAGCACCTCACAGTGTAAGTACTTACTTGCTTTCTAAGCTATAAAGAAGCAGATGATATTTAGAAGATAGCCACATTAGGACTATTCACTCATCCAGTAAGCATTTATTTATATGCTTCACACATAAACAAAATTTAAAAGTTATGGTTCTTCCCTATAGAAGCTCACAAGTTAGTGGGCAAAGATATATTAACACAAATTGGGAGTACAGGAGAGGAAATGACTAATATTCATATTTGATGTGGATTTTGAACAGCAGTATATCAGGTAGAAAAAGGCAAAGGACACTCCATGGAGGGAGCATGACACAAGTATGTCATGTTTAAGGACGAATATTAAGTTCAAAAGAAGATGGCAGGCATAAGCAGGAGAAGGGTAAGAAATGAAATAATACTTAACTTACTGGACCTTACTGTATCAAGCCTTGCACACCATGAACAAAGTTAGTACTCTAATTTATCACAATAAAGAGACCACAGGGTGACAAAAGCAAGGGAGTAGAATACTCTGACTTGTGTTTTAACAGAACTTTACTGCATCAACCCCAATGAGATGGGTTATTTCTTCATTTTACAGATATGGAAAGTAAGGAATTAGTTTAATTAGAAAGATAAAGGTCTTGAAATACTTCTGTATTGGCAACTTTTTTTTTTTGGCTGAGTTGGGTCTTCATTGCTGCACGTGGACTTTCTCTAGTTGTGGCGAGCAGGGGCTACTCTTTGTTGCGGTGCATGGGCTTCTCATTGCAGTGGATTCTCTTGTTGCGGAGCACGGGCTCTAGGCACGCAGGCTTCAGTAGTTGCAGCACACGGGCTTCAGCAGTTGTGTCACTAGGCTCAGTAGTTGTGGCTCACTGGCTCTAGAGTGCAGGTTCAGTAGTTGTGGCGCACGGGCTTAGTTGCTCCACGGCACGTGGGATCTTCCCAGACCAGGGCTCGAACCCATGTCCCCTGCATTGGCAGGCAGATTCTTAACCACTGTGCCACCAGGGAAGTCCCTGTACTGGCAACTTTTAAAACTATAACACTTATTATTTTCCATGCAGCAATCGTCAATCTAAAGCACCACATGGCAGTTAATAATACTGTGTTTAATAGCAAGTCAGATTTCCTAGATTCCAAAGGCAGTTGAATCATTTAAAAGTTAAAATCTTGAGCAAATTAAACTCTCTGTACCCTCATTTTCCTGATTTGTAAAATGGGGATAATAACTGCATCTACTGCAGGGTTTGAAAACTAAATGAGGAAATTATGCAAAGTGCTTAGCATTGTACCTGGCTCACAGTTAGGTACTCAATAAATGTTACCACTATATGGACTTGATATAATAAACTAACTCTATGATGTTACAATATCTGCATTCTGAAATGGCCTAAATTCGCCTCATTCTGTATTTATGATAGTTTTATATAACAAACTGAGGAGACAGCCCCCCATCAGAACTTTTTACTTTTAGTAAAAATTTTTAACCACAGCTAAGTATCAGCATCAGTTATCAAAATATTCCACAAACTGCTTACATGATGGAAACATTTACATCTAACCAAGTCATAGGCATCTGGGAAGTCTCCCACAAGAATGAAAACATAAAACTAAAATCTGAAGAATAAAGAGGTATTCACAAAATATTCCTTTAAAATCAACCATTCTAGTTTCTGCTAAACAGTATCATCAACCTGCCAAAGTAGTTTAAAATTTTAACACTTAGTATGTCCCTGCCTTCTGGCATGACTACTGTCCATGTCTTAGTACATCCCCCAACTCCTTGACTACCAGCGCCGATCTTATGAAGTTTTCTAGTCTATGTCAGAAGAGCTGATATAAATAAAAGTATTCACTGTCAGTAAGAGATCAGAATGTAGAAGACAGGGAACCAACATTAATACTAGAGTTCATAATGAGATAAAAATGTTAGAATAAAATATGGTAAGTTTTAGAATAATCTTGTAGTAGAAAAGGCTTAAGATCCAGAGGCCATTAAAAAATAAAAAGATAAATTCAACTATACAAAACACATTCCTGCATAGTAAAAAAAAAACCTGTAAAGTTAAAAAAAAAAGTAACAAATTGAGAAAATATGTACAGCAATATTAGCCTTCTATTGCTGCTATAACAAATTACTGAAAACTTAGTGGCATAAAACAACACAATTTACACAGTTCTATGAGTTGGAAGTCCAAAGGGCTTCACAAGGCTAAAATCAAGGTGCTGGCACTGTTGCATTCCTTTTAGGAGGCCGCAGAAGAGAATGGGTTTCCTTGTCTTTTCCAAATCCTACAAGTCATCCACATTCCCTAGTTTGTGGCCTTCTTCCATCTTCAAAGCCAGGAATATTTTTTTCTCTCTGACCCTTCTGCTATTGTCACATCTCTCTCTGACTGCAGTCCCACAGTCTGGAAAGGTTCTCCAATTTTAAGGATTTGTGTGATTCAATTGGGCCCATCCAGATAATCCAGGATAATCACCCCATATCAAAGCTCATAACCTTAATCACCTCTGCAAAGTCCTAACATATTCACAGGTTCTGAGGATGAGGGCAAGGACATCTTTGAGGTATGGGTGTTTGGGGGAGGAGGATCAACACACTGTTCTAACAGAAAACAAGCACAGTATTTCCTTAAAAATAACTTCAAAAACAATAAGAAAAAAAATCAACAACCCAGAATAAAATAGGCAAAGTTCATGAACAAAATTCACAGAAGAAAAATACAGGTGCCATGAAATACATAAATCAAAAACCCCTAACTTTATTCAAAATAAGAGGACTGCAAATTAAAGACCATTATTCATTTATCAGATTGGCAAATACCAAGAAATTAGTTAACACAGAAGTTGGTGAGGAGTACGGAAGTATGTTTGGAAGGTTATTTGGAAATATCTATCAAAACTTAAGATGTACATATTTTGTGACTCAGCAAATGCTACTTCTACCCATTTTCTTTTACATGTATGAAATTAAACCTTTATAAGCAAAGTCTAAAGAAAAATGTTGTTTTTAACAGAAAAAAAGGATGAAAGCAACCTAAAGAAGACTCAATAGGAAACTAGTAAAATTATGGAACACCTATTCAATGCAATATTATGTAGCCATGATAAAAATAAGGAAGCTCTTTACATTGTCAAAGTAAGCTGATCTCTAAGTTCTATTAAGTTTTTTTTTAAAGGTACGTATGTATGTTTAGTATGCAACCATTTGTGGCAAAAAACACATTCACACATATGCTTGTATATGAATAGAATCTTTACATAATAAAACTGGTAACTGTTTCTCTAGCAAGGGGAAATGAGACAGAGGTACAAGGGTAATTTTCCTTTCATTAAATAACCTTTTATATTTTTTGAATTTTGTACCATATGTATGTATTACCCATTCAAAAATACATTTACCGAACTCTTATACATACACACACACTCCCTGAAGGGCTATGATCTCAAAACAGTATTTGTCTAACAGGAGCTAGCACTTGCCATTAACAGTACAATGATGACTATTTTGCAGAATGCAGATTGATCTGAACAGCCTTGTTCCCTCCCTGATGTCAGAAGCTGCTACACCCTGCACCCCTCCCATCAACCTGAGAGAGGCAATACCTCTGCTCTGTTTCCACCTGTTTACAATTTATAGTTCTCTCCAGTCATACACACATACTTGTTCAAACATAAGGACTGGCATCCCAGCTCTCTCCACATACTTCTAAGAACATCCCACAAATCATATCATATGCATGTATTCCTTTGAAAGATGTTGGGCTCATTTTACTACACTTAAAGTAGTTGCTCTGTATAAGGGCAGAAAGCAAATAAGGTCTTACCTGAAGAAAGCTGGATATTCTCATACTGGATATACAAAAAATAGGCATGTCCTAAGAGAGGAAATATAAACTCAGAAGGTGGACAGTCAGGAGAAAGGATTCCAGAGTCCTCTCACACCTTAGAACAAGGTTTCAAGAAGGAAAGGTATGCTTGAGGGGTTCCTGGGTAGTAGGAGAAAAATGATTTCTACCCTTTGAAAGCTGACATGTTTAGCAGAGAGGTATTCCTACAGATGCCAAGGTGAACATGGACAATCTCTAAATTACAACAATTATCTAGTTTTATTTATTACTCTCCAGAAAGTCTTTCCTGATGCCTATCATTGGGCTAGATATCTTTTGTAAATGCTTCCATCATGTTAAGTATGAGCAGGAGACTCAAATAATTGATATTTGATGGTTAGCTGTGGTTGATAATTCTTACTTAAAGCAAAAAGGAAACAGTGCTCTCTTTTTCTGATTTAGGTTAGGTACGCTATATCCTCATGAGTATTGCTATGTAGTTATATGAGAAGTTCCTTTTTACCAAGTAGGAAGAAGGCACAGTAGTTTATTACTCTAGTTTCTCAGGGTCTTTAGTAAATTTATTCTGCCTGATTTTATCTGTGCCACCAGAGATATTAATGAAAAAATTGTAGGTCTATGCCTGAGATGAAGTAATAATCTTTTGACTGTATCAGGGCAATGGCAAGAACATTCAGTGAGAGATCACTGTTCTCTCTGGTCAGGGAACAGACTCAGGGAAATTCAATTGACAGTACTGAAGAGGGAATTCTTTCACTGTCAATATGAGATGGCTTTCGCTAATGAAGCCAAAAGAATCCCTCACATTGAATATCCACAACTTCTGAATATGTTGCCAACCCCTTCTATATGGTTCTGTACATGTTACCTTAGTTTTAGTAGAGGTGAAGGGCACTCATTTTTTTAAATGCACCTGCATGCAAGTATTTAGAGTGCAGCTTTGCCCATGCTAAGAATGCATATAACATCTTGGCATTTAATGGCAAGGAACAGAGGAATAACAAGGGTAAGCTGCCAACACTGCAAATCTAGGATGCCAATTCTTCAGGGGTCAGGCCACAAGCTGAGGATGCTAAAGATATGGAATCAGTGGCAGGGACCCAAATGAATCAGCAAAATAATCTCCTGAGAAAAAGAAAGTATCTCCACATTCAATATTAAAAATCACCAACATGTGAGAGTACGGGTTATGGCTAACACTTGAAGATAAGTCCTATGAGTACCTCCATAAAATAGGCATTTAATAAATATGTGTACAACTGAATCCAGAAATATAAAATAAAATCCAATGAAGCAGCATGAAGACTTCTCAGCTCTTCTTATACCTATCAAGAGTGTTCAGTGGTTCTTACAATACCTATCAAGAGAAAAGTAGACAGCACGAGGTGGCTTGAACACTTAATCAAATGATAATCGAGTCAAAATTTAGGAGCCTTCAGTGATGGAGGCACATAAATACACAATGTTAATAACACTATCCTATAGAAGGAAGTTTATAGAGTTCCTCTGAAAATGCCACATTAGTCTGGGAATAGAAAGTACAATGGTAAATAGCTAATCCTAACTGTGCAATTGTGGGACCTTTGAACATTTTTTTCCTTCCAAATTCAACATAAATGGATTCAGTTTTCACTGAAGATTTAATACCCTACAGCAGTGCTGTCCAATCGAAATACAACGCAAGCCAAATACATAATCTTAAACTTTCCAGTAGTTAGAGTAAAAAAGTAAAGAGGAGGATGGCCATGAAAATGGTAGAAAAAGGAGCTCTAAGAGCCCATCCCACAACACAAATACTAAAAAAAGAAAAGAACAAAAATTGCCAGGCAAGTTTGTCAGAACTCTAGAAAACAGCCAAAGGTTTACAGTGATGAAGCAAATGCTAAATCAAAAGGCAACTTTAAAGTGGTAGGAAAGCTTTGTGGCACTTTTACTTGCCAATGGTCTAACCTCACTTCCCACCCCTGCCTGAGCAGTGGTCTTGTTTTTTGTAAATAGATTTATTTATTTATTTATTTTTGGCTGTGTTGGGTCTTTGTTGCTGCACGTGGGCTTTCTCTAGTTGCGGTGAGCAGGGGCTACTCTTCGTTGCAGTGTGTGGGCTTCTCACTGCGGTGGCTTCTCTTGTTGTGGAGCACGGGGTCCAGGCACACAGGCTTCAGCAGTTGGGGCACACAGGCTCAGTAGTTGTGGTACACGGGCTTAGCTGCTCTGCAGCATGTGGGAACTTCCCAGACCAGGGCTCAAACCCATGTCCCCTGCATTAGCAGGCAGATTCTTAACCACTGCACCACCAGGGAAGTTCCATCAGCAATGGTCTTAAAGATGACAGTCTGCATTCTCAGTATGGGATCCTGGTCCCTGGTTCCAGAGAGAGCACAGCAGACCTTAGTCTCAAAGAATCCTGTTTGGAGCTATGTGAAGGACTGACACAAGGCGTTTGCATTCCTCAAACACATCGGAAGACAAATGAACGACCAGCTGCTGCTGGGGGCAAAATATCACAACGAGGCCAACAATAGATGTACCAAAAGCCCGGGAGGAAAAGCTGGGGAGACAGTTTTTCTAGGGAATTAAGAAGCCATATGCATACCCAGGGCAGAACACATGTTCAGAATAGTTCTGGGAAGACCCAAAGTTTTCATCTAGGCTCAGCACAAGCAGGAAGTAATGGGTAAGGCAAAGTTGTAAACGGCTTGTCTAAGCATTAAAGGAGTGCCATGATACAGAGATAATCCGCAAAGAACGGGAGAGTTTTCCTTCCTTCCTCCCTCCCTCCCTCTTTTTTTAAACTCCTGGTGTTTAAGAAAATCTTTGTCAAAACACAAAAGGATCACAGGCAACAAGAACAGAGACTTCAGAGGCCACACATGGCCAAGAATAAAGACTTTACAAAAATAGTTTAGAAAAACAACCTAACAACCACAGCCCACAGCCAGCAACAAAACAAACCCTGAAGAATGGGAAGAATACAAGTTCCAGAGTTATCACATTAAAATATTCAAACTTCTCAATTTTCAACAAAAATTTATGAAATATGAAGAGAAACATGAAAGTATGGCCCATTCACAGATGAAGTTAATCGAAGCTGTCCCTGATGAAGCAGAGATACTGGACTTACTACACAAACACTTTAAGTCAACTGTCTTAAATATACTCAAAGAGGTAAAGGAAACCAGGAAAACAATGTATGAGCAAATAGAAAATATCAATAAAGAAACAGAAATTACAAAAAGGAGCCAATATTACTCAACCGTAAAAAGGAACAAAATTGGGTCATTTGTAGAGATGTGGATGGACCTAGAGACTGTCATACAGAGTGAAGTAAGTCAGAAAGAGAAAAACAAATATTGTATATTAACGCATATATGTGGAATCTAGAAAAATGGTACAGGTGAACCAGTTTGCACGGCAGAAATAGACACAGATGTAGAGGACAAACATATGGACACCAAAGGGGGAAAGTGGGGGCGGGGGGGGTGGTGTGATGAATTGGGAGATTGGGATTGACATCTATACACTGAAGTGTATAAAATGGATAACTAATAAGAACCTGCTATATAAAAAATAAAATAAAACAAAATTCAAAAAAAAAAATAGTAGCCAAATAGAAATTTGGGAGCTGGTAAGTACAGTACCTGAAATGAAAACGTCATTAAAAAGTTTCAATAGCAGATTTGAGCAAGCAGAAGAATCAGTGAGCTTAAAGATATGTCAACTGAAATGACCCAATCTGAGGTGCAGAAAGAAAAATGAATGAGAAAAAATGAGCAGAGCCTAAGAAATCTGTGGGATGCTATCAAATGTACCAATGTATGTGCAATGGGGGGGCTCAGGAGAGAAGAGAAAGGGGCAGAAAGACTATCTGAAGTGGCCAGAAAACTTTCCAAATTTGATAAAGATATAATAAATCTACACAACCAAGAAGTCAAACTCCAAAATGGATAAACAAAGAGATAGAAACTGGAGTTGTTGAAAGACAAAGAATCTTCAAAGCAGTGAAAGAAAAGCTACTCGTCATATACAAGGGAATCTCAATAAGATTAACAGCCGACTCATAGCAAACAATGGAGGCCAGAGGCAGTGGGATGACATATTTCAGGTGCTGAAAGAAAAAAAAAATGTCAACCAATCTATACATAGCAGAAGTACCCTTCAAAAATGAAAAAGAAATTAAGACATTCTCAGATAACTAAAGGGCTGAGGGAGTTTGCCTCTATCCTTTGGGATGAAATTAAAGGACACTAGATAGTAACTCAAAGCCATATGAAGAAATAAAGAACTCTGGGAAGGGTTATTACATAGGTAAATATAAAGCTATTATTATTGTATTTTTGGTTTTTAACTTCTCTTTTTGTCTACAGTAATAATAAATCTGTATTAATGGGCCCATTAATGTATAAAGATGTAAACTGTGACAATAACAACATAAAAGGGAGTGGAGGGCTTCCCTGGTGGCGCAGTGGTTGAGAGTCCGCCTGCCGATGCAGGGGACGCGAGTTCGTGCCCGGGTCCGGGAAGATCCCACATGCCGCGGAGCGGCTGGGCCCGTGAGCCATGGCCGCTGAGCCTGTGCGTCCGGAGCCTGTGCTCCGCAACGGGAGAGGCCACAACAGTGAGAGGCCCGCGTACCGCAAAAAAAAAAAAAAAAAAAAAAAGGGAGTGGAGATGAACAGAAGCAGAGCTTTTATAGGCTATTAAAGGTAAGCTAGTATCAATTTAAACTATATCAACTTATATACTGTCTATAAGACACTGACTTTACATCCAAAACTACAAACAGGTTGAAAATGAAAAGATGAGAACAGTATTCCATAAAACAAGAGAGCTGGGGTGAATATATTAATATTATTATAAGAAACAGAGGTCATTATATATTGATAAAAGGGTCAATTCATGAAGAAGATGTAACACTTATAAACATATAAGAGTCTCAAACTATATGAAGTAAACACTGACAAAACTGAAGGGAGAAATAGACCTACAGTAATAGTTGGAGACTTTAATACCCACCATACTTTTAATAATGAATACAACATCATCTAATAAAAAAAGAATAAAGTACTGATGTGCTGCAACATGGTACCTCACAAATATGCTAAATGAAAAAAAAGTGCCATACCCAAAAGGTCACATACTGCATGATTTCATTTATATGAAATACCTAAAATAGGCAAATCTATAGACAGAAAATAGATTGGTGGTTGCCAGGGGATTAGGGGTATGGTAAAGTTTTGAAAAACTGCTTAATGGATATGGGGTTTTTTTTGGGGGGGGGGGCTACACAGCTTGCGGGATCTTAATTCCCTGACCAGGGATTGAACCAGGGCTCTCAGCAGTGAAAGCACAGAGTCCTAACCACTGCACAGCCAGGGAATTCCCATGGGTTTGTGGTTTTGTTTAGGGTGATGAAAAGTTTTGGAACTACACAGAGATGGGGTTTGCATAGCAATATGAATGTACTAAATGCCACTAAGTTGTACGCTTTAAATGGTTAAATTTATGTTATATGTGAATTTCATCTCAATTTTTAAAAAGTGAATGCAGGTGGAATTAATGTTAATAGTATACTTTAATCCATTATATCCAACATATTTAAATAGATAATACAAAATAATCAATGAGGTATTTTATATTTTTTTCATACTAAGTCTTTGAAATTTGGTGCACATTTTGCAAATACAGCATATGTCAATTCTGATTAGTGCTCAATAGTCATATGTAGCTAACAGCTACCATACTGGCCAGGGAATCTTATTAAAAGATTACAAAAATAAGTTGTCAGGTGAGCATATACTGAAAGAAGACATTCTTAAAATCTGGAATACTTACTTTCTATCTTACAACACTTGTAGGTAATCTCCAGTGCTTTCTCTTTTTTATAAATTGAAGTAGCCACCAAAGAAATAAATATATGCATAATCCTACCTTAGACCATATTTTCTCCCCTGGAATGGTCTTTACAGCTAGGTAAAAGACCACCACTTAACTCTCATCTTGTCCTTTAGAGACTATAAAGGCTTCTCCTTCTGGTGAATTCAATGTATTCATCACATATCTTTCAGGCAGTTATTACCCTTATGATTCCTCTAACATTATCTTCTACTATGTAACTTCCAATTCTCCAATTTATCACATCTTAAACTTCCCTGCCCACCTGTATGTAGTGCCTCGTATACAACAAGAACTTAACATTCAACATCTTCCTATTCCATCGTAACTCTCTCCCTACTACAACTAATAAACAATATTTCATATGCAGGTAATGATGATACGAAAAGGACACCTGCAACATCCTCGTAGCAATTCAGGGGCTATTCTTTAGCTCCTTAATTGATAGTTCAGTTATGAGGGGATGAAACCCCATGCGTATGAAATCATGAATGCATGGAAACACTCCTGGCTTAAAAGCCCCACATTCCATACAAGAGTCAAAATATCTCGTAACAAACAGTCCATGGACATAGCTCCTTGAACTCCTGGCAAGGGATATATCCAAGTAAACAAATACACCACGTTCAGGGCAGAGCAAATCTCTGGCTTTCCACCAGGTATATATATTTAGTTCATTCACAATCCTCCCCATGCAGATGCCGTTTACCAATCAGCAATGTTGCCTACTAACACAACTGACATTCTATCTTCATCAGGATTCCAGACGACCAGAGCTTAACCCAAAGTCATTTTCCATAAAGGAGAATAGATTTGGTTAGGTCTTTATTATGTAAAACAGAGTAACTGCTAAGTAGATGGGGACACATTTACATACATACATAAGGAGGCGCTCGCTCAATGTAATTCAGTTTATTAATATCAACAATCAGAATATGGATATTACCTAATTATATGTAACCTATTCACTGTAATAATATTCTGTTTAAGACTAAAGTTTCTTATGTATGTATTTGTAATAATGAGTTGTAAATATGAAAACATTGCTGCTTTCAACAAGTAAAATATCCTCCAACAACATCTCAACTAAAATGTCACTGACAGAGGCAGAAAGATATTCTAGTCACACCTTATTTAAAAAGTGGACTGTGACAGAACATTTAGAAATAGCATCAGATATGTATCCGGAGTTGTGGGGACAGAGAGCAGGTGAGGAAGTTTATGAGAACCGCCAGCCAATTTGTGCTGGCAGAGTAGATTTTAAAAGTGGGAAGACAGGACATATGCTCCTCCGAATCAAGCCTTCTGAGAAGAAAGTCTGGCAGCTGCCAATTAACCACAGGAAAAGGGATCCCTTTGGGGATCAAAACAAAGACATTCTCTTGATAACATTTCTCCAGTTAGACTAAAATAACTAAGATTCAATTTCAGAACTAGTTTTTTTTTTTTCTTACAGTGAGATTTCTTTAACTCCTCAATTTTTCCATACCCAATTACATAGATGGTAAGTGATAGAGCAAAGATTCAAACAAAGGTCTGAATAGAAAGCCTATGCTTTTTATCACTGTTACAACCAAGCAAATGCCTGGTTGATAAAACTCACTGATATTCTGGTATTCACGTTTATATGTATTCATTTACTCAAAAATAAAAATTTTAAATCTTTCTCCACAGCTCCAAGAAGCTGTTGGATTCTTATAAAGTTAAAAAGTAATCTCTCTTGCATGTGTACATGCACACGCACGCACACACACACACAGACACACACACCCCTGCCGCATGTGGACATGACATACAAATGTCTATGTGGTACATTTAGCAGGATCCCTGCTATTGAGTTGTTTGAAGTGTACTGACAAGGCTTCAAACCGAAAGGGTTTTAATTTTAAACAAAACTGACTTCATTTTAAAGTTGACTCTGGTTAAGCTTCCTTATTTATCTCCCCCCAACCCAATTAGCTCTAGGTATGCAAAATCCTTATAGTTGCAGCAGAGAATGCCTCTTCTTATAGCTCAAAAGTCATGGAATTGAGTCTCATGTCTCTGATTTGTCTGCCCTGAACTAATCACACCCATGGAGGGTCAACCCACTCAAACCAAAAGGCCTAAAAGTGAAGGAATGACTTCCCCCAAGAAAAGTACTTTTCCTTGGTACTTTTTACTTGCACCTTTTAACAGAAGAATAATCAAGGTATACTTGGCATACTAAAACAATAGATGACCATTACAATATTGAAGAAGGTAATATGGGCTTGAATTCAAGATAACGTAAAAAAATTAATCAAAATGGGCTACACATCATGAAAGTGGACATACAAGTATGCAATAAAAGTTATTCTTGCTTGAGCTGGAAGATTACTGAAGACAACAAAAATGAATTACACTAAATAGGAATGCTACTGGTGAAGGCCTTGCGTATTCAAAAGGGAACTATTCTAAGCTTCTGTATAGGGAGGATGTAATTAAATTGATATCCAAGAGTAATTATATTGAAAAATAGGATCAGGAAACCTTGGAATATTCAGGAAGCAGAGCGAGAAAGGCAGCTAGGAAGATGATGTTATTTGAATCCAAATGCTATTGGAAGCAGAGCGAGAAAGGCAGCTAGGAAGATGTTATTTGAATCCAAATGCTATTTCAATAATGAAACCTGGGAAAGCAGCAGTATCTTTACAGATAGAAGTTCAAGGTAGAATCCTCAATCTATTCTTTTAAACAAAACTCATAAACATAACAAATATTATGAAAATAAGGAGAGGATACAAAAAATACAGTAGTCAAAGATAACCTCCAATACTGTAAGCTTGTGAAGATTCAGTCCAGTGGTAGTACAGAGTGTAAATGATGCAGAAAAGAATCTGTCGTTATCTAGAATAAGAGTCGTCATCGATTGTGGTAAGAACACTCAAAGGAATTAACTAAAAAGCCATGGGGAGCATAAGTAATTCAACAGTCCCTAGCACATAATAGATATTTGATAAAAAATAAGATATATGGATGAATGGATTGGATGCCTTTTACAAGCCATATATCATATTAAACAGAAAGTATCCAAAGATGAATAAGACACAGTCCCTGTTCTCAAAGAAATCACAATACAACTAACTTGAATAAGTAATAAGGGCAATAATTTTTTAAAATTACCATTAATTCTGGTAATGGGAGCTTCAAAAATGAAACAGAAGCCTGTAAAAAAAAGAAAAGTAGAATATACTGAGACTGAGCTTTGGGAGAAATACTCGTCCTTTTAAGGAGGAAGAGAGGAGTCAGTGATAGGGGTCAGAGTACTTAAGATCGGTAGGAAAATTTGAGGAATACAGTGTAATGAAAACCAGGACAACGATTTGTCTTAAAATGCAAAAGAGAAGCCTAGTTTATTGGAAACATGATTTGAAAGCAAAAGTACTAATGGATTGATACAATAAATGTAGAACACTCATTTCTCCAGCAATAGAGAATAAAGTAATAATTCAGATTCTGCTAGTATTTTTTTGTTAAACAAATCATTTTAAGTAAGACTGTCTGTTAGAAAGGAATTAATAGCTATAAATCAATGTTTGAATTTTCTATCTCTTCTCATTTCACAGAAGACTCAGCCTATAAAGATACCTCTAATAGTATCTTAGGTCTTAACGCAAAGGTCAAAAACACACATAAATGAACAAAAATAGTGAAGTGCTTATAATACTTATAGTGGTGGGGACTGTGGCCATCTAAAGCGAATATGTAACACTCCATTCTAGCAGCTGCCCTGCAGGAATGCAAGCTCAGTATTACGAGAATGTTTTGATCTTTTTAGAGAACCTGGAAATCCTGCCTATATGAAGTCCCCTGACTTCTTAAATACTGGCTCATTTATATGTGGACTGGCTTCACCTGCAGTTTTCATCTTTTGTTTTAAATAAATAATGAATCTTTAGTTCAACCGAAATAAAAATTGTTTTTATCCACTTTAACCACTGCATTCATCTCTCTTTTTAACTAAAACACTATGCGATAAACATAGCATTTGGCATCTCCTACACAATGCGAGAAATAAGAAACAGCAATTAACCAATTAGTACTTTATCCTTAATTCCCTAAACTAAATGTCACCTTAATACATTTTTTTCATTTCAAAGTGCTGAATACACTTTGCTCTTAAACACGAAACACAAAACATGTAAAATCCCAACAAATTCATTTAATAATGACCACATGAGTGACCAGGAATCATGGCCAAACTTGCTCCAGATAAAAATTCCACTGGTTCAGAGGTTCCTAAACTCATGTCCAAGGGTTGGCTCATTCTGTGAGTATTATCTGGAGAACTTTAAAAAAACACAGGCTGCCAAGGTCTACTGGTCTACTCCCTTGATTCCTAAAGGATGAGGCTTAGGAAAGCTGTATTTTAAATTTCTTATAGAGTCCTGACATGTAGCTGTATTTAGGAATAACTACTTATTCAGAATATTAATAAACTATAAAACTAATCTAATTTTGAACACATTAGAACTGAAAATCTGTCACTATAAATTCTACTTAGAATAATTTATTTCCTATCACTTCAGGCAATATAGTCAGACAGGTTACTCTAGTATTAGGCCTTAGATAATCTTAAAAATTAAAGTTCCAAAGGAAAGCACTAACTCAAGAATTCAACAGTCAGAACTAAAATACTGAGTTAAAATATCTTGGCAATCTAAAGTCCTTTAATAGCTCCTTAGCATGACTTACAAAACAACACCTCTCTGATACCTCTCTCCAACCATAACAGCATTCTTCCCACGCTTTAAACAGTCTCCCTCTACCCCAGGTCCTCTGCACTTACTTGGAGACTCCCCTGAGATATTCTATTGGCTTCCTCCTTAAGCATTAGATAACATGAATCCTCCCCAAATTAGATTCACCCAATCTAAACTAGCCCCAACATCCAGCTTCCCTCTACCCTTATCTATTACACTCTATTTCTTTTCCTGGTTTTCTTTTCCTCATAATGCTTATGACTATCTGAAATTATCTTATTTACTTCTTTCTTTCTTTTTTTTAAAGATTTTTTTTTTCACATGGACCATTTTTAAAGTCTTTATTGAATTTGTTACATATTGCTTCTGTTTTATGTTTTGGTTTTTTGGCCCCGAGGGATGTGGCATCTTAGCTCCCCGACCAGGGATCGAACCCGAACCCCCTGCATTGGAAGGCAAAGTCTTAACCACTAGACTACCAGGGAAGTCCCTCATTTACTTATTTCTTTAGGACTTATGTTCCATGTGAGCAGGGACACTGTTTTCCTTGTTCACTAGAATGTTATCTGAGATATAGTAAGTGCTCAATATGTATGTAATTGTTGAATGAACAGAAAAACATACAAAACCCTCCAATTTGACTTCTAACTTAAATGTGCACATAGATAAACCTCCATGAAGACAATAAAATGTTTTATACAATTTTTAGTACTAAACAAGATTAAAACAGGAAATTTCCCCTAGCTTCCTCTACCTTCCTCCTCTGAGCTCCCTTCCTCCAGAAACGTCATTCCCCTGTACCCTTGTGGTCAAGTAATTTTGACTTGAGACAGGTAAGCCTAAGAGCCTCCGAAACCAACTCTAATGACACTGAGAGTTGCAAGCAAGTACATTCTTACAATCCTAGCAAAACTCAAAAGATATAAAATTTGTCTCAACTATGTGTCATTCAGGGAAGACTACCTCAGATCTCAGAGTGATTTGTCTACCCAGGAAATAAGTACACTCTGGATCCGATGAGAGCTGAAGGATGAACAGAGGTAAATTAGAAAGAAGGGGAACAGTGAAGGAAGGGATAGAGTGGTTTTCTTGATAGAAGACTACTTTATGCAAAGGGCACTTTTTTCTTCAAGGAGTTCACCATCTAAATTGCATTATTAAATAGCATGAGAAACAATACGAATAGCAACATAATAATGTGCACTATAAATACATAGAAACAGCAGGAGCAGAGTTTTAAATATAAATTTGATAAATTTAATAAAGTAGGATGATACTATTTTTACATAGTTTGCAGCCCAAGATTCAAATGCTGAAAAGGGAACTAATCTGGGAATGAAGAAACACTTTCAGAAAAACTTTACTACCTTGAACAATGCCTTAAAAAATTTTTTTTTAATTCAACATTAATTCTTGAAAATATTCTTGGTAAAGAAATATTAGAAAAATACTTCCCTAACATGGTAAAAGCTATTAAAAACTCAATGATTATTACATACCTCTAAGTGAAACACCTGAGATGCTTCTATTATAGCCAGTTATAGGACATTACTGAGGAAGTTAAAAAAATTAATATTGCAGTTATATGATTAAAGAGGAGTGAGGAAGGAAAAGAGAAATGAAATACAAATATTGATTTAAAAATTATCCTTATTTGTAGATCATATGATTGCTTATCTAAAAAAACACAAGCAGAGACTGCCCTGGTATTCCAGGGGTAAAGAATCCACCTTCCAGTGCAGGGGACGTGGGTTCTATCCCTGGTGGGGGAACTAAGATCCCACATGCTGCGGGGCAACTAAGCCCACGCACCACAACTAGAGAGCCCGCGTGCCACAAACTACAGAGCTCACATGCCACAACTAGAGAGAAGCCTGAGCGCCACAACTACAGAGAAGCCAGCACACCACAACGAAGAGCTCACATGCCACAATGAAAGATCCCGCATGCCACAATGAAGATCTCATGTGTCGCAAATAAGACCCGACACAGCCCACCCCTCCAAAAAAACAGGCAAATTTATTAGAAAAATAAGGAAGACCTTCTGTTTCCAGAACAGCCCATAAGAAGCTTGGAAGCCACCAATCTATGCTAACAACAAGTAAAAAGCTGAACAAACTTAAAAATCAACAACACTTCTTAGGTCCATAAGAGAAGTGAGGTCACAGGGCAAACCACGGCCCCCAAACTTGGAAAGCCAGGCAGATGAATACAGAGAATGACAATTTATTGGAACAGAAACGCAAGAGCAGAGAGCTCTTTGGGAAACAGTGCTGGGGTAGGGGAACCTAAGCTATAATTGATGAACTGCTGGAGGCTCAGTGTGGACAATTCTGAGATTAAAAACTCCGAGGGGACCCAGTCATCGAAATGCCCCCCCACTTTTGTGAGTTTTACCTCTTGGTACTCTACCAATTCCTCACAGTGAATATGAGAGAAAAATCCCCTCATATTTCTAGAAGGGGGAAAGGAAGCATTTTGAAATACATGGAGCACACTGTTCTTAACAAAGTTTGCCCTTGGGAGAAATTATTTAACCAGAGTCTAACCTCCTCAAGTTGTATCAGAACCTAACTGACCTAAGGGAAGGTAAATAAATACCCAGCTACAGCCCACTCCAGCCATCTTGTCCTACCTAAGAGGGGTGAGGGAGAAACAAAGAAGCATTTGAGAAGTTCACAGTCCAGAGACACAGGATCACAAAGACTAAGTTCTGGAGACCAAATGTTCAGCAATGTTATTATAATTAACAATACTGTATTATACACTTGAAGTTTGCTAACAGGGTACATTTTAACTGTTTTTACCACCAAAAAGAAAAAAGAAAGAAAAATAAAAAAGATAACTATATGCTGTGATAAATATGTTAATTACACTGACTGTGGTGATTATTTCATAATATATGTGAATATCAACACCAAACTGTACATCTTAAGTATAACCAATTTTTATTTGTCAATTATAACTCATTAAAGCTGGAGGAAAAGAAGACCTAATAATGGAACTATAAAACACTTCCCTACCCCCCTCACATTTTACCACCGCATTATTAAAGGCCTATTTACAGCAGTTCCTTTCAGCCAATACATCATGTCCGGCTATCAAGAAAAAATTACAAGGCATACTAAAAGGTAACAAACACAATTTAAAGAGACAGAGCATCAGAACCAGACTCAGATATGACAGAGATGTTGGCATTATCAACCCAAGAATTTAAAACAACTGTGATTAATACGCTACACCATCAAGAGTAATCCCTAATGTAAACTATGGACTCTGAGTAATAATGATATATCATCAACATAGATTCATCAACTGTAACAAATGTACCATTCTAGTGGGGGATGTTGACGGTGGTAGCAGATAGGCATGTGTTTGCACAGGCAGTATGTGGGAAATCTGTACCTTCCACTCAATTTTGCTGTGAACCTAAAACTTCTCTACAAAAATAAAGTCTGTTAAAAAAAAAAAAAAAGAAGTGCAGTGTAGCAGTTGGATATAAGAAATAATTAAAAAATTAACTGGCTTTCTTATTTACCAGTGAATTAAGAAATTACAATACAAAAAGACCCAATCTACAATAAAAAAATATAAAATTACTAAACTAAAATGTGTAGGATCAATATAAAGAAATCTGTAAAACTTTAATGAAGAGGATAAAGGACCTGAGTGAATAAAAGGACATTTTACTGTATATTTTCTAAAGATGATAATTCTATGTAAATTCTGTTTATTTGTTGGAAATTCAGTTTAAAATATCAGTGGACTTTTTTGGGGAAAAAGAAGGTAACAACAAAAAAAAAGTGTCTAAGTATATTTAGAAGCCAAGAACATTTGAGTGATCTTTTAAAAACATAAGTCAGGTCACATGACTCTTGCTCAAAACCCTGCAAGAACTACATATTTCATTCATGATAAGAGGCTAAGCCCTAAGACTCAGTTTTAGAGAAATAAAAAGATAAAATGTGAATAATACACCTTAAAAAAAAAACCTGGAAAACTTCACAACATGATGTCATCACGGCTATCCCTTAGTAGCAGAGTTAGAGGTTACCTTTATTCTCTTCCTTTATAATCACAAAAACAATAAAAGTACCAAAATGAAACAAAGCAATTCAAGGTCTAATAATAAACATTTAATAGCAAACATTTACGTAGATCTTACCATATGCCTAATCTATTTGGGACTTACCTTTAATCCTGATGATAACCCTGCAAAATGGTGTTATTCTATATTACAGATAAGGAAACTAAAGTTTCAAGAGGTTAAGTAACTTACGTCCTTTGGAAGTGACTGAGCAAGGATTTAAAACCCATGCTGTTCTAGTTCTGCTCCACAACTTATAGCTGTGACTAGAAAGTAAAAAAAAAATTCGCTCTTTACCTCCAGCTTCATTTATGTAAAAGTAAGAATAGTATTTGGAAAAAATATTCTTTATCAGTTATATTTTCCATTTTTCTACAATTTTATAAGTCTAAATATAAGGTCAGAGCATCTACTTAAAAAAATGATTCCACAATCATGACTCCCCCTTCTGCAGAGAAACAAGTCTCAAATCTGTAATCCTAATTTCACAAAGTAACCATGTCCACCCTGACAACATACCCTTTATATAAAGCCCAATACCACTCCATCCCCTGACCCCAAAAATGTTCAGCAACCTAGTATACCTCATGGAAATCCACTAAAACTTAGGAGATGCTTTTCAATTATGAGCAACATTGGATTTAAATCAGCATCGTGGTCCTCATACACAGTAGTTTAAAAAACAAAACAAAAACAGCATGCCAGTAAGGCTCCTACCAACCTACAAGCCACGGTCCTCATGTGAAATTAAAAACAGGGAATGGTGAAATAAAACAACCATCGCCAAACTTTAATCATCAAGTTAAACAACCATCGCCAAATTTTAATCAACAAACAAATTATAATCTATAAACTTTCATTTTAAAATCTGTAATAAGAGTATAGTTAAGATATAGAGAATATATTTCTCATTAGTATTAGGAAATAGGCATAGATAAGAATTTTCAAGTGTTTCTAATATCCAAAAACTCAAACCAGTCTAATACCACTTATCTATCTAGGTCAGCAGCTTTTATATCAGACACAGCTTGAGCAGAATAAGGACTGCTTAATGAACATATAGTAAAATCACACCTATTTCCAAAAAGATGTATACATGGGAACATGTATGATCTCAGTAATGCTGGCGAAAGCATCAAGGAGTGAAAGCTTTTTCATTCCACAGATAAAATTCATATAGATATTCCACAGATAAATTTAAAACAGCCACAAAAACATACTTTCTTTGCCCTATAAGAGCGCACAGCATCTACTAAAGAGGAAGGTATGTTGAAATGGGTAGGAACTTTACATTTAAAATTTTCAGGAACTTCCTATAAGTGAACATGAATTGAGTATGTGTGCTTTCCTTTAAACCAAAAGATTAACAGATGATTTTTTCTTCATCCATACATCTCAAACTGTGAGGTACTTCTCCAAAGGTATGCATTTTATTTTTATACAGAAAAATGTGCATTTTTCAGAAGGTGGAAACTTCAAATCAGAGTGGTGTACTAAGCGTATAAAAATTAAAAAGCATAGAACTTTTAAGCAGTTATAAGGAACCTGAAAGACATAGACTAATACAACACACAACACAGGTTAAAGAAAAGATGCGTTTTGAAAAGATCCACACTGATGATCATAATTCTTTTTAACTCAGTTTGAAAATAACAAGTTGAGAAACTCCCAACTTCACGAGACAGTCCATTCCATTAGCCAACTCATATCATTAGGAAGTTGTCTTTTTCATAAAACAAAAATTTACATCCCCACCCTTTAACCTCCACCTGGTTTTATTCTCAGGAATAAGAGAATCTAAGTTTACTCCAAATATTTTATGAGGTTTTTAATCATCTGGAGATAGCTAACATTTTTTTGCTGATCAACTCTTCCCAAGCTCAACATGACAAGTTCCTATGACTCTTCCTCATCTAACCTAGTTTCGAAATATCTCATCATACTGGTAGATTATGAATTTGTCACAATGGCTATGTGTGTGTGGGAAAAGAATAAATAACAACTTTTTAGATATGGATGTTAGGTGATGGGCTAAGCTCACTCACTAGGCAAAGCAGTTCACTGCTTTCTCCTTCAATGTGCCATCCAATTTACAGCCACATTCCTGAATGATGGTCAAGAGCTCACATTCTAAGTAGTCCTTTTAGTTGTAAGAGATGCTAAATAATTTGCACTTACTCGTTCTCGTTTGGTTTTGCAAACAGTTGGTTTTGCTTACAAAAGAAAATGTAGTTTGCTGGTCCACATACAGATTCATTAACTTCCTGAATACAGTGCCCAACCAAATGTCCTAAATAACTGAGGCTAAAATATCACATTTTTCATCTCATCTATTTTTAGATAAAATAGATTTAGTAGCCTAACTCAACTATAATTACCATCACAAAAACAATAATGGATTTTTTTTAAAAACCTGGGACAAAGACAGTCGATTAACAGTGATTAACGTTGGATGATAAGAATCTACATGACCGTTACCTTCTTTGCATCTTTTACTTTTCTAAAAATTAAATAAACAACTCACCCACAAGCTAAATAAACTATTTCTTACCAAGATCCTGCTGACTAGCATAAGGATGTGAACTGTTCTTTCAGAGATGCTTTTTCATTTACCTGTTGTTCCTATTAATGAAGATATTCTGATTAAAATCCCTTTAAAAAGGCAAATCAGATATTTCTCTTCCAACTTATATTAGCTATATTTTAGGCATTACTGTTGATTACTGGTATCAATGATTCCTAAAACTAAAGAAGAGGATGACATCCCTAAAAAAATTATTTCCCTTTACAGATATTGGGGAAAAAAATCTACGGTGGAAAAAACACAGCATTAACAGTCAAAAATCAAAGTTTCCACTGAGACTGATAAAATGCAACTGTAACATTTTGGGCAAACTATTTTATCATTCCAGGCCTTAATACCCTCATCCAAAACACTTAAAGAGACAAGATGCTATTTAATCGAAATCCTTTCTCATTCTAAATTTCTTTGATTCCATGAACTATCCAAGACGTGTAAAACTATCCCAGGTAGTCCATCATAAATATTTGTCAATTAATACTTAGTATTTATTCTACAGTATGAACTTTTAAAGTTTCTTTGCAACGTATTAGTTACTTCTACTACTACTACTACTATTAATAGCTAACACTTCAGTACTTGCTATTTACACAGTTCAATGTTTTACATGGATTACATTTAATCCTCACAATAGTCTTCCAAAACATATAATTATTATCCTCATTTTACAGACATGATTTACAAAAGTCCAAGATCACAAAACTGGTAAGTGACAGAACTAGGCTTCCAATCTTGGCAGAATGAACTCAAAATCCCCCATGGAGGTATACAGAATAAACTTGTTCATCAAACCCTCAACATGACAACTAACAGACACTCTGAAAGAGCGTGAATACATATATAACAGAAACAGTACTGCACACAGTAGGCAGTATAAAACTTGGATTTAAAACCACTTTATAATACTTATTAAACTTTATGATCTTAGGCAAATCACTTAAGTCTCTTTGCTTACATGGAATATGGGAAAAATAGTATCGACTCAAGAAGCTACTGTAAGAATTAAAAGCGACAACATAAAATGTTTACGTAAGTGTGTTTAGCAAACAGATATCATATATGGTTGCATAATATTACTAAATTAAGTGGCAATGTGTTAAAAGGAGGCACATAAATATTATATATTAATCTAAATACTATATATTCATTTAGCATAATTTATATATAATATATAAATCAGCCATTTGGATTCATGGATAATGAATCAACTTATTTTTCTTCAGCTAAGACAGCAAAAGAGATGATTTATTGTACACGTTACATTCTCAGCCACAACTGAGAACAGAACTAGTCCAGAACATCACAGGTCCAGGGCAAAGGACCAAAAGGGGACCATTTTGATACGAGCAAGGTGGGTCTCTCGAAGGTGGGTGAAGCGATCGTAATGGCCATGGATGTTCCAGATTCGTTGAGACATCTTCTAGACAGGAGGCAGGCAGTCTGACAATTTGCACCAGCTTGCCTGGCCCCTGGCTGCCCTTTGTTTCTGTTCCCGTGGCCTCCACGGGTACGAGTTTACTTGGACCTCTGCCTCACCTTTCTTCTTTTGCGCTTCAGCCTGCACATGCGTTTCTTCCTCCACTTTGCTCTCATGGGGCGGAGGTTTCTCAGAAGATGGCGCTAAGGCTGAGAGCCATGGATAATTAATCAATTTACAATAGCCATACCACCTACCTCAACCCCTTAACTATTGAGGGGAAAAAAAAATGCCACATAGTAAACATTCTCAGCACAATGTCCTCCCAAAACATATATTCAGATACTACCAATGTCTAGCATACTGCCTTAACCATAGCAAGAATATAATATTTTTGGGACTGTAATGACTACTTTATGTTTTGAAACAGCTATACCTATTATAATGTTTAATAATTTTCTTGAATATTACGAACTAAAGTGTGCCCTGTCCGTGCCAGGAAAGACAAATAACAGAATTAACAGAAAAGACAAATGTAAGGAAGGAATTACAGTGATATAGGAGAGTAAGTAGAAAGAACCCGGACTTTGGACAGAGAAGGCCTGAGTTTATGTCCCAACTATATCTCTTTTACCTGGCTGTTATGAACAAGACTTTTAACTTTCAGCTTAGTTTTCTTCATCTGTAAAATGGGGTTAGTACCACCAGCATCACCCTAATGCCAATAAGCACACCTACCACTCAGATAATAGTTTCTAAATATAATTCTCCAATAAAAGAAACCAGAGTTCCTTGGATAAATAGGATGACTCTACAGCTGTGACAGGGAAAATACGAAATGAGCCTAGAACATCTTGTGAAGCCAAAAAGGAAGTGCTCATCTGCAGTCAATTAAGCCAACCGCGCCCTTTTCCCCATGGGGGCCCCGTGTGCAATGGCTGCAAACAGCAGCCTCCTCGGTAGTGTATGCAGCCTGTTGCCTCTATGGGTTGCCCAAACGGACCTTGGAGACAGCCCTTTCCAGTGGCCATTCATGACTGGCATGCTGTCCCTATCTAGGCTCCAGACAGGTGTTCATGGTGCCTTTGGAAAGCCCCAGGGCACAGGGGCCAGGGTCCTCATTGGCCAAGTCATCGTGTCCCTCCGCACCAAGCTGCAGAGCAAGGAGCATGTGATTGAGGCCTTCTGCAGGGCCAAGTTCAAGTTCCCTGGCTGCCAGAAGATCCATATCTCCAAGAAGTAGGGATTTACTAAGTTGACTGCAGATGAATTTGAAAACAGGGTAGCAGAAAAGTGGCTCATCCCGGATGGGTGTGGGGTCAAATACATGCCTAATTGTGGCCCCTGGACAAATGGTGGGCCCTGCATTCATGACAGCCTTAACAGTGTCCCCTCCTTGCTCATGCCCACCAATAAATCCTACTTCCCTGTCAAAAAACAAAAAAAAAATTTTAAACAAACGGAAAACAAAAAGGAAGTGCTCAAAAAACGAAGGAACATGTCAAAAGGCACAGAAGCCAACTTGATGGGGCTCCCAATGGCCAAATCTGGGACAACAGAGCATCAAAATAATGACAGCAATGGACTATTGTCCATACTAATAGAAATAAATAATAAATAAATAAATGGTGGGGAGAAGAGAAAGCTTATCTATAGAATTCCAATTAATAAAGATGAAAGGAATAATGGAAACAAAATCACCAATTTGGCAAACATCACAATATTTGTTATAGACAAGACTCATAAACAGACATTAAAAATAGTGAGCAAATGTATAATAGGAAACATGATATTTACATAATCTCAAAGTATCACCCCCCAGAAGATGCTTATTACATAAAGGATCTACCATGTGAGAAACTGGCAGGCATCATCTTAACCAAATGATCAAATTTCGTATCATCATATGGGATATATCACCATCACAGACCTCCTAAAGCATGAGGACACCTTCACTCTATAGTACTGTTGCCCACAATGTTTAACTTCAATTTAATCAAGACTGAGCATCAAATGCAAACTGAAGAACATTCCATAAAATACCTGGCCAGTACTCTTCAAAAAAGTTTCAAAATTATGAAAGAAACACCGAAGAGCTATTCCAGATTAAAGGAGGCTAAGGAGACATGAATACTTAATACAATATGCAAAGTTGGATTGTATCCTGAACTAGAAAAAGGACATTATGGAACTGATGAAAGTTGAAGTAAGGTCAGTAGATAATATTACATCGATGTTAATTTCCTGATTTGGCTATGTAAGATACTAAAATTTTGGGAAGCCAGTTGAAGAATATATGGATATTCTTTGGATATTTTTTCCTACTTTTTTGTAGGAAAAAATTCTTTTGTAGGTCTAAAATTATTTCAAAGTGAGATTATATAAACACACATGAATTTCTGAAGAAACACAGCAATGTGAGGAAGACTAGCTTATACTTGTTTTACCAATAACTGCCACATATCTTTGAGCAGCTCTTTAGTATATAATAGTGAAAAAATTCTCAAGATTATGCAGGCTGGTAAGAGGCAATGACAGACCTACATATTCATGTAATCCCTTCAGTGCTTCTACCTTGACATCTCTGCCCATAAAATCTCCAATTTTTAATACAAATAATTAAGAGGAAACAGAGAAAAATTACAGTAGGTTCACGACAAGTTATGTGAGGAGTTTGGAACCACAACTGTATACTTCACCTAAAATGCCCCTTAGTCTTCCTATCAGAAATTTAGGCAGTCTGAACCATTTATCTGTCTTTGAACGACATATCTCATGCTCTTACACTAAAGCCTGACCCAACTGGGCTAAACAATTACAAATTACTCATTTCAAAGCTCTTGCTAGTCAGACATGATTTTTTAAAAAGAAAAGACTAAAATCATTCACATCTTATAAATAAACGTTAATATACAGAACTTTATAATATATAAAGTCTAAAGTTATAAAAAGACTGAGTTCACAGTAATCATCTACCCTTAGCTCTAAGTTGTTAAGACACTAAATCTTTTGCCTCTCTTACACAATCTATCCTACTTCAAAGTGAACTGAAAGACAAGACTATAGCTACTTTGTCAGATCACAAGACTACTGAACTATACACCAAGTTACACATAACATGTAAACATGTCTCTTCAAAATGAAGTAATTTTTACTTTCAATGTTTTTCCTCACTCTTCTGGGACAACTGTATTTTCCCCTAGCAGAGAATCAAGTCCTTCATTACCAAAGAACCAATCATGTATTTCTAAAAGCAGATTGAGAACTCTGTGAAGGCAAAGACCCAGATTTTACTCATCTACATCCCCAAAGCCTACAGGCTTAACACCTGGGATCTCAAAAAGGTTAGTTTCCAATCCTTTCTCTGGCATATAAGAAAGGCTCAATAAACATTTATTGTAGCTGTTTCATTCAGTATCAACACTAATGACTGTGCCAAACCTAAGAGCAATGTAAAATCCAGAAGAAGGACTAAATTTGACTAATAAGCAATGCTGCAACATTCTGATCTCCATCTGTTTGGCTGCTTGTATCAGCCTACCACTCCAACACACGTGTGATTGATCCTTTAGGGCCCACTGCACCGAAAACATTTAACTACCACTAAATGTGCAGCGCACACATAACAGATTTGAATTAACAGACTTTTCTTTACTGAAACAGTTCTAAATACTATTTTTACAGAACCTAAACACTTTAACATCTGCGGTTTAGATAATACCCTACTTTGGCAAGATATATGGATAATTAGGTGTATATTATTGGGTCAAGAATTTTGTCATTCAACATTAAGCAAATAACTTCTCATCTATCACTACAATTTGAATTTTAAAATAACACTTCATCTTAACTCAGTACCTAAAAGGTAAAACAAAAAACAAAACATCTACCAAGCATCCAGCAGATTACGAAGATGATTGGCTTAATAAATAAACTACCTCAAGAACAATACCTACAAATGTTAAAGGAAAAAATTTCATTCAGTACAAGAGATGTACATACAAAAGCCTATGTGGAGATGAGTATACATTCATGTCCACGCCAGAATTTTTTTTAACTACTTAATAGATTAAAAAGATTCTATTAAAAAATAAAGAATTAACTTTAAATAAAATTATACAGTGAAATAAAGTACACTAAACTGTTTCACATTTTAATATTTAAAAAGAGAAAATGTGAATAAGATTACCCTGAAAATATGAAATATATAGGAGATTATGTCAAATTACAAAATACTAGAGCCAAAAATGCTAGATATCATCTGAGCCATCTTACTTGTTCTAGGAAACTCAGGTTTTCTAAGAAATTGCTTTTTAAAGGAAGACTATACAATGGACAATACACAATAATATAAGGAAAGAATAACAAACACTCACTATCACAAGCACATAAAGGCCAAGAAATTGATGGGGACAGGGGAAAAAAGGAAAGAGGTGAATGCACAGATATGCATTTGGAGAGGTAAAATATCACAACATTTCAGAGGCTGGACTCTGCATCCCGACCTAACCAAGCTTGAATCCTAACAGTCATTTACTAACTAACCTCATCATGCCTCAATTTCCTCATCTATAAAATGGATGTAACAGTACCCAATAGAGTGGTTGTGGGATTTTAAGAATTTATTAATTCATATAAGCACTGAGAACAGTGTCTGGCACATAGTAAGCAATCAAAAAATTTTAGCAAATGTCATTATCTGCTATAAAAATACAGTTTTTATACCCATTCTCTTACATTGCCAGTAGGAGTACAAATTGGAACTATGCGGGGACACAGTTTGGCATTACCTTATAAACTTGAAAATTTACAACATAACTTAAATCCAACTATTTTACTCCTAAATATATATTAAAGAGAACCTTTAGCATATATGCATCAGAAGCATATTACAAACATGTTCACAGTGGTAATGTTCATGATAGGAAATAACTGAAAATAACTCAAATATCCTTAGACAACAGATTGTCTATATTGTGGTAATGTCACACAATGGAATCTTATACGTCAGGGCAAATGAACAAAAAACTATAGCAAAAAGAATGGACACATCTTACTATTACTGAGTGTAAAAAAAAAAATCAAGTTCAGGAGTTGATATTTACATAAGTATATTCCTTTTAGAGAGTTCAAATATATATGGTAAAGTTTTTTTAATAGGAAATAAATGGTAAATACACAACTCAGGATAGAGTAACCTCTAAGAAGAGATAAAAGGAATATAACAGAAGCACAATAGGTACATTTTAGTAATCATCACTGTCCTGATTCTTGGATTGTACTGTGAGTGGGTATTTGTCAATTAAATAAAAAAGTAAAATTACTAGACTACAGAGGTCCATATATAGACCAATGATGACAGTATGAACCAAGACAATGATTAGTCTAATTCTGTGCACCAAAGGTTTTTTAAAAAAGAATTGAGAGTTAATTGTAACCTGCTTTGGAATGAAGGGTCAAATGACATAATTCATGTTTGACACGCAGCAAAATGCTTAATACACATTAGCTACTATCTAAAATGGTATAATTTATTACAGAATAAAACACATTTTAAGATTTAAAATCTCTTCTCACTCTAAACCAACCTCTTTCCCACCTCCTAAAGCAGAAACCATCCCTAAAAAAGACAGAGACCTGCTCAGCAAACTAGTGGCACAGCAGGGCTCCTGATTCCCTACCAATCCAATTCTCCTTCCACTAGATCAGTATGTCACAAACTCAATTTTGTTTTGATAGTCATGACCTTCGTTACTTTTTTGCTTTATATGTGTACCATATATATCATCCAAAAAATGTTGTTCCTAAAAGGAAAGGTTTTAATCACAACAGCCAATTAAAAAAAAAAAACTATCACAAGCCATAAATAGATGGTACCCATAAAATTTAATATAGTAAAAGCCAAACAGTATTGGCTTATCTACCAGAGACTGAGGTTGACATCACTCCTTCCTTATTAAAAAACAACAACAGGGCTTCCCTGGTGGCGCAGTGGTTGAGAGTCCGCCTGCCGATGCAGGGGACGCGGGTTCGTGCTCCGGTCTGGGAAGATCCCACATACCGCAGAGCAGCTAGGCCCGTGAGCCATGGCCGCTGAGCCTACGCGTCCAGAGCCTGTGCTCCGCAACGGGAGAGGCCACGACAGTAAGAGGCCCGCGTACCGCCAAAACAAACAAACAAAAAAAAAAAACAACAAACATGCAAAAAATAAAATTTAATTTAATTAAGATGCAAAACGTATTGAGAAAGGAGTAACTTGTCAATTTAATGCCACATCTGTGAAACAATTGAAATTACCTTACATACCAGGGGCAAGTTCCATACTTTGGAAAATGCTGCACTTCCTCTAGCTATCCCCCTATTTAAAAGATTAGAATTTTTTTCAACAAACTGGCTAAGATTGAATAGAGACCATGTCATTGGTTTCAAAAATTTGCTGGGACTGAAGGGTTAGAAACACTCAGGATATGCACTATCTGATAAAGGAATCATTAGCATGTGGCAATTTAAATTAAAATTTTAGCTCCTCAGTCCTTCAAGCCACATTTCAAGTACTCATAAGCCAAACAGCCACACAGGAGCATCATACTGGACAGCACAAACAGAACATTTCCTTCACCACAGAAACTTCTATTGGAAACACTGCTTTAGATTCTCAAAGAACTCCGATAAGGCCCAAACGGTAGCAAATGGAAATAAGGAAAATTTCAGCAGAGGATAAAAAAAAGTATTTCAATAAAGTAATAGAAACATTTGGAAAGAACTGTGAGACAGTGAATTAAAACCTAGTGGTAAAAATATATTTTCTACAATTGCTTTATAATGATTTCAAAGGCTGGAGATGTACAAAAACAGGCAGGAATCCCTCCCCAACTAAGATAGTAAGGTTATTACTTCTACCGAGGAAAAGACTTAAATACTTAGAAAATAAGGTAAGAGACTGCAGTCGTATCTGAAGGCATACTGGCAAATAGCACTTATTGCGTACCAAACACTGCTTTAATATATGAGCTTATGAAAACTCTTATAATTTACCTTCATTAATAAAGAAATAAGGAAAGCATGCTCAAATAATGGACAGAATATCAACAGTAACTATCTTTCAAAAACAGTGGGTCTTGTATAACCAATTCTCATTTACCATCCCCTGATCACTTTAAAGCGGATCTCCCCCATCCCACTTCAGGTTCTCAACATTCTTGTGAACTTGTTTTACTGAAAACAATATTTTAAAAGGGCACTTTCCAGTGCATTTAATACACAGTTTGATTTTTAACTATGTAGATATTTCGCAAAGCTTCTCGATATATAGGTTACATAACCTATGTAGATATTTTGCATTACTTCTCAATATGTAGGTTATATAATCTTTAATTTAGCTATATTCCTTAGATGTACAATCCCCTTCAGTTCCCCAAACAGGCCCAGACATTTCAATTCTAAGGTTTAGGTTCATTTTCCTCAGCTTTCCTCCTCTCCCTAAGGTTTTGCTAGAACCTTTTCTTTTTCTGCCTTCTGCCTTACCTCTCTTTTCTTCCCCCCAATCCTCTAGAAAACACTACCTTTCCCTGTGAGTAAATCAAAACTCATACATACATAAATCCATTTTTATACAATTTTCAGGCAAAAAGTAATTTATGGATGAGAAAAGATTACTGTCTTCATTAGCACAGATGCTTAGACACTAAAAGATTTGCTCTAAGTCACATAAGTAAATGGCAAAACTGAGACTAGAACCTGAGTTTTTCTTTCTTTTCTACACAGCTTTGCAGATTTCTTAGTGTGCCAATTAGCATAATTTTATTCTTTCTGACCCAGGTAATTCACTATCTATATAAATCGTATGATCTACATGAAGTTTTTAGAGAAACAACAAATTTTAAATTTCAAATCCTTCCTATATATTTCTTGCCTTTATAAAACTTTTAATAAGAGTGCAAAAAAGAAAATTTCTTCTATGAGTAATTTCCAGTTGTCTTCCAAGTTTTCTACAATGTGATTATATTGTTTTTGTACTTCAAAAAGTTTCTATTAATGTTTGCTGGATTCATACCTTCCTACTTTTTGTTTGAAAATGGCAGCTGCTATAATTACAGTGTACAATCATGACTTACCCTTGAGCAACACACCCTAATGTACCCAAAATGCTGCCTCTCACCAGAGTACACATTCTCCCAGGAATGTGTCGTACAAGTTAGAGACATATAATGCCATAGGATATAAATACGTAAAGACTGCATGGTTAAGAGTTCTTTTTTTCCTAATATAAATGACTAAAAACATTTCATATTGAAAATACAACTCTCTTATTGATTAAAATGCAATATTCACATGATATCTTTGTGATAGTTTACTAGATTTCAAAATAATTACACAATCTTACAGGCTGCTTTGGGATACACTCCCTTAACATTCGGGGCACTTTGGTGCCCCGAAAGAAATCTGAGAAGCAATGACGTAAGGCTTATTATCTATAATCTAGTTACAGCAATTCAAATCTGAATTCCCCTACAATGTCTCACAACTCAACCTTGAAATGCACTCCCCCTGAGAATCCTATACCTTTTCATATTATCTCCTTCATGAAATAATAAGCTGAACATAAATGTAAATCTTTGGTACCAATAAGGAGATACACCCTTAGAGGACAATATCCCATATAACGCACTGTAGTTCAGAACTGGGTACTTTTAACTACAAGGGTCTTTACCAGCATTAACTTCTTACACAGAATAAAATATTCTGTAATATATAATTCTAGTCTACAGAATACAGAAGTCAGCCTATGTCATCACAGTAAGTCCAAGCTGTTTTACAAAAGGTTTTGTGTGTGTGTATGAATGCATATATGTATGTATGTACACTGTCAAACAGTATAAAGTATTTGTTACTGTTACAGTCGAGAGTTTAAAAGCTACTGTTTCAGGGTACAGGCTTTGGAGTCTTCACCAGCTATGTAATCTTTGCTAAGCTATTCAACTTTCCTAAGCCCCAGCTTCCTCATCTTTGTAAATGGTGGTAATAGTAATAACATTTAAAAGAGTTGTTATGAAGACTAATTCTATCAAATGATTTTAAGACAATGCTGGTAATAACTCAAATATTATCTATCATTTAATTACATACTGGGACCTATGTAAAAAAACCCACAAGGTACTAAAGAACAAAAATGGAATCTAAGAAATATGAGAATGTCATTTATAAATAATCCACAACAGAAAAAATACAAATTTTTGGAAGCAGCATTTCATAACCAGAATATTTAAAAAGCCACTTATATTCTTTGACATAATTATTTCACTCCTGTAAATTCATCCTAAGAAATTAATTGAACAGAAAAAAAACAATTATATGCAGAAAGGATGCCCATTACAATGTTACTTATAAGAGCTGGACACCTGAAGTGTTCACTAAGAAGAAAACAGCTATGTAAACTTATGGTACAACCTGGTGAACTATTATAGGCATTAAAATAATGATTACTAAAAAACTATGTATAAGCATAGAAATTCTTTAAGTATATCCAGTGAAAATAAATATTCATACATACACTATTAAAACAAGTAAAATATATTTGTATGGAACTAGAAGCAACTGAAAACTATGTTGGGTTTTTAATTGATTTTGTTCTTTCTTTGATGTAATTATTGCTCCTTGTCCTCCCCAAAACAAAGAAAAGTCAGCATCTTGGTTCATTCAGGTTGCAATAACAAAATACGACAGACTGGGTAGCTAATAAACAACAGAAATTTATTTTTAACAGTTCTGGAGGCTGACAAGTTCAAGATCGAGGTGCCAGCATGGCTGGGTATGGGCCTTCTTCCTGGTTCATAGCTAGGGACTTTTCACATGGTGCAAGGGGCTAGGGATCTCTGTGGAACCTCCATCCTCATGATTTAAGCACCTCCTAAAGGCCCCACCTCATTATACCATTGTGTCTGGAGGTTAGGATTTCAACATGAGTTTGGTGCGGAAACAAACATTCAGACAGTAAGAGTCAGTTAAAAGGATTCAGCTCAGTTTTCCTCCTCCTAAGTACCTAGCTAAATCTATCTGAAACGGCGTAAATGCAAAAATGGGACTAGAAGTTAGCCATAATCTAACGACTTGTATTTGATGTATGCTGGGGCCTAGTACACATTACACAGTTTCAGACTCAACAATAATAGGGTCTATATAAAATCAGATACATTCTTTTTCTTTTGGCTGACTTAGAAGCTAAGTTTGGCTCTCTCCAGAAGTATCAAGATGAAAAACTGCTAAGGAAAACTAAGATGATTAGAGAGGTCACCTTGTCTTATTCATTCATCTCCTGTCTCTCCCCTTCCTTTTTGAAAAAATCATAATGCAGAGTTGAAGAATATCTTAATTTGATATGCTACTTATTAAAGTTATTTGCTATATTTTCTTAACCTTTACTAAGTTAATTAAGTTTGGATTTTTAGATCAAATAATTCTCAAGAGAAAAAGCATATACATTTTTCATCATCGTATTTTTAAGTTCCTGATTTCCATTCATTAAAGATCTTGATTTGTAAACCAAGTTTCAGTAATTACGTATCTAAGGCTGTTATTTTTGAATTAACAAATGATACAGTTTCAGAATAATAATTCTAAACATCAGGCTAAATCAAAATATAAACAAATTTTTCCTTTAGCTGTTGATGACTATAAAATGAACTAAACATAAGCTTACAGACCTTTAGCTGTCCAAATTAAAGTCGGCACTAAACCACAAGCAATGAACTTCTAGCTAGCAGATCTAGCCTATCTCACCTATTAACAGGGATCCTAGTTGATTATAGTTGCGAAAAATTAAATGTCTAAATCTTTAATAACCTGAAAAAAAATTCCTCTCCCCTTCTCTCATGAAAGTAGATTTTTTTCCCTCCATATAATTTGAAACCTCCTTCATTCGACTCTGAGAAAGATGGCTTTTCCCTGAAATTGATGGAGAGACATCAAATCTACTCATATGTACTTCCAAAATGTGCTCAGGTATTAAAATTGCTTTAAAAATGTTCACAATATAGATTTAAATTATTTTTTTGCTTGTTGGAATGTTTAAATTTTAAGTTTTTCTGAAAAGCAGCTTTTTAACATTTAAACTGAAATACAATTTTTCCAGCAGATCAATAATCCTTTTTTAAAAGTAACCCTACCTTCAGGCTAAATGAAAATGAGCACTGATTATTTCATGAACATAGTACCTTTCTTCTCAAGAACTAAAAGTTATTTTTAATATTCTCTTATCTCTAATCAAAAAATGTTATTGGGAGGGGAGGTTACGTGTTATCTTAACGTGGTTCTGAAGTAGGGCCATGTTATCCTGGTTTTACAGATGGAGAATCAAGCACAAAGACAGGTTACATGATTTGCCAAAGTCTTAATGGGACAGTCAGTAGTAACCACAGGATCATGTTAATTATGAACACCATGTTAATTGTAGAAATTTAATTAGTGAATTTTGTTTTGAAAAGGCCTTTCTAACCACATTAGGATTGGAGTACACAAAAAATACAAAACATTCTGTCAAAGACATATAATTTATTTGGATAAAGCCCTACAAAATCAGTCAACATCTTGATCAGCCTCTCAGAAAACAAAGTTCTTAATAAAATCCAAATCTGGATAATTTATTCATATGTCTGTCTCCCTCTCTATTTCCTAATTCCCAACACCCCTCATTCTTGGTAGGACCATTATTACATGAGATCCTATTCATTTCCAATACTCTCAACTCCTCCAGGCTAAGCCCTTCCCTTTTCTTATCCTCCTCCCCTTGACATACTCCTTTTCAATTTCCAATCCCAAAACCCTTACTCCTGTCTCTTTAAATTGCAGGGGCAGATGTCAGTATTCATACTCCCACTCTAAGCAGCTCATCCTACACACTTATAAAATACACTGGCGCTGGCTCAGGATTCCTCTCCACCTCAACTTCTGATACCAACCCAGCAACTTGAACAGCCACAGTGGTGACCTTTTTAAATATCCTAACAGATCCTGGTTCCTCTACTTTTAACAACCTGTTTCTACTTTAATCTTCCCTCATATGTTATCATTCTGGAGCCTGTGTTCTTTGATCAAAATCTATCTTTCGATTTTCCCCACTTCCACTCTACATGCTCTTTAACTTAAACTTGCAGTCCCTCAAAACAGCTGTCACTTCTACTTGTCTACCTATCACTTCAAACTTAGTTTTTTTCTTCAAAATCCAGTCTGGCCATTAAATATATGAGATATAGTGTAGCATAAATACAGTGCAATTTGAATCTCAGTTCTAACACTTACTCCCTTGCGTGGCTGTGGGCAAGTTACTAAACCTCTCTTAAGTCTCAGTTATCTCATCTGTAAACTATGGATAACACTTGGCTCACATGGTCATTAGAAGGATTAAATCTACGACAGTATCTGACACAAGCAGTACAACAGTTGCAAGACTCCGCTTTCCTGGGCCTTGCTCTCCCAATTACCCACCTTTCCTTAAATCTCTTTTTCTCTTCCTCTCCACTACTGACATCATCTCATCCAGCAAATAATCTCAACTATTAACACTTCCCCCTAAATGTATGTAATCTTACTTTTTGCTGTCTCCATTTCATCACTTCCCATTTTGTCTTCAATACTTTCTCTCCTACCTCTCAAGATTTTTCTTTTGTTGTCTCTTCTCACTCTCCCTTGAAAACACTCCTGATTCTCCCTATTCATTTTTCTATTACTATTTAATACTCTCCTTGGTCAATTTTCCACTTCAACTACAGGCATACTTGGGAGATACTGCAGGTTTGGTTTAGACCACTGAAATAACTTTTATGCTTGTTTGGGGTTTTTTCCCATCTTCTTGGAATGCCCTTCCTCTTTCCATTGCCCTCTTCTCTGGCTGACTCCTAAATGCCATCTCTTTTCTGAAGGCTTCCTTCACACAACTCCCACTATGCCATCCACCAAAGATAGAATTACTTTCTTCTTAAGCCTTGAAGAGCTTCATAAGCAGAGCACTCACCACATTTCAGAGGGATTTAGTTCCCTTGCTGGATAGTGAAAGCAGTTATCAGGTTTTACTTACCTTTGTATCTCCGGGGCTAAAGAAAAGTCAAGTGCCCAGTAGGCAGTCAAATGTCACTGAACTGAAATTCTTGAAGAAAATCCAGAAAAACTAAGAAATCCATATATATAATTCAGCAACTAAAATTCTGAAATGTTTTTACATATTACTAAGGGGGCAAACCTAGAATTGATCCTTAATCCCAATCTCAGAATATCAATGTAATTCACAACAGAACAGTAAAAAATGTTTGGTGATTTTATGCCAATCATTAACATTCTGATGTGGTAAAAGTTACAATAACTTTGAAAAAGCGGCATCAAAGTCACATTTCACTAAATTCCATCTAAATTTCGGTAATGCAACTACCGGATACCAACACATTAACAAATACGGTGTATTTGTGAAAGTAATCTCTAACCAAGGGAATAGACAAACAAAATGTGTCTAATCATAAGAAACAGTACCATTATATACTACCAGGAGAACAATTAGATTCTGCATTCCAAGTCATAATGGCTTTTATCTAAACTATACTCCCTGTTTTACAGATAACATTTAGAAATAAAATGATAAAACTGGTATTAGATTAAAATTTAATTTCCAATTACTCTTAAATTTCCCAAAGCTTATACTTCATACTCTAAATATAGAAAATGCCTTCCAAGGTAATTTTAAAATTTCAGATACAAAGTAATTTATGTAGTCAATCCTGTATTTATGAGCTACATGAATGATTAAATGTGGATTTCAGAAATACAAAGAAAATCACTTAGGATTCTTGAACTAAAAGCAACACTAAAAGTTGATAAAATTCAACACTCTCATTTTAAATCAGAAAAATTAAAAGTCTAAATCTTCTAGGAAGCAGAAAAAGAATATAAATCCATATTTATGAACAATTATAAATCTATAAATTATGGACATTCACTTCCATATTATAAGCAGAGACTGAATGACAATCTGGCATTTAAGATTGTATCATTTCTCTTCCTTAATCTTCAAATGTGACAAACTACACTGATTTTCTCATGTTGACATTTTTGCAATCTCACGATAAACTCGGTTTTACTGTGAGGCTTTGTTGTTTTTAGTTCACTGAATTGGGTTTAATTTGCTACTTTTTGAAAATTCTCAGACAGTATCTCTCAATATTTCCTCTCCATTACCTCTTCTTTTGCAACCCTTAGCTGTAACTTGGACTTGTTCATCTTATCGTCCATGTTTCTTAATCTTCCTATTTTATAATCTCTATCTTTGGGTTCAGTCTTTAGGGCCTCAGTCATAGCGGAAGACTTTAGCTTTTTGTGCCATGGACCTCTTCGGCAGGCTGGTGAAGCCAATGGCCCCCTTTCTCAGAATATTAAAGGCTTAAAACAAACTACATAAAATTACAAAAGAAATCAATTATATTGAAATAATTATCAAAATATTTTAAATTTTGGTGCTTGCTTTGGCAGCACATATACTATTAATTTTGATATAGTAATGTTTTTGTACTAACATATTAAAATACAAGCTCTAGCAATGGCTTAATAACTATAATAATTTCAAACTAGTGATGACTGTAAGTGCTATTTCAAGATATTTGTAACAACTGAACAGCAATTGTACTGTAAGAAAGAAAAAAATCTGATTTCTATCGGTGTTATGGGTTGAATTGAATCTTTCCAAAAAAGATGTTGGGTCCTAACCCCCAGTACCACAGAATGTGACCTTATTTGGAAAGAGGGTCACTGCAGATGTAATTAGTTAAGAGAAGGTCATACTGGAGTTGAGTGCTCCTAATCCAGTAGTGTCCTTATGAGAAGATGGGCATGACACACACGTGGTACTTTGTTACAGCAGCCCTAGGAAACTAATACAGTTGCTGTCACAAGTACCTCTGATGCTGCTATGCTTTGCTGGTATTTTCTTCAATTATGAAAGTAAACAAGTTTCAGTTAGAGATTAGTAAAAACACCCTGAATTCTAAGACTCTTATGTCTAAATCAATTTAACACCTCAGTCTGAGATCCATTACTAATAAACTATGTTTTAGCAAAAATAATGAACCATGTTTAAACAAAAATACACCAATAAGTTCACCTGTTTTCCATTTCAAACCATTCTGAGTGCCATAAAAACAACATCTTGGGGATTTGTAGTAACTTTGGTACTGGACTCTAAAATGAGATGCAGCTATGACATACAACTTGAGATAAACAGCAAATTCAACTTAAATGTTAAAGAATGAAAAAATTCATTGTCTGAGTTAATTTGTTGCACTGAATAAATGTGAAATTATCCTTTAGTATTAGATTAACATAATTTGTATGAATAACCAAATGAGAAGATTTACTTTTGACACTTCTAGGCCAGTAAGTAAAGCATGAGGGCTGGTATCTTGTTAATGTATTCCTCTCAGAACTACTCAAATTGATGTTTAAGCCCAATAGCCTTTTGTTTACTTATTCATCCAGAGACCATATTTATTTAAAAGAAAAAAAAAAGAGCACTACAAAGTTCTCCATCTGTGATGTATATATATTATCAAAGACACATGGCTATTAAATTAAGCTCAAAATGAGAAAGTCTTAAAAGATTATGAATGCACCAACTGTTTCCAAATTTATCTTGTTTCTTCAAAATTCATGCTTCTACTTCATAATACTACAAGATCTCTATTGGAAGTCTTTCATTTGCTTAAATATGTCAAAATCAACAATCTAATAAAATTGACCAACTGACAAATATGTATGTTACAAGTCTAGTGACTTGCAATGTGTCTATCACTGTATTACTTTAGGGTAATTTAGCACAAGAAGGGCCCATAATGATGCTTAGTTCAAATTCCTTGATTTACAAGTGAGCAAACTGAGGGCCACAAAGGCCGTCACTTGCCCAGAATCACAGAATAAATTAGTGACAGTGAGGACAGAAATGCATCTCCTAATTCCAAGTCCAATGTTCTTTATATTATACCATACTGCATAAAAGATGGTTAAGAGTTAAATTATCTGCAGATGCCTTTGGTATGATCATTTTAATTCTGCTTATATTTTAAAACAGTCCAATTGCCCCAAAACAACCTAACAAGTTTTTTGAAAACTCAATTTTATTTTATTATCCATCACATCTTAAAAGTAGGAACATGATCTCACTTCCACCTTCAAAATTGGCAAAATTTTTTTCAAAAAGAACTGGACATTTCAAGGCATAAGCACTCTCACACACTGTTTCTTTTCTAGAGGGTAATTTAGCAGAAAAAATAAAACAACTTAAAATTTGCATCTTTTACTCCACTCCTAGACTATTTCAAGGAAAAAGTAATAAATTTGGATGAAGACAGAACTCAGGATCAAATGCAGCATTGTTCAGAAATAAGAGACATAGTAGACTGATTAAAACTAATATATGTTATACAGTGAATATATTGTAGGCATTAAAAATTATGTTTTAGGAAATATTTAATGACACAGGAAAATGTTCACAATATATTAAGGTATGATAGTACCTACTATGCAATTCTACTCTGTTGAAGCTACATGTATATACATAAATTACATAATACATGTGTAAAGCATTTATCACATATTTTTATTCTTGGTACATAGTAAAAATCCAATAAATGAATATGATTCATCATCAACATCACAGAAAAGGTAAAGTTTGATTATATGTCAAATGTTAAGACTTATTAAATAAATAAATATTTGTTTAATAAATAATTACTTACTTTAAAGACCATTTTGTACATTATTTGAAATGAACTATTACTCTTGCATGAAGGAATTTTTTTTTTTTTTAATGGCACTTTTAATGCAGTTCCAGTTCCTACTGAAGGTCAGAGAAGAAAAGCAGACTTTCACCAACCCTTCCCCAAGTTTGGCACTGCATAAGACAAAGTGTTATAGACTTATAATATGATCCTTCAGTAATTCTTGATTAATTATATACCCACAGTCAACCTCTGAGAACTATTTCTCTCTCTACACAGAACTCTAATTTCAAATAAGCATGTACTAGAGGATTTCAAAATGAGGCCTCTAAAGGCCTTACTGGATTTTACCACAATGGCTATCTAGAAAAGGTTAACAGTTTGCCAAGATATTGGTGATTTTCACTCTTTAAAGGTCGAAATGAGGTGGAAAAACATTCGAGTGTTAAGAACAGTCTCTACTTTAAGTAAATACCTTTTGATTGTGGATTTAAAAAGAGAAAAGCAAAAGGAAAAAATAAACATAAGGCCCAAATAAAATCCATATTACAGGGCAGTTTTAAACTATGCTAAGGCTTTAAGGGCATCTACAATAATATCTCTCTTGTTTCTTCATAATAGGTATGATTGTATATAATAAATTGCCATTTCAAAACATTACTATATATATGAAAGATGAAATATGTAAGTTATCGGGATAAAGTCTACATTCTGAAGAAGTTCACTCTTTGTGATTTAGCTATTACACAAACAATGCGGGCTATAATAAAACTGATTATCAGATGAACACATCACTTTCTAAAATAAAAAAAATTTTTAAGTAACACCTCCAAGAGTTTGTCCCCATGAAGAGTTAACATCTCATGGCAAAAAATTATACGCTAAAACATATTATTCTTGACCTACCAAAATAAACATAACAAAGCCCCTAGTAGGGAAAAATTTACTAATAAACCAGGATAAATTTGTGAAAACAGAATTCTGAAAGTCTGGGTGAGTGAGATAATTTCCAAATTGTCCCATACTAAATACATTAAAAAAAAAATTTTTTTTAAAGGCAATCCTACCAGTAAATATTGCCCTTAGGTGTTTCAAATATCAAAATCTTTGGACTTAAACCACCGGGAATATTTATTCATTTTTAGTGTAAAAGTGGTATCATCCACTGATAATCACTACACCGGAAAACCTGTACTCTCAATTTATCCATGACAAGTATTTGAAAAAGAGCTCACTTAAAAACTGTATTTCACAGGTGTGTCAATTCACATTCCCATATTAGCGTTTCTAATTAGCTGCACCCAAAAAGGAGGTATTCAATATTTTACTTTAAATATAGTAATTAGTCTTCTCCCATCTCCAAAATAGAACTTGACATTTTAATCCAGGCTACTTTCTTAAAAGAAGACGGCAGCAAAAATTATCGTCATTCTGTTAGGATTTTTAGCAGTTTTTCTCCTAACTAAGCGCTGAGATACTTCTTGATCTCTCTCAAAGTAGGTCTAATCTGCGGAAGGCAGTGAGACAGTGTACTGCACTGTGAATGGACAGCCAGGTATTTTATGAATGGAGGCGATCACGTGATCCCAGCACCTCCCCGAACTGATATTTCCCACATAACTGTGTCAACATTCTGAGAACAGGGGTAGTTGTTTGTGTGGGCGTCTATTTTTGAATTTAACCTATAACTTCGAATTCTCCTTACTTTCTGAACTCAAAAATCTACATGAAGACAGGCAGTTGAGCTTCGAATTTTTTCCTTGGGAAATCCTTTCAAGATGTCCAAGGTGATGGATGTTTAATTATTTTTTTATGAATGAAGAGTGTGCTATGCAAATGAGGGCGATTCACAAAAAGAGAGAGAACATGGCGGCCACTTCTGCTTCTAGACTGCACTGACACTGCAGCAATCCACCTTCTCCCACCCCCGCTCATCAGAAGAGTGTGTTGAGGGGTGGGGGGACGCTGCTTGGCATTTCTCAAGCTATTTTATGTTAAACAAGCCTAGGCCTTGGACTTTAAAGTTGTCTCAGAAAGGTCTGATCCGAGGAATGCACTTTACTTAAAGGAATGCGTCCTAGGACTAGTCCTAACTCACTTAACCATTTCCAACCCTCCGAAGATAAAACTTGAATTTAATTACAAGAAAACGGACACAAATATTCGCATGGAATTAAACCCCGTCTCAATAGGAAACTGTAGCCGCATCATTATTCCTCCAGTCAGCTGTTATGTTAAAGCAAAATATTTAAAAGGCAAAGTATTTCGTTTGGAAAACATAAGGACAGCCCAAATAAACAAAAACTTAAGCCGGGACGCTCTACAAGTTAATGAATGAAGTCATCAACATGTTCAGCAATGTAAACAGTGTTAAATCAACGTAAACGGTGTGTTTCAATATAGCTGAAAGATAAAAATTAGCCTATAAAATTATTTTATGCTAATAAAGACAAATCCAGTATTCGCAAAGGCAAAATAGAATAGTTCAACATCTCCCACACTCCAGGTGTCCTTAATGCTATTAAATTATAAAAATGTTTCCCTCGCCCCATTTTTTACAAGAATCTTACAGGTCATAAGTTTAAAAAGGGCGGGGGGGAGGGGGGAAGGCTTAATCGGTATTTAAGAGTCACTGACTCATCGAATTAAGATTCAAGAGCAGTTTGCTGCAAGAGGTGCTCCCACACATTAGTTTCCAAGTGAAATAGCTATAAAGGAGTATGGACGGATATTCAAGGTATGTTGACTGGTGTGCTAAAGTGAAAAAGGACAGGTCAGAGGTCTTCCAGGCACTGGGGTAATTTCTACCCCGACTCCATCCATCTACATTATTCCATCTCATGGACATACAATTGCCATTCCAGCCCAACTCCAGCCCAACATTCAATACCTTCTCCCAGAAGAAAGCAACTAAATACTGGGGGTGGGGGTGGGGGTCGGGGGTTGCTGCCATTAAATAAAATGGCTAAGGAAATCAAATGTTTTCTCCAGAACAGAATGCACTCAACTCTCCAGGATTGCAAGCACCCAAGTCTCCGAGGGGGTCTGGGGAGGTGCCAAGGAAGAATGGGGGGGTGGGGGGAAAGTAATCTAGATCTGTGAGGTGCTTACTCGTTGTCAGAAGTCGCCGTCTCCTCGCTCATCTTTCCCTCACCGTGATCCGATCTGGAGATGGAGGAGCAACAGCAGGCGGAGAAGCAGCAGCAGCACCGAGGGGCAGGAGGCAGCGGCGGCCGGGGGGGCGCGGGGGCAGCGGCTCAGGGGCCTCACCATGGTGGATGCCTCACCCGGAACGGTGCCCCCCCAGCCGGGAACCCCGGCCACCCCCGCCGGGGGGGGGGGGGGGCAACCTCCGCCGTGGCGACCCCAGCCTCTTCCCCCGCCTCAGCGCCCAACCAAGAGATCCGATGAGGCCGGGAAGGATTGGGAAGCGAAGGAAAAAAGGAAGGAGGTTGTGAAGGCAGACTGGAGAGCGGCTCCTCCGGCCACTGGGGTGGAGCGCGGCGGGGTCCGGCCAGGAAGGAGCGAGCAGGCGGGCGGTCGGGCGGAGAACCCGGGAGCAGAGGCGGCGCTTCCCTCAGGGATGCGGCGAGGAGGAAGCAGGGCTCCGCTCGGTGGGGGCCGG
>NW_020175821.1:5428119-5445567 GCF_003031525.2 Neophocaena asiaeorientalis asiaeorientalis
CTCACGGCGGCGGATTCCTCCAGACACGCTCCGGCCGAACGACTCCAGAGGGGGGAGGAGGGGGCGGCGGGGCGCGTGTGAGGCAGGGGCGAGCGAACCAATCGTCCGCACCCGGGCCGGAGAAGAGCGGCGCGCCCGAGGGGCAGGGTCCCGAGAAGCGGCGGGAGAGCGAGGAGAGCGACCGCGAGCCCCCCACCAGCCGGTGCCCACCAGCAGCTCGGCGGGCCAGCTCCTCACGCTCGCCAGAGGGGAGCCGCTAGGGGGGCGGCGGAAGCGCTCACGCCGCCCGCTCCTTCCGCCGCCGCCGCCGCCGCCGCTGCCCGAACCGGGGGGCGCCCGCGGGAGAAGGAGGCGAAGTAGTCCCTGGTGATTTCTCCGGCACGCCGGCTTCCCGAAGGGCCAGAGCGGGTACGAACTGGGCTTGCCGAGCGGGGTGCCCGGACTGAGAGGGCGTGTGGGTAGGAGGACTAAAAGCTTCGGCCTCCGGGCGAATCACTGCAACTTGAAGTCGTGTGCAGCATAGCAAGTTTCAGGAAAGTAGTTCCCTCCTCCCTTCATTTCCCAAATCGTTGTCGAGCCTCCGAGCGGGGAGAGGAGGAGGGAGGCGGAGGGATACGCAGGCACCGCGCTCATGTGCGTGCGCGCGCTCCAAACTCTTGGCACGCCGCGAAAGGGGGCGGGGGTGGGAGCTGCACGGGGAGCAGCTCGGAAGGTTGCATTGTTGCGGCGAGATGCTCCCCGTTACTCGCTTTGGAGTATCCGGGTTGTTTGAACGGAGAGGCTAGAATGACAGTGTGCTCCAGGAGGAAACTGGAGGCTGCTCTGTTCTGTGTGTGCGTGTGTGCGTGTGTGTGTGTGTGTGTGTTTTCCTTGCAAAGAATGGAATTGGCATGAGTTCATCTTTAGTTGGTGGGGGTTGGAGAGAGGGACTGTACAAAGAGAGCTCCGCCTGCTGTCCCTCTGGTTGCACTGCTGCAGTCTCCTAGCTGCGTGCACACAGAGAGAGAGAGAGAGGGGGAAAGAGAGAGTGCGTGTGTGTGTGTGTGTGTGTGTGCGTGTGTGTGTAGGAGAGCGAGAAAGAGTTTTAATACCTTGGATTCTTACCGCGCAAGGGGTATGCTGTGCGGGGCATTCATCTCTGAAAGCTAGACTGGTTGTTAATGGAGAACGACTTCCATTGAGCCCTGGGTAGGCGTGTTACATGAATCTGGCGCAGCCAGAAGCACAGGAAATAACTCCCGCTGCGAGTGAGGTTGCATAACTATAGCGCAGAAGATGCCTCTGTGGCACGCACGAACTGCTCTAAACGGAGGCGGGACGATTATTCAATAGGCAGCTGCAGCGTTTGCATTGTTAGAGGACAATGTATGCATTCAGTTCAAAAGGTTTTTGTACAGAAACCTGCTGGGGTTGCGGGCCGGAGTCTAGGGTCTGCGGGACCAGAAGACTCAGCTCCTGTCTCTGCAAATGCTATTATCTCTTCTTTACCTAGAAAGCCAGCCTATACATCATCAGGCCTGGCGGACTGAGTCACAGGTTTCTGACGCATCTCCCGAGATATCAGTCTAGCTCTGTGTGCAGTGCTTTCTCTTCATTCTCAGGTTTGTGAGACCTGAGAATGAGGGTTCCTGCTCCTGCCACCTTGAGGGGTAGAACAATTCCTGAGGAAGAAGAAAGTGGGAGAACTCCCGAACGAGCCAGCACTCCTCTTTTGCCATCTCCAGAAAGTTTCAGGATTGCTGTTCTCGGGAGCTCTACACTAGCTTGTTAACAGTGTTTTGGACATAGTAGGTGTTTAATAAATGTTTGAGGAATAAATGAAGGAGTTTAGTCAGTCTGCTCAAAAATCCGTACTGTTGATTTGCGAGGTTTCTTTATGTAACTCTTGCTTCCTGCCTCGCAGCAGAATTATCCTTTTTGAGAGCAAGGAAGGGGCAGTTTTGGTGAAAGGAAGAGGTAAGGGGATCCTCCATAGTCAGAGGTTACCTCTGAACCTGCGTTTTTGGTCTTGTTCCTGCAAATAACTTGTAACTGGAAGTGTTGGTACTACCCTGCTCTCCTTCCAGTACTCACCACTTTGCCTGCTCAGATTTGAATCAAGTTCCATCAGTTGTAATTTGTGTTCTAGACAATTTGTGTTCCAGGCAAGTTACTTAAACTCTGTGCCTGTGTAAATGGGGATAATACTACCTAACTCCTAGAAATGCTGTACTGATTAATGAGGTGATAATATACAGAAAGCACTTAGAACAGACTAGGAGCTCAATATGTCGCTCTTACCATGATTTGGTAAAGTGGAGATAATAATAAACTCCATGACAAGGTGGTGGCAGTTGCTCTGAAGGTTCAATGTAAAGCATTCAGTAGCCTTGTTCATCCATTCAACAAATAACCATCAGTTTTCTTCCATGTACCACTTTTGCTAGACACATGGCCTGGTCCCTAGTAAGCCATCAATAAATCATAGCTCTCAGAGTTATTATGGGTAAGTAAGTACAAGGAAAGTTGGGTCACTTGCAAGGGCCTCCTTTTCTTTTGAAGAAAATTCATATCTGTTTGAGGTTCAAGTGCATCGGGAAAAGTATCAATTACAAATTTTGAGAGAAGATATGAAAACCATCTTGGCTGTGGTGTGCAAGGCACAGTGCTGGCTACTTGTACACATATTGCTTACCTAAAGGGACAAGGTATGATCAACAGCTCAAATTGATGCTTTCCAAATTGCTCCCAGTCCCATGACCAAGACACAGTCATCATCCATTCACTGCCTTTGGTGTTCCCCAGGCCATTCTCAGGACAATTTTGTGCCCTTCTTTAAAGGGTGACTTTGTAGCTCTCTCCTCTCACCCAGTTGTTGAAGATCTTACCAACTTTAAAAGAAAAATTGTCTTTGAATGGCCAGAGCTCTTAGTCTTCTACCCTGAAACCATCAGAAATGGTCCTACAATGAAGCTCAGAGCCCAGGGGTCTTCTAGTCTGACTTTCTATCAGCAGCTGCCCTGGTCTATCCCAGTGTCTGGACCTTAAGAGGTACAAGAGACATAACAACAAGGCAATGTGTGTTATGCCTTATTTGGATCCTGAGTTAAACAAGTATTTTAAAATTTGAGGAGGAATCAGACTCCCTGACTTCAGACTATACTACAAAGCTATAGTAATCAAGACAATATGGTACTGGCACAAAAACAGAAATATACATCAATGGAACAGGATAGAAAGCTCAGAGATAAACCCACGCACCTATGGTCAACTAATCTATGACAAAGGAGGCAAGGATATACAATGGAGAAAAGACAGTCTCTTCAGTAAGTGGTGCTGGGAAAACAGGACAGCTACATGTAAAAGAATGAAATTAGAACACTCCCTAACACCATACACAAAAATAAACTCAAAATGGATTAAAGACCTAAATTTAAGACTAGACACTATAAAACTCTTAGAGGAAAACATAGGAAGAACACTCTTTGACATAAATCACCGCAAGATCTTTTTTGACCCACCTCCTAGGGTAATGGAAATAAAAACAAAAATAAATAAATGGGACCTAATGAAACTTAAAAGCTTTTGCACAGCAAAGGAAACTATAAACAAGAAGAAAAGGCAACCCTCAGAATGGGAGAAAATATTTGCACACAAATCAATGGACAAAGGATTAATCTCCAAAATATATAAACAGTTCATGCAGCTCAATATCAAAAAAAGAAACAACCCCATCAAAAAATGGGCAGAAGACCTAAATAGACATTTCTCCAAAGAAGACATACATATGGCCAAAAGGGACATGAAAAGGTGCTCAACATCACTAGTTATTAGAGAAATGCAAAGCAAAACTACAATGAGGTATCATGTCACACCAGTTAGAATGGGCATCATCAGAAAATCTACAAATAAATGCTGGAGAGGGTGTGGAGAAAAGGGAACCCTCTTGCATTGTTGGTGGGAATGTAAATTGGTACAGCCACTATGAAGAACAGTATGGAGGTTCCTTAAAAAACTAAAAATAGAATTACCATATGACCCAGCAATCCCACTACTGGGCATATACCCAGAGAAAACCATAATTCAAAAAGACACATGCACCCCAATGTTCATTGCAGCACTATTTACAATAGCCAGGTCATGGAAGCAACCTAAATGCCCATTGACAGACGAATGGATAAAGAAGATGTGGTACATATATACAATGGAATATTTCTCAGCCATAAAAAGGAACAAAATTGGGTCATTTGTAGAGACATGGATGGACCTAGAGACTGTTATATAGAGTGAAGTGAAAAGAAAAGAGAAAAATAAAAAGAAAGAAAAACAAATATCATATATTAACACATATATGTGGAATTTAGAAAATTGGTACAGATGAACCAGTTTGCAAGGCAGAAATAGAGACACAGATGTAGAGAAAAAACATATGGACACCACGGGGGGAAAGCAGGGTGGGAGGAGGTGGGATGAATTGGGAGATTGGGATCGACATATATACACTAATATGTATAAAATAGATAACTAATAAGAACCTGCTGTATAGCACAGGAAACTCTACTTCACTTTGCTGTACAGTAGAAACTAACACAACATTGTAAAACAACTATACCCCAATTAAAAAAAAATCTATCTTAAAAAAAATAAAATTTGAGATAATTGGAGAAATGTACACTAAGTGGAAATTGATGATTATAAAAAATTGGTGTTGTGGTGTTGTGAAAGTCCTTATCTTTCAGAAATACATACTGAAATATTTACAAGTGAATGACATAATATCTAAGATTTGCTTCAAAATAATCCAGTGGGGTCAGGAGTGGAGAGAAGTAGGTAGGGATTTAGATGAAACAAGATTGGTTATTCTGTACTATTTTATATATTTAAAAGTTTCCATAATAAAAAGGTTTTTTAAGTACACTGCAAGTACTGCTTTAATGCAGATTCCTAGGCACCACTCCAGAGATTGTGATCAGCAGATCAGCAATGGGACCAAGAAATCTGCTTTTTCAGAAGCATGCTAGGTACTAGATCCTTCTTAGTCCTTCACAGGCTTCTCCCTCTTTCCTTGCAACTATTTGTGTCATCCCATCTCTGAACACATCCCTGAGAGCTCATTCCAGCAGAACACAAAAAGTGTGGTCCAAAGTATATCTCAGACTAAGGTAGGTACTGGCCAAGGCCAAAGGGCTGGTTTAGCTAGGGAAGGTAGATCCAGTAAGACTTGATAAGCCACGTGAGAAGATATAGATCACAATTTCACCCAAGTTCCAACTTCATTCAGCTGATATAGCTACCAGTGAGCACTAGTCAGGAAGGATTCTATGGCCATGTCAGGGGTCAGCAGGGCATGGGACACTTGTATGTGCTCAGTTGTGTTTTCTCAGGTGGGTCTTAGGAAAGAGGCTGGTCACAATTGCTGGTGCTCACAGGTGGCTCTCAGTACTATTGTCCTCAGCTTTAGGAATTAGCCACAGCCACTTAACCTGTTATAGATGATTAATTATCAAAAGCATGCAAGAACCAACAGCACAATTGCCAACTAGTTGCCAGTATAGGATGCCATGAAAATTAAGGTACAAATGTGTTCTGGGTTCTATGTGTGTGTCAGACCAGGGTTCATAAGCATAGCAAAGGTAGCCTGTTTTCATGGAGTCACTGACAGACAGCATGTAGCACTCCAAGGCTTTCTCCCTCTTTCCAGACCACTTGGTCCATACTGATTATCTTTCTTATGTACTCAGAATTTGTCTCCAACAAATTCTTTTTTTTTTTTTGCCTTCACTGATAATCCTTTCTCTCTCTCTCTTTTCCTAATCAACTTTTTTGAGTTCATGTTTCTTTTAAGTGGCTTGAAGGCAGAGGCTGCATTTCATATTTTTTGCTGTTCTCTTTAGCAGTGGTTTCAGGTAATGGAGGCTTTTCAAATATTATGCAAAGGCCTTATGTATGTATGAAAATGATGCTGTGTTGACTGACACTGTGATGGAAATCAGGAGTCCCTTCTGGCTTCCTATTGTGACTTCAACACTGCTGCAGTTCAGCATTTCACACACTCTGTCCCTTGCACTAATAAGCTCTCAGCAGATATTTGTATTCTTGGAAAGCCAAAAGGAGACAGCCATGCCAACATTTGAGGTTCTAACAGTACATAAAATATATGTACACATTTCCATTTCTAAACTTACTCTTAACATTACCCCTTAGCAGATGTTATTAAAATTTTGTATTTTGTGTTTTAAAACTGCAGTTAATGTGTACCTAGATCAAAGGGGACTCTTTCTTCATGCTGTACTTTGTTTAATGAATGTTTTGGGGTATTTTTGGGGTTTTTTTGTTTTTTTTTTTTTAGTGTAACCAGTCTCTTGGCTAATGAGCTCTGCCTCTCAGTGGAATTACTAAATGGTAACCATGTTTCTAAATAGTTTCCTTGCCTCTGGCATGTGTCTGTTTCTCCATTACTAGGGTTTCTATGTTCTTCCAAACTAATACAAAGTATAAATGATAAGTATGCTATTTTATTTTTCTCCCAAAGGACCGCAATTGTTGCCCTGGTAGTATCCGGCGAGTGTGAAATCAGTTTACGTTTAATGCTATAACTGCCTTTTACAGGAAGTTTCCACAAGATTACAACCAGTACAAGGGAAATGAGCCGTCTGCGATTTCCTTTCTTTTCAGTATAATCTTAGCAGGGAGGATGCTTACCAGGCCCCACACTACTAAATAAAGCACTCCTCCCTTACCATCATTCTCCCAAATGGCTTTGGAATGCCCGTTCCTTGAAGGTTACACCCCGTTACAACAAAAATGAAGGACTGAATATGCATTACATAACATTTCCAAGGTCATGTGCATGCAACACAAGTTCAGTACAACAAAAGAGTCTGAGCAGTTCCTTGGATTCTGTTTTAAATATGGCATTTCACTTCCCTTTTAGTGAGTAATAAATAATTAGCCGTTGCATAGGGCTTTAAAACTTACAGCGTCCTTCAAGAACTTACCTTCCTAACACCCTTGCCCACTAGGTATTATCAACTCCAATTTACAGAGAGAATTAGAACTGAAGATCAGAGAGGTTAGGTGACTTGCCAGAGGTCACACATTAGTGAGGATGTAGCTAGAGGTGAAACTCAAATTTTCTCCTTCATTGGACTTCTCTGGATGTTCAGTGGTTAAGACTCTGCACTTCCAATGCAGGGGATGCAGGTTCCATCCATGGTCGGGGAACTGAGATCCCACATGCCATCTGGCATGGCCAAAAACTTAAAAAAATAAAAAATAAAAAAATAATTTCTCCTTCAAAAGGCCGCATATATGTGTGTTTATGTGTATTATATGGAACTTTTCAAAGGCAGAATCCTTCGTGGGATATTCTTTCTATTTCAAGTCAGTATTACTGTAGATGATGACTTGGCAGGAGAACTCTCCTTTAGATAAAGGGAGTATTGAATTCCCTGGCTGTTTTATCAACTGCCTTCTGTGGGCGTCAGGTAGTAAATTCTCTTATACTATCAGTTCTCAGAATGTGATCTGAACACTTCTGGGGTCTCCTTTGCAGTTTGGTAGCTAATTCTAGAGCCTTGATAGGAAGACTACTTCCATCAGAAGGCAAAAACATCTGACTGTCTTTTGGTGATCCCAGCAGCTTTGATGATCATGGAAGCTACTAGCCATACATGGCTGTTTCAATTTAAATTAATTAAATTCAATAAGATTAAAAATTTACTGCTCAGTTACACTAGCTACATTTCAAGTACTCAATAGCCACAGATGGTTAGTGGCTACTATATTGGACAGTTCAGATAGAGAACATTTCCGTCATCACAGAAAGTTCTTTGGGGCACTTTAACATGCAGATATACTACCTGTAACCAACACAGGTAGTTATCTTGTTATTAATATAGACATCTAGCAATAATTATGTTCTCAAATATGTAATTATTGGTTTGAACTGAGGCACTGTATCCCCTCTTTTCATCTTAATATGTCTTCATTTACAGCAGAAACTAACACATTGTAAAGCAATTTTACTCCAATTAAAAAAAAATGTCTTCATTGCCCTCAACTAAAGGTAAAAGGGAGGATAATTTCATAATTAAAGTCTTTGACAAACCCACAGAAGATCTCTATATTGGGATCTCTCTATATTGGGAAGATCTCTATACTGATTCACTGATCTATTTCTTTTATAAAAATGCTTTAAATGCTCATGTTTAATACCATAAATCCTTGCTACTCAAAGCAGCATAGCTCCACCTGGGAACTTGTTAGAAATGCAGACTCTTGGGCTCCACCCCAGCCCTACTGTATCCTAATTTGCATTTTAACAAGATTCCCAGGTAATTCATCTGCACACTAAAGCTTAAGAAGTCCTGCTGAAGACTTCTTTCTAATTATGGGACTTTCCTAACCTTAACTAGGTCTGTTGTTCTTCAGGATTTTGTATAAAAGTAAAATATTCCTTTTATAAAAGTAAAATTTTCCCATTATTTCCAACCCTTTTACCTGGCCCCCCAAAGAGGATTTTTGTTCCTGTTTTCTTTTAGCCTCTTCTTTCTGGTCTAGGATTTAGACCGCCCAGCACCTTATCTCCGCTTCTATCTGGATTAAGCCTACTGTGCACTCTGAGCCCCTTGCAGTCCTGGGACTCTGCCAGAGGACTGACTGTGCCCTTGAGGTCTGCCCCTTTCCTCCCCCCATCCCTGTTTCCCTCTTTTCTCTCAAATCTTCCTACTTTCCTAAAAAGCATTCCTTTTTTAGGCAAGTTGGGGTACTCTCTGTTTCTAAGCTGAAGGTTCCCTCCTTTCCCCACTCTGCAACATCACACTTTAATTGGAATTCATTACACTTTATTAGGCATGTGTGAACCCTACTGGTTCTACACAACTCACTCAGGGAGTCTTAAAACTTTGCATTGTCCTAACTTCTATTTGCTCTACTATAATCTAAAACCAAACTTAAGACCCTGTGTTTACATATAACATTGGCCATTCCAGCCCTCCATCTATGTTGGCAATGTGTGTGTGTGTGTGTGTGTGTATGTGCACACACATATATAATATATAGTTTAATAGTTATAATTCAAAGAATATAGAAGTTTAGGTGATAGTGATAGGAGCGAGAGCTATAGAGGAAATGTCAGTCTTAGAGGGAAAAGATAGCAGTTACTTTTGTTATCTGCTTTGTATAACATCTTGTGTTATCTAAGTGTTTCCTTTTGGTTTTCCATATCTTCCTAGATATATTATGAGATTTTGGAGAGCAGTAAAAAGGCTGTTGCAATGGTCTACATAAGAAAAAAATTAGGGCACTGGTCAGGGGCTAGAGAGAAGAGAATGGATACAAATAGCAATGCATGTTGGTTACAGAATATTCAGGACTACTTTAGGTTCTGGGAGCGAACGTGCTTTTCAGAAACTTACAGTCTAGCTAGGAAGACATGGAAAACCAAAAGGAAGCATTTAGAAAATACAAGATGTTATATGAACAAATGTCGTGGCAAGTAGTAAAAATAACTGCTGTTGTTTCCCTCTAATGACAATAATCTTATTAGCATCCCCAAATATATCCCTTTTGGAATCCTATGATAATATCTTTAGTATCTTGGTATGATAAAATCTAAAGTATACACCATGTGCTGTGTTTAAAAATTATTAGATACTGAAAACTTCAGTTCCAGTGACATCTGGCCAGTCTTTACATCACCAGAAAGAGATGCTTTCATTCTCCATAAGATTCAAAATCCTAAGAAGACACAGACTTTCCTTCATACTAGAGAATGCCACCCTCAGCTCTAAAGCTCTTTATCAGGAAGCCCTAAAACACTTCACACCCTTATTATCTTCTGGGTCTTAGCCAATCTTTGTTTACTTCAAGTTGGCTTCCTTGGTTGGGTCATCCGAGTCTTCCTTCTGGGTCCCCTGCCAAGCTGTGCCAAGTACTTTGAACAGTTTCTCTTTACTAACTTATTGTCCTGGCTTATTTGAAGTACATCCCCTGCTAGTTTCCATAGAGCTTTTAGAATTGATTTGGTAAAATGAAATTGTTTTCTACAGTCCTACACTATTTGGTCTAGTCTACATCTTAGAAATGAGTTACTCTTGACAGTCCCATGACATTATTGTTAATTACATATTTGTTTAATGCCTATATTTAGTTATTCATCGTTTCCAAGTTTTTATAAAACCTTTATTCATCATTTCCAAGTTTTTATTTAAAAAACCAAATTACTTTTGTATAATAACTTATAAAGTGAGCTCTCTGATAGGTCAGACAGCTGTCTCTGGAGCTCCTATCCATTCAAATGTATAAATGATATTAGAAATTATGCCAAACTTTCACTCAAATTCATAAATTCTATATTTATGTATGATTCCAGTTTATTTTATACTTTTCACATATCTACAATGTCAAATTTCCTTGGAAAACACTTGAAATGTAACTCATTTAATTCTAACAATAATTGTTTCTTGGTTTTTTATTCTTTTTCATCACCTTCACTTCTGATATTGATCTTCTTTTATAAAACCAAAAGTACTCAGTAAAGGATAGAGAGAAGCTTCAGAAAAACTATCATCAGAACTCATTGGACAGTGGTGTTACATCCACCTCTCAAAAGATCCATCTTTAATAAACACACAAAAGCTGTCTTTACCAGAAGTATTAATTAATTGATTGATTATTTTACATGCCAGGCAAAGTACTAGAGATGAAATTAAAGCAGTACTTGATTTCAAAGAACCCATGTCTGGTGAAGATATAAGTTGGTAAATCACCATGGTAAGTGCTATTAAGAGTTACAAATAAAGTGCTACAGGAACAACTGGTTTTTGCTTCACTTAAAATAGAGGATTGACAGTAGGTGAGTACTTAGGGGAGAAAAAATCAGTGTTCTTCCTTTTGCGTAGGGAAAAATCAATTCTTCCCTACTATGTTTCTCTCCTGTGTGTCTCTGTTACTTTTACACAGAACACTTCACTTTTTTTTTTTTTTTTTTAGCTCAGCGGCCAGGGCTCACGGGCCCAGCCGCTCCGTGGCATGTGGGATCTTCCTGGACCGGGGCATGAACCCGTGTCCCCTGCATCGGCAGGCGGACTCTCAACCACCATGCCACCAGGGAAGCCCGAACACTTCACTTTTGATTACCAAACATGTAGAGGTTTCCGCCCCCCCCCGCCCCACACACACACCAAGCGATGCCAGATGCATGTCCTACAATTTAACTCAATTCTGCCACCATCTACCTGGAGGTAGCATCAAATTTCATAGGTTAAGGCCTCAGTCCCATAAGACTGCCCCCCAAATCCCAGTTACAAGCCCAGATTATCACCTAGGCTTCTGACCAATACGCTATAGATGGGAGGTTCCAAAGGCCCCTCCTCAGGTTTAATTTGCTAGAGCGGCTCACCAAATTAGGGAAGTATTTACTCATGTTTACCAGTTTATTATAAAAGGATATGATAAAGGATAAAGATGAACCTCTAGATAGAAGCAATATGTAGGGCAAGGTATGGGGAAAGGGATAGAGATTCCATGTGTTCACCAACCCAAAAGCTCTCTGAACCACCTACTATTGGCATTTTATGGAGGCTTCCTCACATAGGCACGATCAATTATTAGCTCAGTTTCTACTTCCCTCTCCCCTCTCTGGAAGATAAGGGATGGGGCCAAAAATTCTAAGCTTCTGATCATGGCTTGTCCCCCATCCAGAAGCCCACCCAGAGTCACCTTATTAGAACAAAAGATGCTCCCAGCTCTCTTATCACTTAGGAATTTACAAGAGTTTTAGGAGCTCTGTGTCAGGGATGGGGGTCAAAGACAAATACTAGAACAAGAGATGGTCCTAGTATTCTTCTTTCTTTCTTTTTTAAACATCTTTATTGGAGTAATATTGCTTCACAATGTTGTGTTAGTTTCTGCTATATAACAAAGTGAATTGGCTATATGTATACATATATCCCCATATCCCTTCCCTCTTGTGTCTCCCTCCCACCCTCCTTTTTAATTTTTTTTTTGGCTGTGTTGGGTCTTCATTGCTGCACACAGGCTTTCTCTAGTTGCGGGGAGCAGGGGCTACTCTTCGTTGCGGTGCATGGGCTTCTCATTGCAGTGGCTTCTCTTGTTGCAGAGCATGGGCTCCAGGCGCATGGACTTCTGTAGATGTGTCTTGCAGGCTCTACTCAGGAGAAGTAGTTGTGGCGCGTGAGCTTAGTTGCTCTGTGGCACGTGGGATCTTCCCGGACAAGGGATTGAACCCATGTCCCCTGCATTGGCAGGCAGATTCTTACCCACTGCGCCACCAGGGAAGCCCCTTTCCACCCTCCTTATACCACCCTCTAGGTGGTCGCAAAGCACCCAGCTGATCTCCCTGTGCCATGCAGCTGCTTCCCACTAGCTGTCTATATTACATTTGGTAGTGTATATATGTCAATGTTACTCTCTCACTTTGTCCCAGCTTACCCTTTCCCCTCCCCATGTCCTCAAGTCCATTCTCTATGTCTAAGATTGCTTTGGGTAGTATAGTCATTTTCACAATATTGATTCTTCCAATCGCAGAACATGGTCTATCTATCCGTTTGTATCATCTTTAATTTCTTTCATTAGTGTCTTATAGTTTTCTGCATACAGGTCTTTTGTCTCCTTAGGCAGGTTTATTCCTAGGTATTTTATTCTTTTTGTTGCAATGGTAAATGGGAGTGTCTTTATTTTCTCTTTCAGATTTTTCATCATTAGTGTATAGGAATGCAAGAAATTTCTACGCATTAATACTGTATCCTGCAACTCCACCAAATTCATTGATTAGCTCTAGTAGTTTTCTGGTAGCATCTTTAGGATTCTCTACGTATAGGATCATGTCATCTGCAAACACTGACAATTTTACTTCTTTTCCAATTTTGATTCCTTTTATTTCTTTTTCTTCTCTGATTGTTATGGCTAAAACTTCCAAAACTCTGTTGAATAATAGTGGAGAGAGTGGGCAAACTTGTCTTGTTCCTGATCTTAGTGGAAATGGTTTCAGTTTTTCACCATTGACAACAATGTTGGCTGTGGGTTTGTCATATATGGCCTTTATTATGTTGAGGTAGGTTCCCTCTATGCCCACTTTCTGGACAGTTTTTATCATAATTGGGTGTTGAGTTTTGTTGAAAGCTTTTTCTTCATCTATTGAGATGATCATATGGTTTTTATCCTTCAATTTGTTAATATGGTGTATCACATTGATTGATTTGCATATATTGAAGAATCCTTGCATTCCTGGGATAAACCCAACTTGACCATGGTGTACGATCCTTTTAATGTGCTGTTGGATTCTGTTTGCTAGTATTTTCTTGAGGATTTTTGCATCTATGTTCTTCAGAGATATTGGCCTGTAGTTTTCTTTTTTTGTGACATCTTTGTCTGGTTTCAGTATCAGGGTGATGGTGGCCTCGTAGGATGCATTTGGGAGTATTCCTCCCTCTGCTATATCTTGGAAGAGTTTGAAAATGATAGGTGTTAGGTCTTCTCTAAATGTTTGATAGAATTCACCTCTGAAGCCATCTGGTCCTGGGCTTTTGTTTGTTGGAAGATTCTTAATCACAGTTTGAATTTCAGTACTTGTGATTGGTCTCTTCATATTTTCTATTTCTTCCTGGTTCAGTATCAGAAGGTTGTGCTTTTCTAAGAATTTATCCATTTCTTCCAGGTTGTCCATTTTATTGGCATATAGTTGCTTGTAGTAATCTCTCATGATCCTTTGTATTTGTGCAGTGTCAGTTGTTACTTCAATTCTGCTCTGTGGTAGTTATTTCCAGCATTTTATCTTCCAGGTCACTTATCCGTTCTTCTGCCTCAGTTATTCTGCTATTGATTCCTTCGAGAGTATCTTTAGTTTCAGTAACTGTGTTGTTCATCACTGTTTTCTCTTTAGTTCTTCTAGATCCTTTTTAAATGTTTCTTGTATTTTCTCCATTCTGTTTCCGAGATTTTGGATCATCTTTACTATCATTACTCTGAATTCTTTTTCAGGTAGGTTGCCTATTTTGCCTTCATTTTTTGTCGTTTCTTTTTTTTGGGGATGTGTGGTGCTGTATTCCTGTCTTACTGGTTGTTTGACCTGAGACATCCAGCACTGGATTTTGAAGGCAGTTGGATAGAGCCAGGTCTTGGTGCTGAGATGAGAACCTCTGGTTGGCCTCACTCTGAGTAATATTTCCTGGGGTCTGAGGTTCTCTTTTAGTCTAGTAGTTTGGACTTGGAGCTTTCACCACAGGAGCTTGGGCCTGACCTCCGGCCTGGGAACCAAGATCCCAGAAGCTTTGTGGTACAGAAAAAAAAAAAAAGAAAAGGAAAGGAAAAGAAAAGAAAAGAAAAAAGGAAGGAAGGAAAGAAAGAAAGAAAAAAAGAAAAAAGAAAGAAAGAAAGAAAGAAAGCAGTACAATGTCAAAGAATAAAATCAAAATAAAATTAGAGGGCTTCCCTGGTGGCGCAGTGGTTGAGAGTGCCCCTGCCAATGCAGGGGACGTTGGTTCGTGCTGTGGTCCGGGAAGATCCCACATGCCGCAGAGCGGCTGGGCCCGTGAGCCATGGCCGCTGAGCCTGCGCGTCTGGAGCCTGTGCTCCGCAACGGGAGAGGCAATCTAAAAGAGGAAAAAAGAAGAAGAAAAAAATGCCTTGGCTATGGGCAGGGGTGGAACTTAAGCAGGGCCAGGGTTTAGGGTGGGGTGGGACCTAAGCTGGTGGGGGCGTGGTGAAGTTTGAGTGTTGGGCGGGGCGTAGGCTCAGGATCTGTGTAGCCACAAAAGGCCCTGGGGGCTTGGCCTAGGCTGGGCGACATTCAAGCGTGAGGCGGGGCCTCTGCTTAGGACCTGCATAGAAGGGGAGAGGCAGCATGTGGAAAGGAGGGCCTTTGGAGTGTGGAGTTCCAGAGTTTGGAGGTAGGGCCCTGAGTGAGGGTGTGTGGGTGGGGTTTAGGCCCAGCGCCGTTGGAGGGGGTCTCCGAGTGTAGAGGTAGGGCCCTGGGTGGGGGTATGGGGGTGGGGCTTGGGCTCTCCAGGGCAGGAGGGAGGCTCCGACGGCAGAGGATTAGGCCCGGGAGCCCAACAGGCTTCCCGGTGCCTACGTGGGCAGGGAAGGCACTGGCCGTGTTCCCTTCTATTCCTTTGTGCCCCTGCCCCACCGTCTCCCTCAGGGTCTCCCCCGTCACCACTAGACCCCTAAACGTGGGTGGGTCCCACTGGGTTTGTGAACTCCTCCCCTCCCCCAGCCACCCCTCAGGAGTGCTGGTCCTGGAGGTCCAGCCTTTAGTTTTTTCTCCCCCTTCCCTCCTTCCCACTCCCTCAGGACTGCGCAGCTGGAGGGGACCTCGGTGGCCAGAGGATCAGGCCCAGGATCTCAGCAGGCTCCCAGGGGCCTAAGTGGGCAGGGGAAACCTGGCTACGCTCCCTTTTGACCCTCTGCCCTCCCAGTGGTTCCCCAATTTCCCCCTTCGGGTATGGGATCCCTTCCCCTCCCCCAGCCACCCCTCAGGGGAGCCAGTCCCGTCCCTCCTCCACTTCTCCTCCCCCTTCACTCCCCCCATGCCCCACGTCCTACCTGGTCACTGGGGGTTCCTCCCCTCCCCTTAGGTGTCCATGGTCCCCCACCAGTGCCTGGTAGGTGCCCTAGTTGTGAGGAGACGTGAATTCCGTGTCCTCCTAGTACACCATCTTGCCTCCACCCTGGTCCTAGTGTTCTTGTCATTTAGGAAATTACAAGAGTTTTAGGAGCTCTATGTCAGGGATGGAGGTCAAAGGCAAATACTAGAACAAGAGGTGGTCTTAGTGTTCTTATCTTTTAGGAAATTACAGGAGTTTCAGGAGCTCTATGTCAGGGATGGGGGTCAGAGACAAATACTAGAACAAGAGATGGTCCTAGTGTTCTTATCATTTAGAAAATTACAAGGGTTTTATGCGCTCTGGTCCAGGAACCAGGGGCAGAGACCAATATATATCTAATATATATAGATCTATCTATCTATCTATCTATCTATCTTTTTTTCTCTATTCACATTGAGTTACTGTAAAACATTATTGTGAAGAAACATAGGCAAGAACAATGAAATGGAAAACCATCCTTGAAAATGTCATTACCCATGTGTTCAAGGAGAGTGTGAAAAGAAAAAAAAAATGCTGATGGTTTTTATTTGTATAATTTCTACCTCCAAAGGGACAATTGGAGCTAAGAGAGATTTGATAAATTGTTCTTTTTTGTACATTTTTATATAACAATAAGGTCAGAATGCTGAAGATGAAGGCCCATGAGGATAAAGCTCTTACAGCCACTCCCCAAACTTCAGCCTATTTAAATATTTCACCCCTTTCACTAATACCTACCTTCACTTTCCCTGGGAGAATGTCTGTTTGATACCACCCAGTGACCTAATAGATGTCTATGTAGGTGGCTTGATTGTTTACAATTATGTTTTCTGGGAGTTATTTATTGTATAGGTGATTTTGGTTTATTTCAGCAGTCTACTAATTAGTACCTAAATACTCTGAGAAAATACTCTTTTACATAATGCACTTCATTTTGATTCCCAACTCAACAACTGTCTGTGGCTGCTTTTTGTGTACTAAATGCCCAAGGCTGCTTCTCATGTCATCCACCCTAAGGTAGTTTTCACTGAGCCTTCCATTTCTCTCATCTCTTCTGAATGCATGCAAAAATTCTATACTGACATATATTTTGTTTTATTTATTTTATTCCAAAAAATGTTCTTAGATTCCTACTGTATATCACATTAAGGAAATGGGGGCTTTACTTTCTAAGATTTCTTTTTTCTTCTCAAAATGTCTAGTATTGTATCCTCAACAGTGTTGACAGAAGTTACCTGTTGCCTCTCCAAAATTTGAAGGAAGCTCACGTGAAGGTGGGTCATCACGCACCTTGTGCAATTCAGAACTATAAATTTAAAAGGCACAAAATGATGTCAAGATGAAGAAATCCCAAGACTTTATCAGCTACCTCAAATCAGATATATCAGAGTTGAACATTTATATGGCCTTTTCCATATATCACCCCAGTAATCCTCAAGTGCTACTAAACTGCCTTTTTTGGTTCAGTTTTAAATTAAAACAAGTGCTCCTGTAAAAACTTAGAACTCTGTAGAAAAAAAGTACAGAGTAAAAGTGAGGACTCCAATCTCACTTGCCTAAAGGTGACCACTATTAACAGTTTAGAATTCAGATCCTTTTCTATGTATTTATAGACATACACATATAATGAACACAAGTTTTACATATTATTCTACTTCTTTTTTAACATGCCAAGTACATTTTCGACAGTAGAGTTCATTCTTATAAATGATTATATGGTATTTTATAATGTGAGTATACTATAATTTGTTTCTCTCTATAAATGGATATCAGTCATTGTTTGTAGATTTTGATTTTTCTGCTAGAAACAATGCTTTGATGAACATCTTTTTTTTTTTTTTTTTTTTTTTTTTTTTTT
>NW_020175821.1:5445733-5455993 GCF_003031525.2 Neophocaena asiaeorientalis asiaeorientalis
GGCTCAGCGGCCATGGCTCACGGGCCCAGCCGCTCCGCGGCACGTGGGATCTTCCCCGACCGGGGCACAAATCCGTGTCCCCTGCATCGGCAGGCAGACTCTCAACCACTGCGCCACCAGGGAAGCCCTAATGAACATCTTTGTACACTTATTTTGAGCTTAAAAGTGAAGAGTTCTCTTGGAAAGATTTATATTAATGAAATTACAAGGTCAAAGAGAACGAATATTTTAAATAATGAAAAATAATACCAAATTGTCTTCCAAAAATGCTCTTCCGTTTTTTTAATCAATTATTTTCTCACCAATAGTGTATGAGAGTACCCTTTTCTCTATACCCTCACTCAAAGTGGATATTAACAATCTCTTTTAGATTAGCTCAGTGCTTTGTGACCACCTAGAGGGGTGGGATAAAGAGGGTGGGAGGGAAGCGCAAGAAGGAGCAGATATGGTGATATATGTATACATATAGCTGATTCACTTTGTTATACAGCAGAAACTGACACAACATTGCAAAGCAGTTATACTCCAATAAAGATGTTTTAAAAAAAAAAATCTCTTTTAATTTTTGCCAGCCTAGTACCACCCAACATGGTATCTTATTGCTGTTTTATTTTGCCTTTCTCTAATCATTAGGTTTAATTTTATTCATGTTTCTTCAGTGAATTTCCTAATCCAACTGTTTCTCATTAATTTCTATATGCCTCAGTTTCCTTAGCTGTTCCCCTTAGCTGAATATTGTTGTGAAGTAACTGTTATGAAAAGACTCATTTATTAAACATTCTTCTGCATGGGTCACTATCTTTTCTAAGAAAAATAATAGATAAAAAAATAAAAATACAGCTGACTCTTGAAAAACGCTGGGGTTAGGGACACCAACCCACTCAATAGAAAACCTGTGTATAACTTCACAGTCGGGCCTCCATATTGAAAGTTCCGCATCCACAGATTCAATCAACCTGATTGTGTAGTACTGTAGTGTTTATTATTTTAAAAAATGCATTTATAAGTGGACTGACACAGTTCAAACCTGTGTTGTTCAAGGATCAACTAGGGCTTTTCAAAATTTTTATTCCTGTATTTGGTATTCTATTTTTGTTTATGTACTTTAAAATTTTGCTTTTTCTCCAGTCACATGGCAACACTGTATACATTGTATTTCAACTAGCAATAACAATACATATACTTCAGGGAGAAATTCAGTGGAACTACATATGTTCTATTACTATAAAATGTACCTTTGTCCATAGTGTTCCCCTAGCACAGTTTCCCCAGCACAAAGGTATTAAATAAAACCAGCATTATTTCAAAAGGTGTTATGAGACAGAAACGTAACTTTATCCTCTATATTAGACCAGTAATATAGCATAAGCCTCTCAATAAATACATATGGGCAGATGTTAATCTTACATAAAAGTGTGGTACTATGTATATGGCCCAGAATTGCCAAAGCGATCCTGACGAAAAAGAACAAAGCTGGGGCATAACCCTTCCAGACTTCAGACTATATTACAAAGCTACAGTAATCAAAACACTGTGGTATTGGCACAAAAACAGACTTAGAGATCAATGGAACAGAATAGAGAGCACAGAAATAAACCCACGCACCTATGGTCAATTAATCTGTAACAAAGGAAGCAATAATATAAAATGGAGAAAGCAAGTGGTGTTGGGAAAGCTGGACAGGCTCATGTAATTCAATGAAATTAGAACAATCTCTCACACCATATACAAAAATAAACTCAGAATGGTTTAAAGACCTAAGTATAAGACATGACACCATAAAACTCCTAGAAGAGAACATAGGCAAAACATTCTCAGACATAAATAGTAGTAATATTTTTTTGATCAGTCTCCCAAGGCAAAAGAAATAAAAGCAAAAATAAACAAATGGAACCCAATCAAACTCAAAAGCTTTTTCACAGCAAAGGAAATCATCAACAAAACAAAAAGACAACCTAAAGGATGAGAAAAAATATTTGCAAATGATGAAACCGACAAGGGCTTAATTTCCAAAATATACAAACAGCTCATACAACTCAATATAAAAACTAACAAACAACCTAATCAAAAAATTGGCAGAAGACCTAAATAGATGTTTCTCCAAAGAAGACATACACATGGCCAACGGGTATATGAACAGATGCTCAATTACATCACTAATTATTAGAGAAATGCAAATCAAAACCACAATGAAATATCACCTCACATCAGTCAGAATGGCCATCATCAAAAAATCTACAAATAATAAATGCCAGAGAGGGTGTGGAGAAAAGGGAACCCTCCTATACTGTTAATGGGAATGTAAATTGATGCAGCCCCTATGGAAAACAGTATGGAGGTTCCTTAAAAAGCTAAAAATAGAGCTACCATGTGATCCAGTAATCCCCCTCCAAGGCATATATCCAGAAAAGATGAAAACTCTAATTCAAAAAGATACATGCACCCCATTGTTCATAGCAGCATTATTTATAATAGCCAGGACATGGAAACAATCCAAGTGCCCATCAACAGGTGATTGGGGGCTTCGCTGGTGGTGCAGTGGTTGAGAATCCATCTGCCAATGCAGGGGACACAGGTTCGAGCCCTAGTCCAGGAAGATCCCACATGCCACGGAGCAACTAAGCCTGTGCACCACAACTACTGAGCCTGTGCTCTAGCGCCCATGAGCCACAACTACTGAGCCTTTGCACCACAGCTACTGAAGCCCTCGTGCCTAGAGCCCGTGCTCTGCAACAAGAGAAGCCACCGCAATGAGAAGTCCATGCACCACAACAAAGATCCAATGCAGCCAAAAATAAATAAATTTTTTTAAAAAGTTATCCAAAAGATAAACTTAAAAAAACAAAAACAAAAAAACCCAGGTGATTGGCATAAGAAGATGTGATGTATATATATATACATCTACAATGGAATATTACTCAGCCATAAAAAAGAATGAAATATTGCCATTTGCAGCAACATGAATGAACCTAGAGATTATTATACTGTATGGTATCACTTATACATGGAATCTAAAAATAATACAAATGACTCTATATACAAAACAGAAACAGACTCACAGACAAAGAAAACAAACGGTTACTAAAGGGGAGAGGGAGGGAGGGAGGGACGAAGAGGAGTATGGGATTAACAGATTAAAAACTACTATACATAAAATAGATAAGCAACAAGGATTTACTGTATAGCACAGGAAATTATATGCAATATCTTGTAATAACCTATTCTGGAATATAATCTGAAAAAAAAAAAAACCCAACTGAGTCACTTTGCTGTTCACCTGAAATTAACACAATATTGTTAATCAACTATACTTCAATTTTAAAAAAAAGTGTGATACATTCTTCCTTGGTAGAGGACATGAAGATAATCATAATAGCTAACATATATTGGGTGCTTACTGCATGCCAGGCTCTGTTCCATGTGCTTCACGTGTGTTAATACAAATTTCATCATGAGATAGGTAGTTATCATCTCCATTTTAGTTATGAGAAAATGAAACCACATAAGTTAAATAACTTGCTTGAGTAGGTCTTACAGCAAGAAAGTGGCAGAGCCTTGATTCAAACTCAGGCTAACTGGTTCAAGAGCCCTACTCACAGCCACACTACTGGGCTTACATGAACAGTGTTTGGTTAAAATAGTAACATGGAAAAGGAACTATAAGAGGAAGGACATGGACAAGGAGAGAAAAGAAGGAAGTGAGGGGTAAGAGGACAAGAAAGAAAAAATAAAGCTGAAGGACAAAAGAAGATGGAGATAGGAAAGAAAGAAATGGGGAAAATTGCCCTCTGACCCTCTCATGCCATCAACCCAGTGGCCAACTAAACAGGGCTCACATCAGCACCAATGAAATGCACTGCATTGTGGGCTTGGTGTTCCTCATGCTCTCTAGCCTTTGGCTCAGCCACTCTTTCCACCCATATCCAGACATACTTCTTTCATCTTGGGAACACTGTCCTGGCATCTCCCTTGCTGTGCTTCAAAGATTCACAAAAATTGCAGAGATGTGGATTCTTATAAAGAAAGATGGGATTGACTGTAGTCCATCATATGATTTGTGTTTTTAGGTGTAACACAAGCTGGTGGCCAAATATTTACAAAGTGTGCCCTTAAAAAATTCTAGAAAAAACATTGAGAAATTTGGATTTTGATTTCACGTTCTCCCTGATTCATTAGACTCAATCTTGAGCACAGCAGAAAAGATAATGGGGATTATTCTCTGACAGTGGTTCTCAACTAGGGGTGGTTTTCCCCCCACCCAGAGAACATTTGGTGGTGTCCAGACACATTTTTGGTTATCACAACTGGGATGGGGGCAGGGGAAGGGATTATACCACTGACATCTAGTGGGAAGAGGCCAGGGATGCTACTAAGAACAGCCCCTTGCATTGAAGAACTATCCAGCTCAAAATGTCAACAGTACCAATGTTGAGAGCCCCTGGTAGGTAAGGCAACACTACCCAGGTCAGGTTGAAATTCCTCTCTGGCGGCATGGGAATTTGTCCCCTAAGGAAAATACAGAGGTAATTGGAACTTTTCTTTCCAGCCAAACTCTATCTTTTCCTTCCAACTCCTTCCTGTCTGGCCTAAGGCCAGGCCATACATGAAAAAAAAAATTGGTGCAAAACAGAAATAGTATAAAGGTCCAAGCCAAAATATTTGGGTGCAATTTCTTGCCAGAGTTTTCTACCTCAGGTCATGAAATATTTTGCAGAAGGATTTTGTGAATGATGTTATTTGGGTGTTTCTTTATAAAGCCATGGATTTAAATGAAACTGAGCAGGTATTGTTGGGATAATGATAGAAGAAAAGAAAGGAAAACCTTTATTCTACTGAATCTATCTAAGGAATAATTATTACTCAGTAATTAGTATTACCCAAATACTAGGATATTTGGATGAATATTCCTTATCTTAAGATAACATACTTTACAGGTTTGATTAGTCCCTTTTTATGTGTTGATTAATGATAATGTGATATATTTAGAGAGTCTAAGAAAATGAGTATTTAATAATATATTTGAGATTTATATGCTATATAAAATTTTATGTACCAGATACTCTGCTTAAACCTATGTACATTGTCTCATGTAAACCTCATATACCCATTTAGCAGATGCAGAAACTGAAGTCTCAAAAAGGTGAACTTATCTGCCCAAACTTACAGCTGGTAAGAAGTATATCAGAATTTGAATTCATGTTCTCTGACTCCGACCAAATCTAGCATTATTTTACAACATGATTCTCCTTATCTCATTATACCTGCTCCCAAGATCATTCAAAGAATGAACTATGGCCCTATTGGTAATGTTTAAATACAGCATCAAATAAATCAATGTAAAAATTATATATATGTGTGTGTTTTATATATATATATATAATTGTATATATATGTATGTGTGTGTATGTGTGTGTATATATATATATATATATATGTTAGGGTATATATAAAACACTCCAAAATAAAATTTTAAAAATAAATGAGATAAAAAACAAGTGAAAGTAACAGTTATAAAATTGTATTCCTGTACCCCAATGGATCATCATTTGTATACTTCCTGGGGTTTTCTCACCACTTTGGAGACCACTAGAGCAATGGGGTCAGTTCTTCTTTGCTATATGTGTTAACTAAGAGACCTGGTCTATTAGTGCGTCTTCAGAGACTCCATTTAGAATGACATTTTGTCAGATCAATATTAGATACCAAGCCCAGTTCAGATCTACATTTAAAACCAAGTGACACAACTTGAAAATAACAGGAGAATAGTACGTTCATTCATGAGAGAAGAACATGAAGAGTATGGCGGGAAGGGGACTTCTGCCCCATTATCATCACCAAGATAAAAGTACAGTGTGAACTGTTGGTGGAAATGTAAATTGGTGCAGCCACTGTGGAAAATGGTCTGGAGGTTTCTCAAAAACTAAAAATAGAGCTACCATATGATCCAGTAATTCCACTCCTGGGTATATATCTGAAAAAAACAAAAACACTAATTTGAAAAGATACACGCACCCCAGTGTTCATAGCAGCTTATTTACAATAGCCAAGACATGGAAGTAAACTGTCTATCAACAGATAAATGGATAAAGAAAATGTCATATATATATATATATATATACACACACGCACACACATATATATATGTATAAACACACACACATATACACAATGGAATACTACTTAGCCATAAAAAAGGAATGAAATTTTGCCATTTGTGGCAACATGGATGGACTTGGAGGGCATTTTGCTCAGTGAAATAAGTCAGACAGAGAAAGACAAATACTGAATGTTAGCACTTATAGGTGGAATCTAAAAAATACAACAAGCTAGTGAATATAACAAAAAAGAAGCAGGCTCACAGATACAGAGACCAAACCCGTGGATACCAGTGGGGAGAGGGAAGGAGGGAGAGGCAATATAGGAGCAGGGGACTAAGAGGTACAAACTATTCGGCATAAAATAAGCTACGAGGATATTTTGAACAATACGGGGAATATAGCCCATATTTTATAATAACTATAAATGGAGTATAATCTTTAAAAATTGTGAATCACTATATTGTACACCTGTAACTTATATAATATTGTACATCAACTGTACTTCAATTAAAAAAAAAAAATATATATATATATATGTATGGAGAGAGAGAGAGTGAGTATGGCAAAGCAGATCCACAGCACACAAGATCAAAAGCTTCCCAACACTTCATAGCGAAGAACCTTATCTCAGAGTCCCAAGGAAATATGCTTATAGTTCTTCTCCAGTGCTTCTTCTATGATTATCACTCAATAAAGTACATACTAGGGTCACTCAGTGAAAATGTAAAACTATTCTACTACAGAGGAAGGAAATCTTGGGGACATGAATTATATGCAAGAAGGCAAATTCTAAACATGCCATTTAGTTACTTTATTTAATTTGACTTAAGATGTCACTAAAGCGTCTATAATTTTCTCCACTTTCACTTCTTACCAATACCCGTGCTTCTACACTTTGTGCACACTGAACTCTGTATTAGGCCTGGGATTAAGGTCAGGTGAACAAAACATCAAAATTTTAAATTGTCACAGAGAAGTTTGTTTTTTAGCTTTCTTGGGATTGTGGAAATAATATCCATTCTGTCTTGTTTCTCCATGACTTACCTTCACATTTAGGCAAGACAAGACTTCATTTAATTCCCTGATATCTGAGTGAAAACATTCCTTTGATCCCCACTCCAGGAAATCTCCCATCAGCAGAACATCTTCTTGTTTTCATGTCTGCTCTGGTTAAATTGCTTCCTGTCAAAGTATAATGTTCCTATCTGGCTATGCTGCAGGCGTCATAGTCCTTAGAATCTTCAACTTTTTAGAAATGAAAGAGATATCAGAATATATTGGATATAATTTTTCATCTCAATTAATAGATGATTTAATGGCTACATGTCCTATTTAATTTTTAAAAATGGGGAATTTAATGTGAGAATTCTCAGGCATCTAATTACATAAAGGACAAGAATGCATTGGGCCTCAGGGTCGTGGATTTAAAAGTTGTTTCTGTCATTCTGCTGTACTTCTGTGTCTGCTTCTTTTTTCTGTCTATTGGCTATTTCTACCACTCATATCAAATTGAGGAAGCTGGCCACAAACCAGACGTAGGTTTGTAGACTCTCAATTGCATCAGTTTCGGCCACCAGAATGAGGCTGGTATTAATTTTTTGGTTCCAGTTCTGAAATTCCTTGTGAAGAAAACTAACATGGGCCCCACTGGATCAATCAACGTTATCCATGGGCAGGGTTGGGGTTTATGAATTTGGTGATTAGTAGTGTGGTGCCATTGTAACCATATAGATGATGGAGTTGAAGAGGGTATGTGGCAGAATAAAGTGTCTGTATCTACCGTGAACTACTTTAATCCAAGCCTTACGTGATGAAAATGTAAGATGATGAAAATGAGGCTCAGAAAAGTAGGTGGACCAAGGCTAGTAAGAGAGCTAGAAGTGGATTCCAGGTTTCCTGAGTGCCAGGCTTGTGTTCTCTTATTCAACAGACATTTACCAAGCATTTACTACGTGCCAGAACTGCTGCTTTCAGGTGATCAGGGTGGTTACAGCAGTGAACAGCCATGGAAGTTCTTGTCCTCACTCTACTGCTTCTTAGATCAAACAGATTGTCTTCTGATCACCCTTCTTCTAAGGAGCCTAGTTTGTTGTTTTTGTTTTTTTAAATCACTGCCCCTAATCTTCCTGATTGAAAAATCAAGAAAATATCCCATTCTCTCCACCTCGTCATTGCTTTCCCACATGCCAATTGATTCTGATATTAGCTTTTCTAAAATCCACACAAAGAGTGATTGCTCTGAGACACACCCAGTCATAAGATACATATTTAACATACACAAGGCTTTCAAAGGGGTAGATGTTTTCATCATATAGCAGGCACATTGTAAGTAGAGAGAAAAAAACACCTTTAGCTAGTAGTTACAATGCCCCATTTACTACTTTTCCTCAAGGGCGGAACATTTATATGTACAATTGCAAATTCTTTGGGAATGCCAAGAAGGAAAGAATATATAGGAATAGACAGTACATCGAGTCTTGGTCTGTAGTCAGACATCACACTTTCCATTTGCCAGCTCTGTGACCTTCAGAAGTTCACTTAACTTCTCTGTGCCTTAGTGTTCTGATTTATAAAATAAGAACGGGGACTAGATAATCTCTACTGAAATTATTTATAATTTCTAATCTTACTGTGTTCTGAAAAAGACTGGAGAAGACAATGAAAAATAAAATCCATTCCAGTTTCAAAATTCCACACTTTCACGATAGCAAGTGGTTTCCCTCTGCTTTGAAAAGGTGAAATAGTGCTTGCATTTTACCGTTTCTACACAGATCCTAAATTATCTAATTTATGTTAATTAAATCAGCCAGATTTATTTGAAAACAAGATGACTTTGTTTCCCAGTGCTAGCATTATAATGGATTGCTGCTGTGATTTTAAAAATATCTATTTAGGTAGCCAAAAACATCTCACACTGGTGTTACATGGAAAAATACCATCCCTCCAAATGATTTCTTTTGCCCCTTCCCATGTTAGAAGGCTAAGATGTGGTATGAATATATAATTCATACCACAGAGTTCTCCACACATTTCATTCCATGAAAATCTAAGAAAAGAGCAATGGAGAGGAAAGGCATTTCAGTTTTGTTCACTGGATGTCTCCAGTATGCCTACCTGATTAGCTTTTTTAGGCCTGCTTTAATTTCATTACCTGGACACATAGGTCAGTACATATTTTTTGGTCTGATATCAGAACATTTTCTTATTAAATGCTATTTTAAAAAATGATCTTGGATCCAGCATTTCCACACTGCCTTGCATTCCCTTGACTACTGGAGATGGCTGTGCCTTGATGGGCCCTGGAAGGGACAGCATGTGAAATGTGCCAGTTCCCAGAAACAGCATACAGTCTCTGTGGCCGGATTCTGGATAGGCATTCCTGGAAGCAACCACTCAGGAGTGCTACTTTTAGCAACAATAGCAGCTAAGATATGATGAACGAGTCAGAACACTGTGCTATATCTTTTCTAAGTCTCTTGAATGAGCCACTGTTTGTGGGTGCTTACTGAGCTGATAGCTGAATACTAGTCTTCATGGAACATAACCGTTAGTGTTTTCCCACTCCAAAGTCACCACAGAGCAAACCTTCTGGAGTGTCATCTTGGCAATGGGCATCAAAAACCTGAAAAATACACATAACTTATCTGAGTAACTCTACCTCTTAAGAATTTGTCCTAAGGAAATAAGTGTGTAGTGCAGTGGCTGAAACATAGGAAACATGCAATAAATGTTAGCTGTTATTATAAATAAAGTTATCACAGCATGATTTATAATGGCGGAAACTTAGATTAAACCTAAATGCACAAGACAAGGAGATTGATGAAATAAATGGTATATGTCTATATAATATACTACTTGGCAGCCTTTAAAAAGTATGTCAGCGGGTTCCAAATTTTGGTGTGCATCAGAATTGCCCAAGGAACCTGTTAAAGTTTCCCAGGTCACATCTAAACTATTCTAAAAATAACTGGAAACTTCAATAGGTAAGACAGAAGTTAGGCTTCAATAGGTAAGACAGAAGTTAGTTTTATAGCAGGAATATTAATTTTGCTTAAAGTATTATTATTTATGTCAAAGACTTGGAGACTTTTCTTAACCAGTCTATTGCGCAAATAATACATCTGTTTTTTTTTTTTTTTTTTTTTTTTTTTTTTTATGCGCA
>NW_020175821.1:5456006-5509784 GCF_003031525.2 Neophocaena asiaeorientalis asiaeorientalis
GGGCACGAACCCTTGTCCCCTACATCGGCAGGCGGACTCTCAACCACTGCGCCACCAGGGAAGCCCAATACATCTGTTTTTAAAGGACCCATTTAAATCCTTCAGGTCATTGAAAACAGGCCTGACTTGAAGCTATATCTCATTCAATTAAATTTTCTTTAAATGGGCATCACTATAAAATGTCTTTTCTCCAGTCCTCCAAATTACATAATCCTCTTCTAGATAGATAGATAGATATCTCTTTAATTAATGAATAACATTTTCCTTCAAGAGCAACAGTCCATTTGGGGAAGAATTTCATACCTGGGACTCTCTTTGAATCTGCCTTCTCTGTGTGTGTTTTCATAACACCTGTATTGGAATGAAAGGTAGTTGGAAGGCTGTGGTTGAGTATGAAAGCATTTAAATATCACCTCTGAAGGTTGCTTCAGCCCCAAGATAAACAACTGCTTATCTGTAGTTCCTTTTTTGCTCAAAGAAATACACACAGTAAGAAAATGGCCAACAGTGTTAAACTAATTAAACAAGGCCATTAGACTGAAGTGTCTTTCTTTTTTCTTTTTTTGGTCTCACTGTGCATGTAACATCTTAGTTCTCCAACCAGGGATCAAACCCATGCCCCCTGCAGTGGAAGTGTGGAGTCTTAACCACTGGACTGCCAGGGAAGTCTCTGAGGTGGCTTTAATGCTTTAGTAGCTCCTGTAAGCAAACCAAAACTTAAGCTGGAATGCCTCAAGGTTCAGAAAAGGAAACCTAAGGACGACCAACCACAAACAGCCAACTTGGCTTTCCCAAATAAGGCAAACACTTAAGTTACAGCCAATCAAATAATTTCTTTACTTTGCTTCTGCCTTTTCTCTAGAAAAGTCTTTCCACTAGCTCTGTTGGTGAAGCACTCCTAACCACTTCCGGTTTGTCTCTGCCTGATTTGAACCAGTTTTTGCTCAAACTCTTAAAAATGTGATATGCCTCTGTTTCTTGCAACAACAGGATGTGTTTTTTTCCTTGTGAACCATTACTTCAAAGATCAATATAATAGATGGTATTGACACTGGCGATTCCAAGGTATTCCTATTTTCGGAGATATTCCTTGCTGTTTATCATTATTGTTCCAAGCCACGGAGCTGACCCCATCGGCTGACCCATCATCACTCAGTGAGTGCCGATAGTTTTAGGAAGAGTGTTAAAGTCCTAATTTCTTATTCCTTCCCACACAACAACTTCCCTAATAGCAGCATTTTACAATTATGTAACGCTTATCTGCACTAGGCACTGCTCTCATCACTTCCCGGAGGTATTTACATATTTAGTTCTCACCCGTAAGGTGGTACACCATGATTCATCCCCGTTTTACAGATGAAGAAATCTCACCCCAGGAAGGTTGAGGCACTTGCTCAAGGTCATACAGTCACACACACATAATCCACAAGGCTTTGAACCCAAGCATTCTGAGAGTCTTTGCATGCAACCTCTAAGCCCCAGTCTTAGGTGTACTACCTATGGCTGACTTTTGCTTCCACTACTGGAGAACCTATGGGTGCAGGAGAGAATGCAAAGTGGTAGCAGCAAGTGCCTCAGGGCCAAAAAAAAGGGAGAGTTCTGAAGGCTGTAAAGTGGAACTGTGAGAGGAGAAGGGTCAGAAATTCTGCTCCCTTGGAAAAGGTATTTCATTTTTCTGAACCTCAGTTTCCTATTCTGTAAAAAGCTGATGATAATACCACATTCATTGGGTCCCTCTAGTGAAATAAGATAATGGACGCACTTTATTCACAGAGAAACCTTAGCTGCCACCTACCCCCACCCCCAGTGAAAGGCAAACAAAGAAACTTGAGATCTTTGAATTAACTAAATTGAAAAGACAGAGCTCTGAGTAGACTTTCCTTAGGAATGGAGAACAAAACAAAGCAACAAAACAAAAACTTAAAAATATCTGGCATTTGTAAACATTAATTTCTGTAATTTCAAATGTTCTTATTACTTCTCTCTTCATTTTTTTTTTAAAACTTTCTCTCCTCCCCTTCTTTCTCCTCCCTGTTCATTTTTCCCTTTGTTTCTTAGTAGAATACTTTTTGGAAACTTCCAGCTTTGATTCAGCTAAAAGGAAAGAAGAATAAGTTTCTACTGTGGCCAGAAATCTATGGAAAGCTGAGTACCCTGAGGGACACCCCAGCTGCAAAACAAAAGCACAAAAAAAGCTGGCTGAGCTGGGAGATGAATGTTCTAGAGGGAGGAAGAATGGGGATGATTAAAAATTGCAGATTCTTTCCAGTCTGGGATTGACTTTCCTAAGTTCTACTTTGCTTGTATAGTTGGTTTATTTTACTAGAAAGTGGTCCTTTGCGTAGACCATCTTATATTACCTTTTGTATTCCTGTAGAATCATTTAAGTTGTTTCAGGCACATGTGTCTCATTTGCCATCCAAATTGCTGGTTGGAATAGCAAAATGCATTTTTCCTTTGGTTCTAACTCTGTATGTAAACAGGAAAGAACTGTGCTTTGGGGTCAAAGAGCCCTGGGTTGAACTTCAGCTCCCTACTTATTAGATCACCTTGGGCAAATTATTTAACTTCTTTAACTTTCTTCATTTGGAAAGTGGGCATAAGAATAGTAACAGCCATGTAGGTTTGTTTGAGATAATACATGTAAAGCACTAGCACAGGAGTGGAGCCCAAGAACTATTCATTATATGATTATTTTTCAGTCTATTTTTCTTTCTCCCACAGATGCCTAAGTACTCAGTTTAGGAAGATTTTGTCAGGTGAACTACATGAATGAAAAAAAAGATATACCATTAGTCAGGGCAAAAGATATATCATAATAAAAGGCTTACTTCTTTCCAGGGGTTTGAAGAGTTTTCATGTTCTATAAAACCAGAAGGGACTTCCCCGGTGGCACAGTGGTTAAGAATCCACCTGCCAATGCAGGGGACACGGGTTCGATCACTGGCCCAGGAAGATCCCACATGCCGCAGAGCAACTAAGCCCGTGAGCCACAACTACTGAGTCTGTGCTATAGATCCTGTGAGCCACAACTACTGAGACTGCATGCCACAACTACTGAAGCCTGCACACCTAGAGCCCGTGCTCCACAGCAAGAGAAGCCACTGCAATGAGAAGCCTGCGCACCGCAACGAAGAGTAGCCCCTACTCGCCACAACTAGAGAAAGCCCACATGCAGCAACAAAGACCCAACGCAGCCAAAAATAAATAAATAAAATAGAAAACCAGAAAAAGAAACATAGAGACATGAAAATAAATACAAAGTGATATCCTTCATAGTTGTCATCATGGTTAAGATATCTTATTTACATAAATAATTTTTCTTTTGGCCTCACCGCACGGCTTGTAGGATCTTAGTTCCCCAACCAGGGATGGAACCCAGAGCCCTAGCAGTGGAGGTGCAGAGTCCTAACCACTGGACTGGGAATTCCCTACATAAATAATTTTTGATTGTATTAACTATACTAGTAGAATGCCATATTATTTGATAAGTAAAAAAACCAAAACAAAACAGGGCTTGGTTTCCATGAAACTAAAAAAACTAATTTAAAACAGAACAATTCAGTTCAGTCTTAAAGATTAAAAGAATACTTAGATTCCTCCCCGTGAATTAGCAGGTTTTGGGGTGGATGAAGCTACCTAGCAGGTACCTTTCTGCCTCTAAGTGACCTGTTAATATTTTATATATTATGAAATAACAAGTCACTTAGAATTAAAATAACTATTTTTATGCATATGCCATGCATGAGGCACCTGGGATTAAAACATGAGCAAGCCACACCGGAAACCTTGGAAAATAAAAATGATTGCAAATGTATTAAGTTTACCTGGAAATTGTGCTTTTGAGGAATGTGGTTGTGCTTTTTTGTGCTTATTGCAAGGCTAGAGTGGGATCAATCTGATCATTCCTACCGTATCCTGGTTGTAGAACTCTGTGTCCATATGTATTTCCCAGGTTGCTGGTTTACTAGGTTAGGCGGATCTTTATTTTCCATCTTGTGAATGACACTCAAAATTTATGCCCCAGAGTCAGAAGCTTGGGTGAGCCATTTGCTAGGGCCCTGAAAACCACCTTTCTCTGTCACACAAGCAGTTGTTGTAATCAAATTGGCTCCATGCCTAGAGCAGGCTGTGTGACTCAGTGACAGTTGCAATCAGAGCATGGAGTTGGAGACAAAGAAGTCACAGATCAGGACATCACAGTGACGATGGCCAGTTGGGATTGGATGGTTTTATATGAGTGGAGATTTTTTTGTTAAAGAATTTTTTTCTTTAAATATCATTCATCAAAGACACATTTAATCCTGTTACTTTTGCATGAGATTTAAAAAAAGTTTTGTCCTAGTAATACTCTGTTCAACACTGCAAGTGATTCTATACTAAGGGAGAGCTCCAAATATTGTAACAACCATTCAGCATTTCCAGTGATTTTAGATCCATGCTTGGTAAGGGCATATATGCCTACTCTCACGTGAATTAGATCCCCCACCTTTTTTTTTTTTTGCGGTACGCGGGCCTCTCACTGTTGTGGCCTCTCCCGTTGCGGAGCACAGGCTCCAGACACGCAGGCTCAGCGGCCATGGCTCACGGGCCCAGCCGCTCCGCAGCATGTGGGATCTTCCCGGACCGGGACACAAACCCGTGTCCCCTGCATCGGCAGGCGGACTCTCAACCACTGCGCCACCAGGGAAGCCCTAGATCCCCCTTTTTAAAAAAATATTTATTTATTTGTTTGTGCTGGGTCTTAGTTGTGGCACTTGGGATCTAGTTCCCTGACCAGGGATCGAACCCAGGCCCCGTGCATTGGGGGTGCAGAGTCTTAGCCTCTGGACCATCAGGGAAGTCCCTAGATCCACTTTTTTTTTTCTGCGTTTTTTTTTTTTTTTTTGCAGTACACAGGCCTCTCACTGCTGTGGCCTCTCCTGTTGCGGAGCACAGGCTCCGGACGCGCAGGCTCAGCGGCCATGGCTCACAGGCCCGGCCACTCCACGGCATGTGGGATCTTCCCAGACTGGGGCATGAACCCGTGTCCCCTGCATGAGCAGGCGGACTCTCAACCACTGCGCCACCAGGGAAGCCCCTTAGATCCACTTTTTGAAGACACTTTGATTTTAACATCTACCCCAGGCTAGATCCAATTCAATCTAGGGAAGAGAGAATTAATTTCCAAGCGAATTCTTAAATCAGAAGTTCTCAAATGCTTTGAAATTCACAACATGTATACTTTGTTGAAAAATGGTCAAGCATTTAACTTTTATATCTCTCAATCTAATTATTAATTATTATAAATGTACATGACAAATGATAATAAAGATATAAATTTGTAACTATTGGTCAACTTTAAGGGGAAGGTGTAAAAAATTGAGGAAGGACAAATAAGGGTGGGAAGTTGTGGTGGTCACAATTATTTATTATTTTTTTTCTTTTTATAATATCAGTTATATAGGTGGAGATACAAGGTGGAGATACTCTGGTGTCACCAGAGGCATCATCCTTAATTTTGGTTGGGTAGAACTGCTGTCCTACAGGGTAAGGATGAGTATAACTTGGAAACAATAACAGAGAAAGGTGCTTGATTCTGAAACTATACCTTCACATAAACTTCAAATATTGGAGGTAGGGAGAACAGACTTGTGGTTACCAAGGGGGAGAGGCTGGGGGAGGAAAGGACTGGGAGTTTGGGATTAGCAGATGCAAACTAGTATATATAAGATGGATAAACAACAAGGTCCTACTGTATAGCACAGGGAACTATATTCACTATCTTGTGATAAACCATAATGGAAAAGAATATAAAAAGGAATGTGTATATATATGTATGACTGAATCACTTTGCTGTACAGCAGAAGTTAACACAACATTGTAAATCAACAATACTTCCGTTAAAAGAAAGAAAGAAATGTATACAATAATAGATTTTATTTTTTATTTTTCTTCTTTCCCCAAAGAATTTTGTTTTTGTAATGGGTCACTGTTTGAATATGGAAATTTTGTATTTTTTAGGAAAATACCTGTCTGCATGGAGCAATGTCTGTCTGTGGAAATAACTGTCATCAATATCATCTGCAGAATGGTCATTCAACAAATATTTGTTGAGGACCTGTTATGTTCTAGGTGCTTCTCTTGGGTCTTGGGATACAATGATGAACAAAATAGAGATGCCTGACCTCATGGAATTTACATTTTAGTGTGAGATGACTGACAATAAATACCAAACTTGATAAAGAAGTATATAGTATAGAAAAATAAAGCAATACAGCAGCGTAAAGGGAATCAGGATTGCTGGGGGGAGAGTGTTGCAATCTTTAACAGAGTGATCAGGCTAGGCCTCGTTGAGAAGGTAACATGTGAGCAAAGACTCAAAGGAAGTGAGAGTCAGACACGCAGCTTCTATAGGAAGAGCATTTCTAGGAAGAGGGAACAGTGAGTGCAAAGGTCCTAAGGTCAGTATTTTTCACAAGGCTCACTGTCTTCTTTATCCAAGGAGAATGGCATTCTACTCATGGAGAGGATATTGTATTCCACTTTATGGGACTGGGAGAGAGAGACACTTTTTCCCAGCTTTCTATTCAAGGTTCATAACCCCTAATGCCTCAAACATCTGTGATTTTTGGCTCATAAAGTGACTATGACCAGTCTTGGCCATATTTTATGGCTCTTGCCTGCCTCCTTGAACATGTATAGCATAGGGAACCAACTCAATTACGGGTATTAATTTTTTTTTCTGTTAGACTAAACAGCTTGGGAGGGAACAATTGTTGCTAACCATCTGTATTTATCAACTATAAGATGAATGTACAGTAAGGATAATTGTTGTCTCCCCAGAAACTGAACTGGTGAATTTGACAGCATCATGACTACATAGTAAATGAATGGTATGGGACACACAGACACACAGGCGTGCGCGCGCGCGCACACACACACACACACACACACACATTTTCACTATGTGACATTTTGCTCCAAAACCTATTCTCTGAAGATATAAGTGGCTTCCAGGTAAAATTTGAGAGATATAAATAAATATTTCTTTTTTTTGAATTTTATTATATTTTTTTATACAGCAGGTTCTTATTAGTTATCTATTTTATACATATTCGTGTATACATGTCAATTCCAATTAGGAAATTCATCACCCCGCCGCTTTCCCCCGCTTGGTGTCCATACGTTTGTTCTCTACATCTGTGTCTCAATTTCTGCCCTGCAAACCGGTTCATCTGTACCATTTTTCTAGGTTCCACATAGATGCATTAATATACAATATTTGTTTTTCTCTTTCTGACTTACTTCCCTCTGTATGACAGTCTCTAGATTCATCCACGTCTCTACAAATGACCCAATTTCATTCCTTTTTATGGCTGAGAAATATTCCATTGTATACATGTACCACATCTTTATCCATTCATCTGTCGATGGGCATTTAGGTGGCTTCATGACCTGGCTATTGTAAATAGGGCGGCAATGAACATTGAGGTGCATGTGTCTTTTTGAATTATAAATAAACATTTCATAACATCTTTAAAAAATAGAAAATGAAGGAAAAAAAAACCCTATTCTTTGGTATTCTTCAAAGTACATGTGTTGTACCTTATTGACCAAATAGTCAATAAGGAATTTCAGATGCAAGATATGCTCTTTCATACCATATGATAAACTCTAAAATAAACCATTTCTGTGGCATTGTGACAAACTGGGACCCTGCATATATAGCATGTACACACATATATATGTGTATGCACGTGTGCACATACACGTAAAAGGTAAAAAAAAAAAAGATATTCATTCCAGTGTAGGAAATGTAAATAAAAGTAAAATAAATGCACACACATCCCTTACCCAGACAAAAATACATTATTGAGTCCACCACAGAGATCATTAACAAACGTTTATTAGGGACCTACTGTTGGTGGATACTGTGGCAAGGGCCTTGTTCCATTGCAGAACTTGTTCCAAGCAGAATCAATTCTGCTTCTGGGGGAGCCCAATATAACAATAGCAACTGTAACCACCATCATGCACTGAGTGCTTATTACTTCCAAGCAATGTGCCAAGTGCATGTACTTCCATTATTGTATTACTGCAATATTGCATCATTCAACCCTACTCAGTACTATTACTATCAACAGATGAGAAAAGAAGGGCTCAAAGAAGTTAAGAAATTTGTGCAAGACCTCAGAGCTAGTAAATTCTAGATCCAGGATTTGAAACCAGGTATTGTTTCTAAGGCCAATAGGCTTCACCCCTGAGGTATGTTGCTTAAAAAGGGTCTAAGAAATAGTGTGAGACTACTGGAGTCAGAGGACACCCAGGCTTAAATCTTATTTCTGTCTCTTATGTGGCCACAGACAAGGTATTTAACCTTTGAGACTCAAAGGTTAGTAGTATAGACACTAATATCTATACTATAGTATCTATAGTACTATAGTATCTATAGTACTATAGTATCTATAAGTATCTATAGTTACTGATATCTATAGTACTAGTATCTAATGGTATAGATAATATTATCTTCTTTCCCAAATTGTCATAAGATTAGAGATAATGTGTGCCTGCCACATGGTCACTATTCAATAAATGACAGTTTGATTTAACTGTTATCTCTGAGTTTAATCAGAGTCATCAAGGAAGAATGCTGAATGCTGTCTAACTCAGAGAGCACCTGACTTTTCCTTTTCTCATTAACCAGGGCTTCCGGTTGGCTACTTGATAACTTGTCCCTAGAATCAAGTGTAACCATTTCTAAAGGAAAGAAGACCAGGAAGTACATGCTCCTTTTGCACAACTTGGAAAAGGAAGCCCATTTATTTAATTTACACCAGAGCTTTTGGTATAAAGTCTTCCTCTGGAGGAAACGGCCAACAAGTTAATATCCCAAAGAGAAAGAAACAATTTAGCCAATTCATGAACTAAGGCTGTAGTTACAGTATACACTTTTAGCCAAAGAGAGTAATTTGTTAGCTTAATTAACACCAAGGTTACTAGAGAAAGTGCTGTTTAAGGATAAGTCAAACCATAAATTATAAAATTGAAATTCAGAGATTGGGATGCTCAGAGATGTTAGGATTTACATAGGGGACTTTGCAGTAAAGACAGAAAATCAAGCCTGAAACAAGTTATTATCCTGAACTATAGAAGTATAAACAGGATCCTAATTAATGAGTATTATAGTAATTTTTTAAGGAAATAATATGGTAACAGAGGTGGAAGGGATTTTAGAGCTCATTTATTCACACTCCTCTTTCTTTTTGTTTTTTTAGGTGTGGAAACTGAAAACTGAAAAAAGAAAGGAAATGCTATGGTCAGTTCCATACACTACAGTAAAATATTTCTCATCTTGATTTTCTCCTGGATGAGGTGATGGGGCTTAGTGAAAAGCATAGTTTATAAAGGTTCTTAAAGCCAGGGGCCTTGCTAAATTTAGATTTCGTTCTTGCTTATGTAATTTTCCTTGAGTTTTCAATTATTTATACAAATATATTATTTATATATGTCTGGAACTTGTGCTTTTAGCACTCAATAAGCAGGAATAATTTATAGGACTATGGAGTGCTTCCTGTCCTTACCTTTCAGAGCCTGTTCTTTTGCATTGTTAATTAATTGTTATAGGTCAGCCTTGGGCAACTTCCTTTCCCAGCAGTCTTGTCGTAATACATAACTAGCCAGAGAGAGCTGTGTTAGGATCTACCTTTATCTTCATACTCAGATTCTGAAATCCAGGTTAATGATCCTGTTAGCTATTTCCCTAGTACAGCCAACTACTGGGGAGGCGGGGCGGGGGCAGGGAGCGGTCATAACATGACCCAGCAGATCACGTGTCTTCAGCAGAGGAGAACATACTGAAAGAGAAAACAGGCTGCCAGTCCTAAACTGAATTTGTCTCTGCTTCAAGTTTCTTCTTTACCTCTGCTTTTTTGTTGCTGTTATTTGGTTTTTTTTAAATCAAGTTTTTGGGCTTCCCTGGTGGCGCAGTGGTTGAGAGTCCGCCTGCCGATGCAGGGGACACGGGTTCGTGCCCCGGTCTGGGAAGATCCCACATGCCACGAAGTGGCTGGGCCCATGAGCCATGGCCGCTGAGCCTGCGCCTCCGGAGCCTGTGCTCCGCAATGGGAGAGGCCACAACAGTGAGAGGCCCGCGTACCGCAAAAAAAACCAAACAAACAAAATCAAGTTCTTGACATACTCTTTCCTCTACCCTCCCTTATCCCCTTTTTTCTTTCTGCTGCCTTGCACTGACCTCAGGTACCTACATCATCCTGGCTCATGGCCACAGGTCTGGATTCTACCACCAGAAATGATTCCTGATTTTCGCCTCTTTCCCTACACTGTTCACTTCCCAGTGTCTGACCCTCCTCATCCACGGTTCTCACTTTGCCTTGGATTTATGAGGTTCTTGCTCTGTAACCCACAGGAATGAGTGACAATTGCTGAGAAGAGCCAATACGCAGGTACCCCAGATTGGCTCGGATGTCAAGAGGACTCGGCAGGTCTGGGGCTGGGCAAGGTGGCAGCACAGCCCCTGCTGTGCCCCTTTCCTTCACTGCCTCCTCAGCATTTTCCAGAGCAAATGGAAAGAGGTCCTTGGTTGTTTCTCCCTGAGCCTGAAGGATTAGCTCTCTAATCAGTTTTTGGAAGAGTAAATACAGTGAGATACACAAACTTTCCCTCCATGAAAAGGCAAGACAAAGGTGAGACAGGCTGTCTTTTTCTGCTACTGTCACTCAAAGGCATGAGGCCCTTGCTCAGGCCCTAGAGCAAGGTCTTTCCCAGATTCCATCTCTTTGATGGAGTCACCAGGTGAACAGCCCACTCACAGGCCATTTAATCTGAAGGCCAGAAACTACCTTACCATACTCTTGGGTATTTGTGAGAATGTAGACCAAATACACCATTGAATTGACATGAGAGGATTACTGTGATATAAACAAAATAATTCTTAGGAAAAAGGGCCACTGAGTAAAATTTCTCTTTCCTTTTCTCAGCATTGTCAGCAATTTGTTTTCTACTTCACAGTATGGTACGTTGCGGTCAATCATAATATTAGGTGTCAGAATACACTGAATGAAGGCTTGATGGGTGGATGAACGAGCATCTCAGTGAAAGATATGAAACTCTCGAGACCTGAGATTGTTCATGCTGGGAACTCCTTTTGGTACCTTATATACATATCGGGAGCCCTGACAGCATCTTTAAAGGCCTAAGGAATTCACCTGGGGATGCACCTAGTTCCGTGAGACTGACTGGCGGTAGCATCGGCTGTCTGGAGCCTCCTTTTGGGGGCTATTTGTTCTCTAGCACACTTCCGTGGATAGACGCCATAAGGTTCTGGTGTACTAGGGGGCCAACTAGGTGGCCAGGGAACTCCACCCAATCCTAGCTGATTAGGTCAAGTAGGCAGTAGTTAACTGTGTTAAAGGTGAAGGAGAGGATTCTGAGAAACATACTATAAATGCCCCGGGGCAGAGAGTTGTCATAAATTCATCTGGCTTCAAAGTGTGTGTTAGCTCCATATTTAAAACATCTTAAATTTTCAGAGTGACTTGTCTTTATTGTAAACAATCCAAAAAGTACAGATGAATGACAGTACAGCCCCCACCTGTGTGACACCCTATTCCCACACCTCGAGTAAGCACAGCTAGGAGTTTCTTGTTTATCTTTTCAGGAGTGTTTAATGCATGGATAACTGGTATATCGAATGGGCTAGACTAAATGGGGTGAAATCAAAAAAAAGTAGCTTTCTTCTTCCCCTAAGCCAAGCCCTTCAAACTCACTCTACAGATCTTTCTGCACAGCCCTGGGACAATACATCAGGCAGATCCTGTAGCTTTTCCAAATATGTCTAGATGTTAAAAAACAGTCTGTTATTTTTTTTTTTTTTTTTTTTTCAGTCTGTTATTTTTAAATGTATTTAAAAGGGCAATCTGATCAGAATCAAAAGTTCCTTCTTATATCTAGTTTAAAATCTCTCACCCTTCCTGGGGCTTAGGCCTGAGCCTGGTTCAGAAACCTGCAGGGAGAAAGAGGAGTGTGCAATGCGGCTTTTCACCCTCCTGCACTGTGCTTTTCTACTCCTCTGGATCCGGCACTGAACTCTGCTGCCCTGGCCGCTCTAGCACCGGACTGCAGAGGTGGATCAGAGGTAGAGGACAGGCCTTGCTCAACGCGTGCTTTGTAATCAGAAATCTAAGCCCTCCGGGTGGTGGATACCTAGCACTGGCTTTTTTTTTACATGGGGTGGTTCTGTGAGTTTTTCAGAGACTCCCTCTGCCCAATCAGGGACTCTGCTCTCTGTTCTCTGAACTGTTCCTGTTGTGGGAGATGCTCTCTCTCAGCCTCACCTCTCACAACTCTCCTTCAAGAGCAGTCTTAAGATTCCTGTCCTTTCTCCGAAGGTTTCTGCCGGGGTTATCTTGCCCCAGCCATCAGAGGTCTGGGGCAAGATCTTTCCAAGATGGCACTAGCCTGGCTAACTTCCAGATGCCTTAGCCCATGGGAAAATTTGGCATTGTTGCCCCAACAAACCCTGGAAAAATGGCCACTCCCACTGCAGCTCGCTGTCATTGCTCTGCTATTACAGGTCATTCCAGGCAACCTTTGGCTTTTAGCCTTCTCAAGGCAGGAGGCAGGCACCCCATTCTGTGCCCCTGAGTTCCAGGGAACACAGATTAAGTGCACCCAAGAGCTCTCTCACCGCGTTCTGTTGCAAGAACAGCATGGAGGGATCCCTCTGAATTTTTACGGATTAGCAAGCAATAATGTGGGGGAGATGCTTTTTTCACTCTGGTGAGCCTCCCATTCTTTCTTAGGTTTTGTCTTTCTTTCTCTCTTCTTGGCACTCCATTCAGCCTCCTCATGAGGGAGGGAGCCCCACGGAACTGTAATGTCATCAGGCCAATGGCACAGCCTTTTCTTCCTCATTCTGATCACCCTCTAACATCCTTTCCGAGACTGAAGGTGGGTGATGAGCTAAGAGTTGAAGTATAAGGTTTTGTTTACCTTTTAGCAAGTTCTGAATGAGTAATAATATATCTCTGTTTAAAATATGGGGGAACATGTTGCTTACTATTATTAATGGTGAAACCTCAGCCCAGATTCTGATACAACAGGAAGTGCATTTAAGCAACACACACACATATACACACACACACATCTCTAAATACTATAGATCCTTTCTTAACCTCAAATGGAAATATACCATGTTTATTGTTCTAGAGCTTGTTTTCTTAAGAATAAATCTTCGACAACTTGTATTGTCAGTACAATTCACTAGAGTATTGCATCACCTATTTCCAGATTTCTGTTATGACAAACAATACTAAAGCAGAGTCTTTGTATACTTTTGGGAGCATATCTGCAGAATAAATTCCTAGAAGAAGAATCACTTGGAATTCAAAGGTAAAATTTGAATATAGGGCTTCTCTGGTGGAGCAGTGGTTAAGAATCCACCTGCCAATGCAGGGGACACAGGTTCGAGCCCTGCTCCGGGAAGGTCCCACATGCGTGGAGCAACTAAGCCTGTGAGCCACAACCACTGAGCCTGTGCTCTGCAACAAGAGAAGCCACTGCAATGAGAAGCCTGCGCACCGCAATAAAGAGTAGCCCCTGCTCGCCGCAACTAGAGAAAAGCCCGCGCACAGCAACAAAAGCCCAATGCAGCCAAAAATAAATAAATAAATTTATTTAAAAAATTTTTTGAATATATGTTGCCAATTTGCCAACCTTTTATCAGTTTTCACTCTATTAGATGTGGAATGCCAAATGTATGCATTATATATATATATATATATACATATATGTATGACTTTGGTTTATATTTCTTTAGTTATGAGCATGGTGGAACATCTTTCTGTACATTTATTGGTCTTTTGAATCTTTTTTCTGAGTTGCCTGTTCATTTCCTTTGCACATTTTTGTATTCATAATTTTCATACTGGATTTTTAAAGAGGACCTGGTATGTTGAGGACATGTGCCTTGTTCTGACATGTGAAATGAAACATTGCCTCCTGTTTTTCTTTGATACATTGACCCTGTGTGTATCTTTCATTTTTTCCTGTAAAGAAGTTTTCCAATTTTATGTAGTAATCTCATCAGTTTTTTCCTTTGTGGCATCTGGATTTCACGACATCCTTAGAAAGGCTCCAAAGTTCTAAAAATATTCACACATTTTGTGCTCGCTTCGGCAGCACATATACTAAAAATATTCACCCATTTTCTTCTAGTGTTTTCATAGCATCATATTTTTACATTTAAATTATTGATCCTTGTGGAATATATTTTGGGGTAAAGTGTGAGCATTTTTACATCTAACAAAGCAAACTTTTTACTTCCTAGACTTTTCTAACTTCTTTTTCTCTTATTCACATCACTGAATGAAAATCTAAGTTATACTCAGAGTCCTCTTTTAAACACAGAGCTTCTCACATAGTTAAACACAAAGGCAAATTAAAAAGGCAAAAACAGGACTTCCCTGGTGGTGCAGTGGTTAAGAATCTGACTGCACACAGGTTCGAGCCCTGGTCTGGAAAGATCCCAAAAGCCGCAGAGCAGCTAAGCCCGTGAGCCACAACTACTGAGCCCGCGTGCCACAACTACTGAAGCCCACGTGCCTAGAGCCTGTGCTCTGCAACAAGAGAAGCCCGCGCACCACAATGAAGAGTAGTCCCTGCTTGCCACAACTAGAGAAAGCCCGTGCACAGCAACAAAGACCCAACGCAGGTGAAAAGAAAAAAAAGGCAAAAACATTTTTGCTTTAAATTCTGCCTACTGCCTACTTTCTAGGATTCTTAGCCTGACTTCTTTGGGCATTGGTCTCTTGGACTAGTGATTATTTTCATGGCAGTTACAATGTATTTTCAAATCCAGTGGTAAGAGAGGTAAGAATATTTGCTCCTCCCCATTTTTACAGTGGATGCCAGGAGAGGGGAGGTAACAGGCCCAAGGTCACAGAGCAATTCAGGGTGTTGAAATCCAAGGTTCCAAGCCATCTAGCCTGTTGTAGTAATCAACAGACCTCATGTACAAAGCACAGGTAGAAAGAATTCTTCTGATTGCATCATTCACTAAATTATATAATCCACAACAAAAGCAGCCAGAGGGCAGTGGACAGGGTAAAGCTTAGCTCATTGAAATGTGCAGATGTTTCAGTGAATTGGGAAAATGGCCTGCTCATAGAGATCATATATAATATTTGACAATGTGAGTCAGCCTTGGGCATTATTCAAGGTTAATCTTATCCCCTTAATGAAATAGCTGATTGTTTTGACTTGTTCTCTGCCTGTTCCAAGTTGCCTGACAGAGTGTTACAGAGACAGTCTTGCTGGTCTGAAGCTCTATGCTCAAATGCTGAATTATGGAGTCCATTAAGAAATTCAGAAGATCTGTTTGGAAAGGCAGGAATCCAGTAAAGCTTCTAATTTTTCCATGATGACTGATGGATTTAGAGTACTCTTAGGGGGTGGCTGTATAATGCTAAGTGTTTAGTGTGTGCCAGCTTTGTCACCTTGCATGAACTCTGTAACTACCTTTTATTCCAACCTCATCTTCTCAGGCTGCCTCTGAGGGAAGGAGAATTTCTGACTTTGGAAGTTGGAAGAGACTAGAGAGAAGGTGGGCAGAAGAGGGGGGAGGCACCAAAGAAAACCTGCCTGTGTCTTAAGTATCTGGCAGATTCCCTGCTTTAGTTTCATAGGTCATTGGATTTCTTCCAGAAATGTTGTTTTGCAAAGGGTGTGTGGAGTAGTCTAGGCCCTCTGGTGAATAAGATACTCCTTTCCAGCAACAGGATATGGGAGAGTTCAGCCCCAGGAAGATCACTGTGTCCAAAATGGTGGGGAGAAGTCGGAAATGGTCTCTGTCTGACCAGCTGCTATTTTCTCTAAATTCAAGTGGCTCTGGGGATTGGCCCCAGCACCTCATAATACTGGGAGACTGTGTTTAATCCCAGGTGCCTGAAGTTCTTCAGTTAGTCTGTGGTTTGTGTGGTCAGTGCTGACAGCACCAGCTCAGTTGGAGTTACAGGCAGCGATTGTGCTTGTCACAGAAATGGTTCATTCCTTGATGTGCTTTCAAGTGCTGTGTCCTATGAATCCTGTTGGCAAGAAAACCATCCTCCACCCTAGCACTTAGGTAATAAATATGGCTTGAGAAGCAGCCAAAAATGCATATGTTTTCTGTGCTGTGAGATTCCTTCTTGAAAGGGAAAAGCTCTTCTGAATGTGATGCACAAAAGATTCTATTAATTAGGAGAACTTATAATGTTTCCCTATAGAATAAAGAAAAAAGAATAGCCTGTGTTGCTACTCCACTGGTTCCTTGGTTGGACAAAGTTTATTGCTCTTTGCTTCTAGGAAAGAAATTGCCACTCTGACCCCTTGGTTGTCTCTCTTATCCTCGCACTGTGCACACACAACTATTCATTAATGTCAACAAGACATATGAGTGCATATCCAGTGGGGTGGAGGCAAGGGGACTAGATCCCAAAGTCAACATCTTTGCAATACAGTCCAAGATGAAAATGATTGAAGTCCCATTAGTCTTCAATGACTAACAGAAAACAAAGAGCATTCAGGACACAAGTTAAAGAAGAAGCAAAAGATTAAAAAAATTTTCCCCCTGGGCTTCCCTGGTGGCGCAGTGGTTGAGAGTCCACCTGTCGATGCAGGGGACACAGGTTCGTGCCCCGGTCCAGGAAGATCCCACATGCCGCGGAGCGGCTGGGCCCGTGAGCCATGGCCGCTGAGCCTGTGCGTCCGGAGCCTGTGCTCCGCAACGGGAGAGGCCACAACAGTGAGAGGCCCGCGTACCGCAAAAAGAAAAAAAAAATGTTCTTTCCCCTGAATTGTGTTCAGATATGCACCAGATTCTAAAACATTTGAAGTCAAACTTACCCCCAGTTTAGTAGGATAGGGTCATCAGGGCTCACTTGGAAACAGAATTTCTAGAAAGAATTTTAAGCTTCCAGGAAGCTGAAGGAGAAAAGAGCAGCCACCCAGGCAGAAACCAGGTGTTGAAGATTCTGAAACACACATGAGGGAATATAGTCAGAGGAGGAGATGTGTGTTGGATGATGGAGCTAGGAAGGTGCCTTCGTGTCCCTGAGGAGACAGAGGGATTTCTTAGCTCCTTTCTGCCTTGATGAGTCTGTGGCTACACTGAGGAGGTTTCCTAAGAGGATTTAGTCTCAATTCTAAGAACAATGTCTTCAGACCCTCTTCTTATTTAGAGGAAAGGTACACTCCTTTTATCCCTGTTTCATTGGCACTGTATAGTCTGTGTGCCCCTTCACATTTACACCCCACTCTTCTCCACACTGAGCCCTGTGAGTCTGATGTCTATGGCCTAAACCACCTGGGCTCCCTTGCCTCTGGCTTCCTTCTGGGTTTGGCTGATGGGAGGCACTGGCAAAGGAGGAAGAGGGCAGCAGGAAAGAGAGGTGGACCTACCTATTCCCCATCATCCTTCCTGCCAGGCCTCTGGTTAACATTGGTCATGTTCTTCTAGAAAAGGCCACCACTCCTGTTGGGACCCTTTCCTACAATACACATCTCACTGGGCTCCAGCAACCACTCCCTCCCCTGGCCTAGGGTTGCTGGTGGTGTCCTTCTCTTGCTAGCCCAGGGATGCTTCACCATCCTTTGTTGATTTTCCTTGACTACAATTATTCTTTTACACTCTTTGTTTTCTTCTAAAATGATGACGTTACCTCTGTCCATAACAGCAAGTCTGCTTAGAACAGATAGCAAGCAGCCAGCCCCTGATCTGGGTCCAAACAGTTATATCTTAGAGTGCTGTGGGTTCCGGTAGTCGTTCTCCCTTTGGAGATGTGGTTCCCAGGCCCCCATGTTGAACTGTCACTCTGAGCTGTGCTTTGCCTCCATCCTCTGGCCATGCTAGCTGTTAAGTGGCAGCCTTGGCCTATCTGCTCTGACTCTTTCTTGCTTTGGATAATTTAAGTAAGCGCTTCCTATGAGGCAGGTCCTGTACCAAGCTCTTTACCTATATACTTTATTTAATCTTCATAATGCATAGTCACCATCTTTATCCTCATTTCACAAAAGAGAATACTGAAACTCAGAAAATGTCGCTAAAGGTCACACAGCTGGGAAGAGCCAGGATTCAAATCCTGTTCTGCTCTAAACCAATAAGCTCTGCACTCGCTGATCCTCTGGTTCTCAGAGCTCACTATAAATGCAGGACGCATTTCTACGTACACTGGTGCTTCCCTTGTGTTTTCTCAACCATGGGGCATTCTAGCTATTCAGATTCCTCACTAGGTTTCAAGTCCTGGCCCATCTCCTGGTCCTCACAGTTAGGAATGTGATCTCTGTCTGCTTCTGCTAGGGCTGCCATAACAAAATTCAACAGAGTGGGCAGCTTCAACAACAGACATTTGTATCTCACAGTTCTGGAGGCTGGGGAGTCCAACATCAAGGTGCTGGCTTGATAGGTTTCATTCTGAGGCTTCTTCTCTTGGTTTATAGGTGGTCACCATTTCTGTGTGCTCACATGGCCTCTTTTTACGTGCATACACAGAAAGAGATTTCTGTTGTCTGTTCTTCTTATAGGGCACCAATTCCAGAGGATTAGGGCATCATACCTAGGACCTCACTTAACCTTTATTACCTCCCTAAAGGTTATATCTACAGATACAGGGCTTCAACATATGAGTCTGGGGGAGATACAATTCAGATCATAATAGCCTCTCCCCCTTGGAACCTGGACTTAGCGTTAATTCCTGATCCATCATGTCAAAAAACAAAAGTCGGACCCTCTGTGGTAGGAAAAAAGTCCTTTTCTCTCATAATGCAAGGTAATAACATTTTCTCAATTCTTACAAACAAGTGTAAACTTGTTAAAACAAATATACCAGGATTCGGAAATATCTTTTAAATTGAACTCAGTTTTTAAACTATACACATACGAGGACCTTGACAGATTATTTACAATTAGAGCATCGTATCCAAACTTCAGGTAGAGCAACATCACATCATCCTAGTAAGAGTGGTCTGTATCATACCTAATCATTCTATGTTGAATTTACACATTTCTGAAGTGGCCAGGGTTTACTTCTACAACGTGAGGAGGGTGTGGAAATAAGAGCTGACAGTCATGGATAAAAATTGATTGGAGGTGTTTCATTAAGGGAAGGAAAAAAAGGAAAGCTGTGATGGGGGAGGGATGGGGGTGAATGAAATGTTTGTCCTTTGACAAGTATTTACTGTGACAAACCACAGGATTGAAAAAAAATGGTCCCATAAGCAGTTCACCTCCCTTTTCTCTTCCTCTGCCTTTCTACTCCCTTAAGTCTGATTGGTTTCTTTGCTTCTGCTCAGTTCTACCTCTATAGAAGAACAGAGATTTGCTGTCTACAGTGGTCTAAGTTGGCGTTAGCTAGTTCCTAAAGTAAAGATGGTACTTGGTGATGAAGACTGCAAATTTCAGGTTGTCTCAACTTCTAAATAACCGGCTAATCTGGTGGAAATACTGTAGCTCTCTAAAAGAGCAATTTATCACTTTGTCTGGTAAAAGAAAATCAGTATATTTTTACACAGAGAAAAAAGTTATAGAACATTATTTAGAACAATTTGCCATTTATATATTTCTTTAAGTTGGTGTGTGTAGTTATATGGTATGTGTCAACATAGATGAGTCTTTGTGTTTTGTTTTGTTATCATGTATATTATAGAAAGGAAATCTAAGTGACACTAGTGGTGCTGGCTGTTGGGGTGAGGACACACCTCAGAGCAGGCCGTCCAAACCATTTTTGTTTCTTCAAAGTTCTGGCTGTGTTTTGAACTGAGAGGGTAATAGAAAGAAGGAGAGAGTTTGGGGGTTCTAAACAGTAACAGATCTGGGGCCACTGGCTGGGGTATGTGAGGCAAAAATCCTTCCTGAGACACACTGATAAGATATTTAATACACCAGTGTGTCCTCATATTACTGGTGTGGAAAATCCTGGTCTATCATCACTCTGATCTTTTCAGGAAGCAGAGTCCACAATCTGTCTCAGACACCCCTTTTCGTTTGCATTTCTCTCAATATCATACAGATCCCCATAACTCCAATCACTTAGGCTACGTCTAAGCCCATTGTCTTTTGTTCTATCTAGAGTGAAACTAAAAATCAGCCGGTCTGCAGAATGATTCTTAACACTGAAAACTTTCTCTTCCCTTTATTAAATATGCTGCCCCTCTTTGAATTATAAAAGGACAAAGAAAGAAAAAAAGAAAACAAAAAATGGGTGTGGCATTAGATGGAATGTCTTCAGAGAGTCCCTAATACCCCCTGAATTCTCTGACTTTTACCTCTTGTTTACCTTCTTGAATAAGGGGATATATGAACAAAAAACCAGAGCCTGCCATTTTTTTCCTCATGAGCAGTAAGGGAGGGGTTTTGTGAATTAAAAAGTCAAATGATAATGCCATGGGGAAATTATGACTTGGTGTCACAAACGCAGTCAGTGTGGTTAGACTATAATGCATAGCTCCAATTTCTTCACACAAGCACGAAAGTATCATAGGGAAGCTACTTATGAGAAGTCTTTTTTTTTTCCTTCCTTTTCTTTTTTAATGAGAATGTGGGGGAAGAGTTTCAGCTCTTAGATGTTGGTCTTTATAACTTCCTTGTCGAAACTGTGAAGTTTTAAAGTTAATATTTTCCTTAGGGAATTTCCTTGACAAGCTAAACAGTTCTTGCCTTAATCTTCCAAGGTGGGAAACTCTTAAGAGGGGAGGTCCCTCAGCTATACCTCTTCCTGGAACATCTCACCACCCCACTCTGGAACGTGGGACATTTGGGGCCTGTGGTAGGTGGGAATCCTGGGGAACACAAAGCCCATTGTGTCTCTTCTAAAACTTTGCTTTGTCTGTTCAGAAACTGTCTCAATTGAGCTGGCACCCCAGCACAGAGATGCCATGAGAATCTATGGAAATAAATACACTTGGGAGTAGATCCCAAGGATACTAGGATTAAGCATTTTACTCTTCAAAAACCAGAAGGGTCAAAACCTCACTCATTCACCTGTACCAGTAGGCACTTTTGATGGTTAATTTTATGTGTCAACTTGACTAGGCCATGGTATCCAGATATTTTCTCAAAAATTATTTCAGATGTTTCTGTAAAGATGCTTTTTAGATGAGATCAACATTTAAGTCTGTAGATGTTGAATAAAGCAGATCACCCTCCATAATGTGGGTGGGCCTCATCCAATCAGTTGAAGGCCTTAATAGAAAAAAACACTAACCTTCCCAAAGAAGAGGGAATTCTGTCAATAGGTGGCCTTTGGACTCAAACAGCAACTCTACACTGGGCCTTTCCTACAGATTTTGGATTTGCCAAGCTTCCACAATTGTATGAACCAATTATTTAAAATCTCTCTCTCTCTCTCTCTCTCTCTCTCTCTCTCTCTCTCTCTCTCTCGTTGCAAGGCCTTTGCACATGTTGATCTCTCTGCCTGGAACACAACTCCCCCCAAGTACCCCCAACTCTGCTTAACTAATGCTTCCTCATCCTTCAGACTTCACTCAACATCACTCACTTAAGGAAGCCTCCCTGGTTCCCTGGATAAGGCTGATATGCTCTCAAAGCAGCATGTACCTTTCCTTTGTAGCACTTATCATTTGGTAACTCTACCTTTTTACTTTTATTTAGGTCATTATCAGATTCAAGCTTGTCTACCTGACTGTAGACTTCACCAGGGTGGGGACTGTATCTGCAGTTCCAATGCTTATGTGTTTGGCACATAGAAAATACCTGCCGCCCCCAGTATTTATTGAATACATGAGTGAATCCTAACCACTTGAACCCCTTATAAATGAAGTGTTATTTTCACAGATTAGTAGTTGAGGGGACTAAGGTCCATTAATATGCCCTTGGTCACACAGTGGTAAAACTGATATTCCACCCTAGGTCTGTTGACTCAGAGCCCATGCACTTTCCACCACACCAATCTGCCTTTCTCAGCAGCCTGCAGAAACCAAGGGCAAAATGTTTTAAAGGAAACACTCCGATCTGTGAACTTCCTTTATTGCTTCATCTCTAAAAACACACCCCAATTCTTGACACCACTAAGAGAAATGAGAAATCTGTGTGTTTTAGATTGGAAACAAACAGAGTAATTGTCTGGAAATCGGGGTACCTACTGCCTCTCAATAATCAGCATCAGAGTGAAGTATATCACTTGAAGGTGAGAGTAAGCATGTGAAGAATTTCTTTAGTTCCAGATTTTAGAGGGTGAAAAAAATCACATGAAGGAGAGAATCAGACAAAATGTATAATATCTTCATGCTTCATAAAAATGGAGATTAAAATCACATATCTCAAATTTTTACACAACTCAAAAGTGTTTTAGATATAATTCTAAAGGATCAAAGCAATTGATTTTAATTGGTTCCTGAATAGCAATACTAAACTCAGTCCTGGTTGTCAGGTAGATAATCCCATTTCATTTTAGAAACAACAGCTTAAGAATTGTGCAACCTTCCTTGGTTATCATGTAATAAGCAGACAGCTCAGACAGGGAGGCTTGCAAAAATCTAATCAAAACGGCCTTACAATACTGTCTCCTGAATTTCAGACCCACAGGGCAGTTTCACAGCCAAGTCTGAAAGACTTGAAAAAACAGGGTTAGATGGGAAGTGCTGACACAAGCCCGGCAGAGAGAATGGCCTCACTATATTGCGGCAACAATCTGAGGGGAAAAAAAAGAATATATTTTTGGTGTGCATTAATCTTTTTTTTTTAACATCTTTATTGGAGTATAATTGCTTTACAATGCTGTGTTAATTTCTGCTGTATAACAAAGTGAATCAGTTATATGTATACATATATCTCCATATCCCCTCCCTCTTGCGCCGCCCTCCCACCCTCCCTAGGTGTGCATTAATCTTTTTTTTTTTAACATCTTTATTGGAGTATAATTGCTTTACAATGCTGTGTTAATTTCTGCTGTATAACAAAGTGAATCAGTTATATGTATACATATATCTCCATATCCCCTCCCTCTTGCGCCTCCCTCCCACCCTCCCTAGGTGTGCATTAATCTTCAGGCTGCTTCTACGTGACTTGAGAACATGTCCCCGAAACCGACATAATTTGGCCATGTAAATTGTGTGTACATTCCTAGTGAATAGGGCCCTTGATCACATTCCTACCAATTATGCTGTTCTCAAAAAGATCAGAACTAAGTCCTAACATGTTAAGAATGCTCAGGGGAAAAAAACCCAACAACAGTGGAGAATTTGGCTTCTCTATTATAAAAATAGAAGGAGGGACTTATGGCAACAGCAAGTTAAGACTTTTTCAGGCAACTTCTACTGAGGCAAAGTAAACTGATAGACACATTATTAGGTGAGCTTAGGGTTAACTTGATGGCAAAGGACCTCAGGTGCTCTAGGAAAAATCATTTTGGTAATACCTGTGCTTCCACAGGACTTGGTTTTTCTCTCTTGGCATTTATCTTACTTTGGGCTGAATAACAGACAATTGCGTTTTTGCTTTATTCTCCATATCTGCACTCCCACCCCCAGTCCCCAGTTGAGTTGCTAGACGATCAGAAAAATGTTTCATTCCTCTTTTAATTCCACATAGTACTCAGTAAACTGCAATGAACATAGCAAACGGAATATACTCACTAACTGACTTCAATACTGTTTAGGAACTGGCGAACTGTACACTGTGAGATGTGGGCAGAGATGAATCCTGGCAGTTAAAATAATGACAACACTTGAAATTGACAGAGCCACCTGAGCCTGAGATTCTCTGTGTGTTTTATTATTAGCCTCTTGAACACTAGTGCTCTTACCCTGGACCAGGTCACCTGTCAAACCAAACTGGCAGCATTGTTTTTCCTTTAAAGGAGCACTTAGAGCCGTGGGTAGCAGTGGTCACCATCTCTACAGTTCGGTAAACTTAATTTGAATCCCAGTTTTGCCTGTTCCTGGTTGTGTGACCTTGGGGAAATTTCTTCATCTCTTTAAGGGAAATGGTCTAGACAAATTCGAGATTCCTGTGGCTGGCAGGTGTTCCATGTGATTGTAGCACGTATTTGTGTGGGCGAGCTGGGTTCATTGAAAGGCACCAGGACAAGACTATTTGGAAGCCATAATCCATCTCTTGGGCACAGCAGGGAGTATTGAGAAGAGTGAAGCTTGGGAGTTTGGTCTACAACTTTGGCATTATTTGTTATCCTAATTTTATCTGGGAAAGTACAATAGAGACTAGCAATCCAGACTGCTATGTCTGGATCTGGAAACCCTTCTTATACCTCGAAGGTTTATGGCAATTCTGCACATGCACCATCTATAATCCTGAAACTCTACTACTGAGGCTGCTGCTGGGAATTCCAGTGTTATCTCTACGCCCTTGAACTGTAAAAGAGCTGTGGAAACCCCCAGATGTTGCTTCCTCCATGTTGACCCATGATAGGAAATTACCATGCTATATACCCTTCTAGGCGTTTTAGGATTGGGGAAAGGGAATTAACTGACATTTCTGAGAAGTCCATGTGAGGCATTCTAAAAGTCTGAGGTTTCATATTAGATCCTGGTATCTCACATCCTAAGTTGTGCCCTATGCAGTTTAGCATTCTGTATGTATTGACAGAGTTGATAAAGTGTCACCAGTGGCGCTTTAGATGTGGCAGTTGCTCCTGGGAAGATATTATCCTCATTTTACAGACTTAAAAAGGAGACTTTGGAGTGAACCTTCTTGCCCAAGGCCATGTAAAGTGTGTATAGCAGAGGCAGGAGTCTCAGAATTTTAAGTCTAATTGGTTTGATGTTTCTGAAAAGTCTTTTTGGGATTGGAAAGCAAAGAAACTGCAACATGGCAGAGGCTTCCCATTTTTTACTCTTTCTGAAATGGGTGGCATCATCTGACTCTCTTAAAGTAAGTGTACTTTAAAAAAAAAAATTAATGGGAATTGTTATTACAAAGGATGCAGCATTTTAACAACACTGCATGATTTAGTGAATCATTTCAGAGATTACTTACATAACAGGGATTTCCCTCCAGCCATACCAGTCATGGGATAGAGCTGGGATGTCCTACTGCAGCAAATTGATTTTCTGTTCCCCTTGCCCGTGCCCTGTGGGAACTACCAACTCAGTCCATCATTCCCTCTGCTCAGACAGCAGAGGGGAATCCCTGGGGAATGAGTGCCCTAGGACCTGCAGGCTCTCCTACACATTTCATCTCTGTGTCTCGCAACGCCAGTGTTTCCTGACCCAGCCACTGGCCACAGACTGTATGCCAGTCTTGTCTGCCCCGTCTCCCATGCCTAAACATTCCATGTGCTAACACAGAATGCTTTTCTCTTTTTTATTTCCAGCAGATGTGGCCATTTTCTCTGCTACAGAAGGCGCGGAGGATGACTGACCCTCCGGGCAAGGGTCTCTCTTAGGGACTCTTCTCTTCTTGCCTCCCACGTCAGCTACTCCCGCCCAGCTCTCTTCCTGAGGAGTGAGGTCCCTAAGAACCACGCAGGTCTGCCCTTCTTTCTTTCCTTTGGGGAAGGGAGATGGGGGCAGGTGGCTTTTGTGACATTTGCTTGAAAGGGGAGGAATCCAGAATATCAGTACACAACATAAGGAAATTATTCAGATATATTTTTAACCTTAACTCTGGTTCCTTATGAGGTTTTTGTTCTGTTTTTAATTAACAGATTTTATTTTTTAGAAAAGTTTTAAGTTTACAGAAAATTGAGTAGCTAGTACAGAGAGTTGCCATATACCACCTCCCCTACTCTGTGAGGTTGGAAGTGCTCAGTTTTGCAATTCATGATTTGCTGAAAGAATAAATGCAATCTTGCAAGTAAATACAACATTTCTAACCTGCAGAGGCACTGAAAGACATGCAGGGAAGTGAATAAAATCAGCATTCTAAGTAGATCTTTTATCATCTTGGCCCACAGGTTATTTACAAAGGCAAATTACTAAATGTCCTAATTGCAGAGCATTTTCAATTATTCAAATACAAAGTACAAGTAGTGAAGAATGTTTATTTTATAGCTAGACATCCTTTTTTTTTTTTCATTTAAAGAGGTCTCATATAATTGAGTAGTATTCTAACAATAATTGGTAGAATAATTTCTAATTGCTTATCTCCTTTTTCAGTTGCTTCTTTTTGGGGTTCCCATTCTAGTGCAGCCCGTTTATCCAGAACCACAAATTGATTCTTAAAAGCTACCTGCGGTTGAAGTATGGAGCAGAGTGGGAGCTCCATTAACTGTGTATGGTTTCATCTTTCTGCAGCTAAATCCCTAAAGCCTTTAAAGGACCAGGGAGTTTGAAGTCTTCTCTAATGATCTAGTAATGGTTGAAAAAGCTTGTTGAAAAGGTTGTAAATATTTGTTGATTGATGGTCAACAGGGAAAAAAAGGCTTTTACTCCTCCATAGTGGCTGAGAGGAGGGTGAGGGAGGAAGCTTTTATATACCCATTTGAGTTTGGCTTTTTAATTTCTCATGCTTTGAGGTCCTAGACATACACTTCAAGAACAGACCTCTTCTTTCACCTTCAAAAAGGGAAAAAGTTAGACTAAAACAGTGTTCTTAAGTTTTGCACTATAACCCAGAGAAATGTACATAGATAGTTACCTAGTTGAACAAGGCTAAGCACAGCTCCTCATGAATAAGAACGAACTTTTAGTTTCAATCCACTGAAGGGAGATGGAGTAGGTGGAGTAGGCAGCTACTGATGTCGTGAGATGTGAACATTACCGAAAGACTTGCCTGCATAAAAATATCTTTCCCCTGGGTCTATCCTAGATACTTAAAGGCAGCCAGCTATTGGAACTGCTTGTCTGGATAAAGGCATTGCCTCCATTAGATGCCATTAAAATACATATCTATTCCTTGGGAAAGGTAAATGTTAACACATTAGTAAAGATTAGAGTGTATCTATGTGAACTTGTAATTCTGAGACAATTGCAGTTTTGCATGCAGTTGGAAGAAATAATACAGAGAGATCCTGCATACCCTTCACCCATAACCTGAACAATAGCACAACCAGGAAATGGACATTGATACAATCTGCAGACCTTATTCAGATTTCTCCAGTCTCACATATACTTATTCATGTATGTGTGTTTAGCTCTATACAATTTTATCACATGTATGGATTGGTGTAGCCATCACCATAGTCAAGATACAGAAGATACAAGAGGACACACTGGTCAGAATGGCCATCATTAAAAAATCTACAAATAACAAATGCTGGAGAGGGTGTGGAGAAAAGGGAACCTTCCTATATTGTTGGTGGGAATGTAAATTGGTGCAGCCACTATGGAAAACAGTATGGAGATTCCTCAAGAAACTAAAAATAGAGTTGCCATATGATCCAGCAATCCCACTCCATGTGGTAATATATACAATGGAATACTAAGCCATAAAAAAGAATGAAATAATGGATGTATCTACAGATTATCATACTAAGTGAAGTAAGTCAGACAGAGAAAGATAAATACCACATGATAACACATATATGGAATCTATTATAAAATATGACACGAACTTATCTATGAAACAGAAACAGACATAGAGAATAGACTGGTGGTTGCCAAGGGGGAGGGCAGTGAGGGAGGGATAGATTGGGAGTTTGGGATCAGCAGATACAAACTATTATATATAGGATGGATAAATGACAAGGTCCTACTGGGTAGCACAGGGAACTCTTCAATATCCTATGACAAACCATAATGGAAAAGAATATGAAAAAGAATGTATATATATAATTCCCATCCACCCCAAAAACCCCATGAAAGGTTCTTCATGACCTTTCTTTTTCTTAGATTCCATATATATGTGTTAGCATATGATATTTGTTTTTCTCTTTCTGACTTACTTCACTCTGTATGACAGACTCTAGGTCCATCACTCTCAACCACTGCGCCACTAGGGAAGCCCAACCCAGTGTTTTTTAAACGTTTTTTCACAGACCCTTTTATTGATGATTAGCATCCCTTTGAACTGCTACTCTATAGAACAAACTTTGGGAAATTGCTCAAGTAGATGTTGCTGTGGGACATGATATTTCCCCCTCTTTTGTCTAGTGGTCACCTCTTCTTTTAGCGTGCACGCTCTCCAGTGTTTCAGGTGGTCATGCTCTCTTCCCACGACACGCCATGTGCCATGTATCTTTCTGCCACTATACCTACCAGACAGGCTGTCATCAACTGACTTGTTTATAACTCCTTTGAACTCATGTAGAATATGTTCAACCAATGAATGTAGGGAGTACTTCACCATTTCCAAAGGGGAATATTTCTAGTAATTCTAATAATATTACCTTAATTTTATTTATATAGAACCAAAATATTAAGGGCAAATAATTTGGACAATTCAAAGAAACAAGAGGGGAGAATATAATACAAGATGAGAGAATATAGCATATCCTCTTACACTCTGGTATCAAAAGTCTTATTAATGAGAATTCTTTAAAAGTTTTGTTGTTGTTGTTATTTATTTTTTATTGAAGTGTAGTTGATTTAGTGTTTCAGATGTAAAGTGATTCAGTTACATATATATGTGTATATATATATATTATTTTTCAGATTCTTTTCCATTATAGGTTATTATAAGATATTGAATATAGTTCCCTGAGCTATATACAGTAGGTCCTTGTTGTTTATCTTTAAGGCGTTTTTATAGCACATCTCTTAACGGCTATAAATTTAGTCCTATGAAGATGCCATTTGGAGGCAGAAGCTCCAATACTGTTGGTGAGACTTGAGTCCTGAGAATTTATATGCTGGATTCAGAATTGGAATGAAGCATATGAGTGTCCCGGGCAGACTAAAACTTTGGCACCCCTACAAATCAGCTTTCTTTAAATATTTAAATATTTATGTGCAGGAGAGTCTGAGCACTACAGGGGGAAAGCATAGAAGAAAAACCACTGGAAGCAGAGCTCGGCCTATTCTTTTAAGGTCCAAGCACTTTAGTGCTGTCCCTGAATTCACAATACACCATTTAGCAATCAGACACCCTGAAGTTAACTTGACCCACCTCCTTAGAAAATGGGCCTTAAACATTCCCCTTGGGAGGCCTCACACCGCATCCTAGTGCTTGCCTTATCCAAGTATTTCTTTAAGCCACATATTTCAATTTTCCTGAGAAAATTTCTGTAAGTACAATGTTCTCCCACTCATTACTTAGCAGCAAAGGTTGATTGCTCCCTAGTGTGTTGACTCCCTGACTGGCAGTCCCTTCATGTGACTTTGATTGAACTTGGGGAATGGAGAGACATCACCTTGACACCTGAATTTCTACTTCTTATTTATCCTTTGTTATAGGTACAGATATTGATCTCCATTTTCATTTTAAGATAATTACCTACTGTAATACATGTATTGAACTGTAAGATTTGTGTCCTTGATATACTTTGATAAAATAATTACCTAATGCCCCTTAAAACTTAGACTACCCATGGACAGAATGGATGGCTGATTATGGGATAAAATTTTTTAAAAATTTTAATTTTATATTGGAGTATAGTTGATTAGCAATGTTGTGTTAGTTTCAGGTGTACAACAAAGTGATTCAGTTACAGATACGTGTACATGTATCTATTCTTTTTCAAATTCTTTTCCCATTTAGGCTATTACAGAATATTGAGCAGAGTTCCCTGTGCTACACAGTAGGTCCTTGTTGGTTATCAGTTTTAAATACACCAATGTGTACATGGTATATTTGATGGAAAATGGAAAACTCTATTTGGTTAAAATACATTTTCTACTGACTTACCTCTAATTTTTAACTTATTTAACTGTAAAAGAAATATAAGTATTACTCATCATTGGGTAAAAGTAGAAAATTCAAGTAAGCAAAAATAATAAAAATTAAAATAATCCCAAAACATCTGCCAGAGGCTTTATAACACATTTTGGTGGATATCCTTCCAGGGTTTTACTGGAAGAACATGCATATGAAAAATTTTATACATAAGAAAAATATATTTACAAAGACCAGATGGTTCTCTATATTATGCTATATAACCTACTTTTTATATTTCATATTATCAAAGAATTTCTACACCAATAAATATATATTTAATTTATTGTTTTAAAGATTTGTATATTATCCCATTATGTGAATTCCTTGCCATTATTTCACTAATTGGATATACTCTACTGTATTTAACAATTCCCCTACTTTTAGATATTCAGATTATTTCTAAATTTTCATTATGATAAGTAACATGGTGGTAAACATCTACATTACACACATCTTTGGGTTCAATGATTTACCTGGCATATATTCCCAGAAGTCTAATTGGCAGGTCAAAAGATTTTCACTCTTTTAAGGCTTTTGCTAAGTAGTGCTGATTCTTGTTACTGTTTTTTTGCAGTCCAAGGATCTATGTCCCCAGAAGATCTTAATAACAAATAGTTGAACTGGAAGGAATAACTAATTAACCAATTAATCATGACCAGTAGAACAAATTGGCTTCAGGACTCTGAGAAGGGGGATGAACAACCTAGAAGATCATGTAGTTTTTTATATGGAGAATATTAAAGAAACCTTCTTAGCAGACCAGAAGAACAGGGTGAGTAGCTATCATGGTAGTCTGTGTTGTTAAGTGTGGACAGAGCAGGAATGAGAACTAACAGGAGGTGTGTGTGTGTGTGTGCGCGCACGTGTAAATGCATGGAGGAAGGGTAAAATACAAACTTTACTGTCTCATAGTTTTGCCTGCTGCATGTCTTGGAAGAGAACAAGTTTTCTGTACTAAACTGATCCTGGAAGAACTTCTATTGTGCACCTTTCTTAGAGAAGCTTGCTTCACTGTTATGATAATAGATGTCTGCAGGTTAGTTTTTCATACTCTGTGGACTGTAATGCCTTTATTTGCCACATTATCCATGTTTGTTTGTTTTTCTTTGTTTTTTGGTGGTTAGGGGTGGATAAGTGTTGATAATAGGGAGCCCTGAACCTCTTACAGAAAAGTAAAGAACATATAAACTTGAAAAACAGTCTTCTACTCTTCCTTAGCCATGCAATCACAGGTAAGCTATTGAGTATGTCAGCATCATAAATAGATTGTTATTTCAGCCAAGGAAGGAGTCAGCTCTCAGGGCAGGGAAATCAATCAGGGAGCCAGCTTTGTGGTATCAACAAGGATAAGGCATCTTTTGGGGGAGAAAAAGAAGTTCAAACCCAATGCCAAATATGGGACTACTTACGTATTACCTAAATAGTAACTAATGATTCTGTTGCCCTGAATATCCAGTTAATCAGCAATGCAGAGGGCTGTTTGGACCCATATTCACTATGCTCACGTCTTTTCCATGTCTTGCTTTCTCAATTTGTAAAACAAATGACCTCTGGATTTCTGGTCATCTATTTAGAGACTTAAGTAAGACAGCCCCTTAAATTTAAAACACAGAAAAACTTGGTGTTAGTTCATTAGAAAAATAAAGGTTTGTGTCAGATTACATTTCCCCCCAAAATGGGTACAGTGGCATTTCTACTCTTACATGTTCCTTTAGAACCCGACTAGAGGTGAACCTTCCTCTCCTCTTGAACCTAGGTGCACTGGTGACTTCTCTGACCAGTAGAATATGACAGAAGTGATGCTGCGTGGCTTCTGAAGCTGGGTGGTATGAAAGACACAGCTTCTGCCTGACTCTTTTTTGCAGGCACAATATTGTGAAGAAGCCCCGGTCATGTGAAGAGACCATGTATGTGTGTTCCAGTCAATAGCTCCTATTAAGTTCTCAGGGACAGCTACCATTAACTGTGAGCAAATAATCTTCAGATGATTATAGCCTCCTGCTTTAAGCCTTTTAGTGTCAGCCACCTAGGAAAAGAGAAGAACCATTCCCTCTGTGCCCTCTCCAAATTCCTGACCTACAGAATCCACAAGCATAATAAATGGTTGTCTTACTCCACTAAGTTTTCTGTGTTTTTTTTTATTTTAACTATTTTTTTAACTATTTAACTATTTTTTTAACTATATTTTTTAACTATTTTTTTATTTAACTATTTTTTAACTTTTTTTTTTAACTATTTTTTTTAAACTATTTTTTTTAAACTATTTTTACTTTTGTCCATACCACGTAGCTAGCAGGATCTTAGATCCCCCACCAGAGATCAAACCGGGGACCCTTCAGTGAGAGTGCAGAGTCCGAACCACTGGACCACCAGGGAATTTCCTCTGGTAATTTTTAATATAAGTAGAGTAACTAAAACAAAGTTATTGACCAAATTCAATACTGTAATCTGTTGATCACTCAACAGATAGGTATTGTGAAACTTTCTCAGATCAAAGTACTCTGCTAGACTTGTGAGTTTGCAAAAAACAAAAAACCCAAACAAAAACAAAAAAACGTATTATTTTTCCTTGAAGAGTACAGAAATCTAGTAGAGGAATCCAAATATATAAGTACAAAAAGATGGCTAACAATGTGTGGTGAGTGCCAAATGAGATAATACACATACACTGAAAAGGAGTTGGGTAGAGTAGAGTCTGGGCTTTGTTATGTATCCCAGCATACAGCAAAGACTGAGCAAACTGTTCATTTGACCAGAGAAAAAGGCAAGTTAGGAATTGGAGGAAGAGGGTCAGGTACTTGGAGGGGAGAGATGAAGGTGTCTGAAGCCGATTGGAAGACATAGCGTTGAGTCTGGAGTACTGGGGTGTGGATCATAACAATTACAGCCTCAATTCCCTATGTGTATAATAGTGTATACTTTACAAAGCATGTTCATAGACATTATCATGTTCTATCTTCACAAGGACCCCATGAAGTAGGCTATCTTATCTCTATTTTATGGATAAGGAAATTTAAGCCCAGGGATCTAGAAACCACTTTGATTTTATTAAACCTTTCTGGCAGAGGTAATGGTGAATGAAAAGAAAAATAAAGAGAACTAATGTTTAATGAGCACCTACTAAATGCCAGGCATTTTCCTTGGTATTTTCATAATTAACAACCTGAAATCTAATTTTATGCCAACCTTGGAAGTAATTGTTATTATCCTGGTTAAATGAGAAAATTGAGGCATAGGGACATCAAGTAACTTTCTTAAGGTCATACAAGTAGTAAGTTAGGACCTAGGGATAGACATTTTAAAATATGATGGCAAGTTCAGCAAACCTCCTACATTCCTGTGGGATAGAGTCTCTCTGCTCCCCTCCACATAGTTGCAAACAAACCTCCCTTTCACACTTTCACAGAAACATCTAGATGTTGCCTGTCTAAAGCACTCAAGGCATTAATATGGGAATGACCAATGGGTTTAGTGCCTTCCGGAAAAAAAAAAAAAGAACTAGTTGTTAACCTCAAAGAATTTCTAGTTGGTAGAATGTGAGAGGGAAATCTGTCTCTTTCTCTCTAATAAGCTGGGGCACTGATGATATACCTAGTGGTTCAGCAGTGAACTAGGAATATGGCCTTGAACTAGCCACTTAAGTCCTCTAGGTCTGAGTTTCCTCGCCTGTAAAATAAACGGGTTGCTTGATGATCTTCAAGGTTCTTTCCAGATGGAATGTTTTATGATTCTATAAATCTAGAACTAAGATGTAAAATGGGGAATTCACTTTAAAAACTGTTAATGTCACTTGGCCTTTTACCTTTCTTCACCTTGGCAAAGTGAGTCTGTTCTACTTACTGAGAGCAAAGAATCACTGCTGAGAAGAGTGGGTCTTGGTGTAATGATGTTTGAAGCGGAGGATCCTCTATCCAGCAGTGGTGCTTTCAGAATTGCCACCAGTATTTGGTAGATAATTGTAAACCTATGATTTCAAAGGTATTTATGTAAAACTGTTCTACATACCTTGCTATTCTAGGTTTTCCTCTGCTAAGTACAGGTCTATTTTTCAGTTGATGCTTTGGAGATGTTTCTGCTAGGTGAGATTGCTCTAAGAATAAGTTCCAACAATGTGTTCTCATCAAATGGCAGAGGGTTCTAATTGTATAAAACTAGCCACTAAAAAAATCTGTTGCAATTTGGATTTGATAAAGACAAATTATGATGTTAATTGCTCTCTTCCACTTTCTCTCTCTGTTAATTTCCACTGATAATTGCCACTTCCTAGGGAATCACAGAATGTGGGGATGTTAGGTAGTTTGTCCTCCCTGTTTATATTAAACCATTTGTAGCAACAAATGAATATGCAGGAGCTGGTAGGCAAATAAATTTATGGCCTTAATTTTATTGCTTGGAGTGGGTTTATGTGTCCCAAAACTGCTCTTTAATTGCTATGTCCTTGTCTATTTTTGAAAGCCTAGGCAGTTATAAGTTGTTACATAAGATCTAATGATAGGTAAACCTCCTACCTCCAGAAGTTGACCTATCACTTATATATTCTCTTGCATTTATACCTAGGGAATGTCAAACAACTCAACACAAAAACATTTCTTGGTGGTTTTCAATTGCTTATGAAACAACGTATTAGTACAGAGCTTCAAATATGCCACAATCAAACAAACGATTGATAGATGCTTTATAAATCTTATGAAGCTTAGTTTCATTTTTGCCTTCTACTTTGTGCCTCAGTTCTTAAGGATGATGAGAGAATGCTGAGTTTCTTTTACAGGTCTCATTTCACATAGACAGTACTTGAGTCATAGTCTTTTGCCCCCAAGGAAAGAAAATTCAGTTTTAAGTATAATTATTTCAGAATGGTCCTCTGAATAACATGGATATTAATTGTTGCTCCCCAAAAGGATGAAGGATTGACCCAAACTTATGTATCCCACTTTATTTCCAAATACTCTCCACTTTGGTTCTCGTAGCCTGCTGTGGTTATCCCAAACCCCTTTGCCTAAAGTAACCACATGCTGGTTGTAAAAACATCTAAAGCCGTTGAGATCATGATTAACAAGACTGCCATTATTTGATGATGCTCAAATCTGACCTTCCTTAGTACTTAAATAAAATAATTTCTAAGGATGCAAAAAATATATGCTGAAATGACCAAAGCCAGCAACTGGATTCATCTCCAACAGGCTTCAGCTCCAGAAGCACATCTGCAAACCATAAACAACAGTGCTAGTATAGTATGTTTTAATATATTTTTTGGAAGAATGCAACAATCCCATTGCTAACTAGAAATAGTGACATTTCATAATTTCCCTGAATTTGGGATTGGTTGAGCTCCTCCAAGGTAGAGTGTCTTCTCAAACTTGCTTCTATTAATTATCATCATCACTGTTTTCCTTATTATGGTTGTTTCTAGTGGTTTGAATAGAAAGATGCTACACTTATTTCTAGGTGAGGAGCCTTATGCAGACCTGCATATAAGCAAAGGAAGTAGCATCTAGGCCACACACGTTTCCCAGCTCTTGCCACTAAATAGGATCATTGTTCTCCATCCAGGCTGCACATCATAAACACCTGTGGGGCTTAGAGACTATTACAGATTTCCAGGCTCTGCCCTGGATATTCTCATTCAGTAGTTCCAAGGTGGGATCCAAGCTCTACAGTTTAAAAATGTATCACAGGTGGTTCTGCTGCACGGTAATCATGAGGTCTTAAGTGTAGTAAAGTAATATCAAGAATCTTAATTTCTTGTCTGTTATAAACTTTGTAAAAGGAAGTACCTACAAGCTAAACTTTAGAATAAGGTAGACATGGCACAAGTCTAGACTCTACCACTTACTGTGTGAACTTGGGCAAATTACTTACCTTCTCTGAACTTTATGATTTTCATCTGAAAAAATGGGGATAATAGTTTCCTAATGAAATGTTGTGAAAATTAAATAAAATACTGTATGTGCAGTGCTTCTCACCATGCCTGGCACTTAGTAAAGACGTAATATGGTATAGCTGTGATTTGATTTCTCTTTAGGTACACTTGTACCTGAGTGATCAAAATATACCATTAAAATATGAAACGCTATTTTATCTACCTATGACTGGAGGACTGGAGGACCTGGGAGGTCCTTTGTTCACATCAAAGCATTCAGAAATCAAAGATTAGTCCCTTTTCTGATGGAGGAAAATGGAAAAACAGAATCAGTCCTCTTCACTATGAGGGGAGATGCCCAAGAAGAAGTGTTCTCTGAAAAACAAGATGTAATAATGGCTACTGGTTATTGGCCAACTTCAACTAGAGAGAGAGCTGATTTCTTCCTACTGCCAACTCCAGCCCTGGGGGCAATAAGGCAGGTCTCTTCCCTATTCTCTTTTTTCTATGATTGTTATTCCTTCTTCCTTGCCTGGGTTTACTCCTTTTCATGCTCCCAAGATCACTTAAGACCCACATCCCCTTGTCTCTTTCGATCTGCCCAGCCTCAGTGTAGCTTGTTTCCACCTCTTGAACTTCTGTTGTCTCAGTTAATTCCTACACTCTATTTTATTATTTTGTGGTATTAATTATATATTTCCAGTGGGCTTCAAATTTTCTGAGGGACAAGATATTCTTAGCCTGCATTTACATCTTTTTCCTCAGCCCAGCACACTAAGTCCTGGGCGTAAAGGATTGCATCATACAAACAAATCGAGTGCCAAAGAGGGTCATCTATATGTGAAGTAGAGAGCCAGTGAGGCTCTCCTTAACCTTAGTCACCTATGGTTCGATTTTAGCAGCTGTTCTTTGTTTTCCAACAGGGAGATGCGAAACACACAGATTATTTTTAACTATTTCATTGACTTTCCTCATGGATCAATTCAGCTGTTTTTCTTCTTGAAATAGTGATTCTCAAAATTGTTTACATGCTAGAATCATCTGGGGAGCTTTAGAAGATCCTCATGTTCAGACTATACTCCAGACCAATTAAATCAGAATTTCTAGGCGTGAGGCCAAGCCATTGGTTTTGTTTGTTTGTTTTTTAAGCTCCCCAGGTGGATCCAATGTACCGCCAAGATTGAGAACCACTGTTTTAGGTCAAACTATGTAAAAGCTGATTGCTAGAACCCCAGATTGAAAACAGGTAATAAATGAACGAACAAGCAGGAATGGGATCTCCTAATGGACCCCCACCAGTCATGGGGACTCCTTCCTGATTTTGACTGTTATTTTCCTAAGCTGCTTTAAGGCACACTGCTCAGTGGACCTGAAACTACAGTTTGAGAACAATCATGTCCAAGAAGTGAAACTCCTTGCTCCTGGAGGTTTCGTTGTACCCGCTGTTAATAGCTCTTGGAGTGCCCAAACCACTGATTGGTACCCATTATTTAAATCTCAAACTGAATGTCATTTCTCAACAGAGGGCTTCTCTGACCACTCCCATACTCATCAATATTGAAGCACTAGTTATACTGTCTCAAACGTCCTGTTTTCCTTTATAACACCCATGATATATAGAGATCTGACTGATTATTTGCTTCATATACTGCCTTCCCTCCTCCTACCACAGGATTTTTAAGCTTAGTGATGGAAGAGGCCATATCGGCTTTATTCTGCTGTAAAACTGGCACCACCACATTGCGTGTGGTAGGAACTTGGTATATACTTGCTGAAGGGATGAAAATCAGAGCACTAGTTCTTTTTTTTTTTTTAACGTCTTTATTGGAGTATAATTGCTTTACAATGGTGTGTTAGTTTCTGCTGTATAACAAAGTGAATCAGCTATACATATACATATATCCCCATATCCCCTCCCTCTTGCGTCTCCCTCTCACCCTCCCTATCCCACCCCTCTAGGTTGGGGTGGGAGAATGGCAGAATCCTGGGCTCTCTGTGGAACATTCTATCAACAGTGAGATAATGCAGAGCGGTGGGCACCCTCGGGCATCCAATTTTGACCAGTGATTCTCCAAAATGACCTGCTCAGGAAAACCACTTGGATGTTTTGTTTAAAGTACAAATACCTACGCTTCATCTTCAATAGTATGAGGTCAGAATGAGCAACACGTTTTCCACCTGATTCTGATGCCCTGGGCCAGAGTTCACTGTTTAGAAACTACTACCTTAGGTGTTGCCCTGAAATGACTTTCAAAATCTCTGTCAGACTCACTCTACAAAATATTTGACCAGTGCTCAGCAAACTGTCAAGGTCATCAAATATAAGGAACGTCTGACAAACTGCCACAGCCGCGAGAGGCCAAAGAGGCGTGACCCCAAAATGTAGTGTGGAGAGCTGGATGGGATCCTAGAACAGGAAAAGGACAGTGGGTAAAAACTGAAAAGATGGGAATCAGGTATGAACTTACAATAATATATCCATATTGATTCACTAATTGTAATAAACATACCATAGTAATGTAAAGTGTCTGTAACAGGAGAGACTGGGTGTGGGTATATGAGAACTCTCTGTACCATCGTCACATTTTTTCTGTAAATCTAAAGTTTTAAAAAAATAAATTTTATTTAAAAAAAAATCTCTGTCAAATTTGGAGCCTGTAGCCTCCATATCTCAGTTGTTCTTTTTGTTCTGTGGTGGAATTGGGAAGGTGAGGTTGAAAGTTTTCTCTCGAGGAGAGACATTGCTTTACACAACAGCTCTGGAGAGAGAATGCCCCCGGTACTATCCACTCTGTTTAGTAATGTGGCTGGGTGAACTATGTTTTCTTAGAAATCAGTGTACTAAAGCCTGATAATAATATTAGAAATGTATTGATGTAGTACTTTTCCCAAATACTTGGGAAACTTAACCATGATGGCTATGATCAGTGCCCATGCTGACCACTCTGTGTCGCTCAGTATTGGCCATATTTTTACAGCTATTGATATTTTCAGAGACAATCAACATGGGAATATTGTATTAAGTAAAGCATTCATGACATTTGCTTTCGTGCTAAGAAAAGATATACAGAATATAAAACTTCAGTTATTCAGAGTTCCCTCATCTAGCAAACTCAACTAACCAGAGAGATAGAGCAAAGAAGGAAAAAATAAGCAAAAAGAGAACTCCATATACTAAATATGGGTATTATAAAAGCCATTGATCAGAAGTAAATATTTTTTTCCAGAGGAGAGTCCATTTACTCAGAATCTATTTACTGTAACTTTAAACATAATCTAACTGTTTTGGGGAATCATGATTTATATACAATAAACACAAAAACATCAAAATCAGAGTTGCATAATACTTCTTGGTCTAAATAGTCCTTTATTTTAGTATCTATATTCTTCTATTCAACAGTTGATTGATAACATTTACATATGTTATATAATTTAACATTTATCATAAACATTGAGAGATCCAGGGAAGATATTGTTCCCATTTTACAGATGAGGAATGTATGTCAGTGAGGTTGAACAACTTGATGAAGTCATTATGATTCTTAATCTAATAATCTTTCTGTTGCACTACGTTGCCTTGTACAAATATAGAACAATCCTTAATAACCATAATCTGGAATCATCAAGCAAATGTTAAAGTTTAGCATACTTTGTTTAAAAATATAGAAAAATCTATAGTATTTTACTAAATTTATTTTACTAAAGAGACTATAGTATTTTACTATAGTCTGTTAATGGTGATTACATTAAAATAACAATGTTTGGGTACCTGAAGGAGTAAGTTTTTGTTATATGAAAAAGTCACTTATGTGAAATCTTCATTTAGTAGGAAGTCAAATGAAAAAGGAATATACACAGAAAGATGCACATACACACACATGTATTTTTTTAAACTGGACTTTTCATCCCCTAGGAATTACCACCATTTCCTATATTCACATATTTCTTATGTGGTGTGGGCTATTTATTATTAAGTAATTTACAAGCCATTCTTCCTGCTCAAAAGGGCCCAGGAAAGGAAGGAAAAGAGATGGCAGCGGTCAATTAAAACTAGAGAAGGATTTTTATCAGACAGATAGTATACACCCAAAGTGGAGACCTAAGACACTGAGGCTAACTTCTCCTCCACAAAAAGTGGTTTAAGGGTCTTGGCTTGTGCTAAAGTTCTGCTTGGCAATATATATGGTGGTACTATTACAACAGATTATATAGTTTATGCCTTTTCAAATTCTGACCTTGTATTTTATCTACTTAATTCTCTAATCCTAGGATCAGATATTTGGCTGATAGGAATCAGTAGAAAAAGTAATTCTAGATGTGGCACATATATACAATGGAATATTACTCAGCCATAAAAAGGAATGAAATTGAGTTATTTGTAACGAGGTGGATGGACCTAGAGTCTGTCATACAGAGTGAAGTAAGTCAGAAAGAGAAAAACAAATACTGTATGCTAACGCACATATATGCATCTATAAAAATGGTACTGGGACTTCCCTGGTGGCGCAGTGGTTAAGAATCTGTCTGCCAATGCAGGGGGACACAGGTTTGAGCCCTGGTCTGGAAAGATCCCACAGGCTGTGGAGCAACTAAGCCCGTGAGCCACAACTGCTGAGCCTGTGGTCTAGAGCTCGCAAGCCACAACTACTGAACCCGCAAGCCACAATTACTGAAGCCCATGCGTCTAGAGCCTGTGCTCTGCAAAAAGAGAAGCCACCACAATGAGAAGCCCACGCACTGCAACAAAAAGTAGCTCCTACTCGCTGCAACTAGAGAAAGCCCAACACAGCCAAAAATAAATAAATGAATAAATTCATTTTTAAAAAATGGTACTGATGAACCTAGTGGCAGGGCAGGAATAAAGACACAGACATAGAGAATGGATGTGAGGACACAGGGAGGAGGAAGGGTAAGCTGTGACAAAGTGAGAGAGTGGCATGGACATATATACACTACCAAACGTAAAATAGATAGCTAGTGGGAAGCAGCCGCATAGCGCAGGGAGATCAGCTCGGTGCTTTGTGACCTCCTAGAGGGGTGGGATACGGAGGGTGGGAGGGAGACACAAGAGGGAGGGGATATGGGGATATACGTATATGTATATGTATAGCTGATTCACTTTGTTATAAAGCAGAAACTAACACAACGTTGTAAAGCAATTATACTCCAATAAAGATGAGAAAAAGAAAAAGTAATTCTATGTGCTCCTTGTCCTCCACCCACAATCCCAAAAACGTGTGGAGAGACTGAAGATTTTCTTTTTCAGATACTTATAGGGGTATTATAACCCCTGCAAGGATGGAAAGTGCAATTATTTTGCAGCTACCATTCATTACCTTATACACTGATGATATATATATATATATATATATTTTTTTTTTTTTTTTATAGCATTTGTTATTTCTTTCCCCTAAGATATTCTAATGTAGAACAGCATTTATGAACATTATACCTCTGCAACCATGTTGATATTAAAAAAGTAATCTCTCCAGATATTCATCTACTGTTTGATTCTTTATTTTGTTGCTCTTAAACGACTGCAGAGTTATTTTTCCTTCTCTCTTCCAAAGTTAGGAAAACTGATTTTGAGTCACTACGTTCTTTTATCCATTAATTTGTTAATTTATGTCCAAAAATTCTTTGATACAATTTCTTGCAAATGTGGGGAGTCTAAACTCTCCCTTTTTGATACAATTTCTTGCAAATGTGGGGAGTCTAAACTCTCCCTTTAAATGGGGCCAGATGTAGGAACTTCCTTTTCACAAACAGAATGTGACAGAAGTCATGACTTGTGACTTCTGAGGCTATATCATAAAAAAATTTTTACATTTCCATTGGATCTCTCTTAGATTGCCCACTCTGGGGGAGGCTAATTGACATATTGTAAGAGTATCCACATAGCCTTGAAAGAGGCCGCCATGAGAAGGAACAGAGACCTCCTGCCAATGGCCACTGCAAACTTGCCAGCCACATGAAAGATCCACCATGGAAGTCCATCCTTCAGCCCAGACAAGCCTTCACATAGTCGGAGCTCTGGCTGATGTCTTGACAGTAACCTCATGAGAGACCTCCAACCAGACCACTCAGCTAAGCCACTCTCAAACTCCTGACCCATAGAAGGTCTATGAAGATATAATATATGATTATTGTTATTTTTAACACACTAAGTTTTGGGGCAATGTGTTAAGTAGCAATAATACCTTTATCGTACCAAAACAAGATAACTGCTGTCTTTATTCATACGACAAATATTTACTGAGCATCTAATATGTGTCAAGCAGTCTGTTAGGTGCCAGGGATACTAAAGTGAATTAAAGAGACATAATTCCTCCCTTTAAAGAATGTATAAACTTGTGATACATATAAATATCAAATAAATGCTTACATAATTATTTAACTACAATAAGTGTGAGAGGAAATAGCAGGGTTATGAGCGCTTACGATCTTCAACCTGAAGGTGAGGAAAGTTTTCCCTGAGGAACTGACATTGAAGCTCAGTGAATGTTTAGGAGTTAGGAGTCAACCAGGTAAAGAGTAAAGTGGAGGATGAAAAAGAGCTTTCCAGGCAGAAGGACAGTATAGGTGAAGGCCCTTGTGCAGTGGTCCACTAAGAAGTTTCTGTGCTAGAAACTACCAGGATATGTTTTTCCATTTATTCAATTTCTTCAAGGAAATATCCAAGTGCCTACTGTGCATCAGGCACTGTTGGAAGCACTGAGGATACTGTGGTGAACATATCAGACAGACATCCCTGCACTTACAGAGCTTGCATTCTAGTGGGTGAGAAAGACAACAGACAAAAATAAATGAATAAAATATGTAATATGGACTTCCGGTTTCTGGTCCAGCAAGTAAAGAGCTTGGACGTTGTCTCTCTCCTCCACACAACAAAAAGCTAAACAAACTGACAACCAACAACTCTTCTTAGATCCATCAGAGAACTGAGGTCATAGGACAAACCACTGCTGTGAAAATTGGAGTAACAAACAGGTAGATACAGAGAATCAGAAGCCCAGGAGCAGAAAACCCCTTGGGAACCAGTGCCAGAGTTAGAAAACCTAGTTGACAAATTGCTGGAGGTTGGGTGTGGACAAGTGTGAGAGATAACAACTCCAGAGGGGCTCAGTCTTAGGGAAGCACCCCACACTTTTGGGAGTTTCACCTCCAGGAGCCCTATCAGGTTCCCATAGTAAAGATCAGAGAAAAATCTCCTTGTGTTTCTGGCAGGGGAGGGGAAAGCAGCCATTGTGAAATATGCCCAGGGCATTCTGCTCTTCTCAAGGCCTGCCCTTAAGAGAAACTATTTTACCAGAGCCTGACTTGCCAGGTTTTACTAACTGACCTAAGGGAAGGGAAATACCCAGCTCCAGCATCCTTTAGCCTTCCTGTCTGTCCTAAGGGGTGAAAAAAATCAGAAGCACCTGTGAAGGTCACAGCCCAGGGACACAAGCTCACTGAAAGACTGAGACCTAATCACAGGATTATAGAACACTTCCTCTCCCCCAACACCTGACCACATCCACAGGGCTCCTTTATAATAACAACTGAAACAACTGTGCAGCTCAGATGATATAGTTAAGACACTTCTAGGGGAACCCAAAGACAAGGGAGACAAAAATAAGAACACCAGAGGAATATTTAATCTCTGACACCCATAGCTACAGCAAACAATAAACACAGCCTAACCCCCAGCCAGATAAACAAAACAGATAACATGGCAGATGGTGATAAGTGCTGAGAAGAAAAATAAAGCAGGTAGAAGAGATAGGGTGTGTTGGTGGAGAGGGTGGGTTGTAGTTTTAAATAGGATGGTCAGGAAATGCCTCACTGAACAGGTGACATCTGTGCAAAGATCTGAAGGAGGCAAGGGAGTGAGTCATGGAGATAGCTGGGGAAGAGCAGAGGGAATTATAGTGAAAGGTCTTTAGGAGGGAGTGTGCCTGCTATGTTGGACAAACCACAGGAAAACCAGTGTGACTGGAGGGAAATCATAGGAAATAATGTCAGAGAGGGAAGGTTTGGGGTGAAGTAGATTGTGCAAGACCTTGTAGACCATTGTAAAGACGGGGTCTCTCTGGCTCCTAAGAGAATAGACGACAGGGGAGCAAGCGTTTTTGAAATAATTCAGGAGAGAGATAATGATGCCTTGGGTCAGGGAGGAAGCGGTAGAAAAGGTGAGAAGTCATTAGGTTCTAGATACATTTTGAAGACCGAGATGACAGATGTTGCTGATGGATCAAGGTGTAAGACAAAAGAAGAGTCAAGGTTGACTCCTTGGTCTAAACAAAAAGAGGAAGAAAGAGGGGAAAAAAGGTAATGCAGGAGAAGGAAAGAGGAGGGACTTCTGGAGCAATGTTCTTGGATATTTAAAAGGCTTGGGATCTAGTGAACAAGCAGAGAGTTCAGACTTAGATAGGAACGTGGAGAGTTCATCCCTGGTAACAGGAGAGAAGGCAGCGTTTAGGGTCCAGATGCTGGTGGGTGGGTGAAGGTGTGGGTGGGAACTTGTGGAAGTTCTCTTCTGATTGTTTCTATTTTCTCAGTGAAATAGCAATCAAGGTCAAGGGCTGAGAAAGAAGATGGCAGAGGAGGTGCTGGGAGTTTGAGAAGAAAATAAAGAACCATCTTCCTTGGATTAGGACTAGGGCAATGCACTATGCTTGCTGGGCAGCATGAAGGGCACGCTTGAAATTAATAGTTGTGGATGTCATGAATTTAAAGGGAGACTGGTCAGTGTGGATGGATGTTTCTTCTAGCTCCATTCAGTTACTCTGATCAAGAGTAACATCTCTGGGGGCTTCTCTAGTGGCGCAGTGGTTAAGAATCCGCCTGCCAATGCAGGGGACACGAGTTCAAGCCCTGGGCCGGGAAGATCCCACATGCCACGGAGCAACCAAGCCCGTGCGCCACAACTACTGAGCCTGTGCTCTAAAGCCCGTGCTCCAGAGAGAAGCCACCGCAATGAGAAGCCCGCACACCGCCATGAAGACCCAATACATCCAAAAATAAAAACAAATAAATAAATTTTTTAAAAAAGAGTAACATTTCTGCAAATGGTTTTGGGATAATAATAAGTGTCTAAATATCTCACAGGGGTTTAGTGTCATTGTTATGAAAAGTAATGACTACTGTATATTCTAGGGAAAAATCTGGTTATTTGAATTTTCTGGCAGTTTGGAATCTGAATACATTATATCAAGAATTTTTAAAAAGATATGAAAATGAAAAGCAATGTCACTAAATAAAAATATCCTAATAGAAATCTCTGTCTTGATTGTACCTGTGATAACATTGCAGAATTTTTTTTTCACTCCTCTCAGTTGCCTTTTTCTTGGATAGTGAAGTGACCAAGATAACATAATTAGATTCAGAATCTTTGGCAATGGCGATAGCAATGCCAATGTCAGTGTGTGATAATCCAGACTCACTCCATCTTTGATTGCTGCAAGACAGACTTACTTCTCTCTTGGTTACTTGTGTTTTCCAGTAGCTCAAACTTGTTTTGTTAACACAATAACGTTTTTTAATTTTATTTATTTATTTATTTATTCATTTTGGCTGCATTGGGTCCTCGTTGCTGCACGCGGGCTTTTTTCTCCAGTTGCGGCGAGCAGGGGCTACTCTTCATTGCGGCGTGCGGGCTTCTCATTGCAGTGGCTTCTTGTGGAGCACGGGCTCTAGGCCCGCAGGCTTCAGTAGTTGTGGCATGTGGGGTCGGTAGTTGTGGCTCGCAGGCTCTAGAACGCAGGCTCAGTAGTTGTGGTGCACGGGCTTAGTTGCTCTGTGGCATGTGGGATCTTCCTGGAGCAGGGATTGAACCTGTGTCCCCTGCATTGGCAGGTGGATTCTTAACCACTGTGCCACCAGGGAAGTCCTAGCTCAAACTTCTTATACTTGTCAATTTGCTTTACATTATTCACTTATTTTTAAAAATAACTGGTTATATAATCGATGTATGTTCACTGAATATAATTTGGAAAATAGGGAAAGGTAGAGAGAAGAAAATAAAAATTATGTACTGCTTACCACTGTGAGGTGAGGTGAATTTTAATCTAATATTCAAATTCATACATGTCTATTTAGAAAATTGGTTTCAAACTGTATATTATTTTATACTTAATATAAAAGTTAATATTTTAACTTAGTTTATTGTGAGCTTCTCCCATTCTATCACATAGTCTTTAAAAACAAACTTTTTAATGATTAAATAGTAGTGTATTGTGTAAATGTGCTATAATTTTTAAAAACAGTTCCTCCATTATTGCACATTTAATATGTTTATGAATTTTAGAAAACACTGTAGTGAGCATCCTTGAACACAAAGCTTTTTTGTAGTCCTGATTATTTTCCTAAGGTAGATCCCTAGAAAAGGAATTATGGGATCAAAAGGTACAAACATTTTAAAAGTTATATGTACATATTGCAGCTGCCCTCCTGGAAGATCGTGCTTATTTGCAGTCCCCCTGCAAGTGAACAATGTGGTCGATTTTGCTTCATCTTTAAGAATTCTGTCTTCATAGCACCTATCCACACACTTTGCCTGTGATTGCTTCACTCCAGTTTGGTCTTAAATGAGCTATTCTGTTAAGCTCCTAAGCAGTATCCCTGACTACTCTCTTTCCCACCACTGAGCTATTCTCCATAGTGCTGCCAGACATAACTTTCCACACCACTGACCTTGTCACTTCCCTAATAAAAATCTCTGATCTTCCGCAGTCCCATGGATTCCATGGCGGCACACAAGGCCCCTCCCAGTCTGCCCCAGCCTCCCTTTTCAGCCTCATTGAGCACCCACCTCTAAGTACTCTGACAAAGCCACATAGAATGTCTTTTTACTTACAAAACATATAGTGCTCATTCGTGCCTCCAAGACTTGACACATTTTCACTCTGCGTGTTTCCTCCCTGAAATTCCAATTCTTCTTTCAAGACACTGGGCAAAAGTCCCCTTTGGTGATGCTGACTTCCCAGGGTGAGTTGTGCATGGCGCCCACATGGGCTGTAGTCCTGCAGCACCGCCCATATCTCACTACAGCCCTCATCACTGTGCCTGGTTTCCCTTGCTTTGCTTAACTTGACTTCCCCATTGAGTATACCTCAAGGGGCTTGTCTTATTTATTTTTATCCTGTTCTTAGCCTATTACATAGTTGATGATCAATAAATATTTATTGACTCAACGGCTAAAAGCACAGGATTGGCTTGAGTATTCTGTCATTATCTATCTGGGAAGGGTTGGATTTCAGGGTGGAGTATGCCATCACTAACTAGTCCACAGTGGTCTCCAAAGTAGACTCTGATTGGCTAGCATCTAAGCATATGGTCTGTACCACGCAGTCTTTGATCATAAGCTTCTGTTTCTTCTTCCATCTCTTCCTGTTATTGTCTTAATTGTATTCTGTAGTCTACTCCCCCCAGTTCTTTCAGTCCATCCATCCTGTTTTGATTTCATGCTTCTGACAAAGCCATAAGCAGCTAATGGCTTCACTTCCCTACTTTCTTCTTTGTTCCTGCACTGTTCCCACAGAAGAGCCCAGCTATTAACATTCCCTGATCCTTTGTACAGGTGGCTCAGTGTTGGCTGGAGAAACACACAGAACTGTGTGGCCTAGAGCATCCTCCTTGTCAATTCTAGCCTATATTTATGTATTTTCTCTGCTTCTGATTTATTTTTTACTTTACTTTTCTCATGTATGCCACGAAAGCAACTTTTATGCTTTGTTGAACAAGGCAGAATATAAATACACAACGCAGATCAGTGCATAAATGCATACACACATATTGCAGACTGCACGCTCTCCAAAGGTCACTGTGTGCTTCTTGCTGCTCACCTTCGTACATATTGGTTTATTTTTTCATACAGCTCCTCAGGATTGCCATTCTAAACCTTTCCCATTCTTTCTTTTAGTGAATTGGTTCCAACATTTACTTAAAAAAATAGATACCATCTAAGGAGTTTTTCCTTAACTTCTACCTCTCCCATCCCAGCCTCTCTTTCAGGGCAGCCCAGCTGGACATGTGAGGGGTTCTGCCCCTATCATGGTGTGTGTGGGCTGCCTCTAACTGTACTTTGCAGTCTCGAGGCCCCTGCTGCTCTGCTTATAAACCTGCTCCAGTGGAGCTCAGTCCACAAACTCAGCTAACTACCTACCTCTCTGTCCTTATAATACAACTTAATTTCTGACTGTAAGCCCCATTCTGCCGATGTAGTTAAAAATATATTAACTTCTTTCCTTCTTAGGGCTTATGCCTTCTCCCCAGTGGATCTTCTGAAGTAGGAAGGCTTGGGAATGGGGGGAGAACGAAGAGGGCAACCATTGTTCACTTCGTCACTGCTCTGCCAGGTCACCGTTGAGAAGTGTTTCCACTCTCCTTGGCACGTGGGCCTCACCCCTGAGCTTGCCTGGGATCCCGTATTTCTAGACAGATCACACAGTCCTCTGTCTCACAGGCTTTACCTCCTTCTGAGGGGCTGCAGGGCCCCATATCTCTGCTCTGGGAATCCACAGCCGGCTTTCTCTCTATTTCCTCCTCCTGCCCTGACTGTGGAAAACTCCAGTCTAGGGGAAATATGTCTCCCTTCATTTTCCTTCAAGAAACTTGTTCTTTAACCACAAATTCCCTAATTTCTCCTAAGAGCTTAAGAGTTTGGGAGAAAAACAACAAAAAAAGCCAGAACTACAAGATGAAAAGACAACCCTCAGAATGGGAGAAAATACTTACAAACGAAGGACAGTGGCAGGGGGTGGTGGTGGTGTGATGCATTGGGAGATTGGGATTGACATATATACACTAATATGTATAAAATGGATAACTAATAAGAACCTGCTGTATAAAAAGATAAATAAAATAAAATAAAATTTAAAAAAGCCATGACTTTTGAGCAAGGAGAGAGCTGACTGAACACTTTAAATATCAGAAGGAAAAACTCGTAGAATAATATCTCAAATGGGATTCCCATCACAGTAAACAAAACAAACAAACAAAAACCAGTCTTGGACTTTCCCAAACTCACCCCCATTCTCTTCACCACCATCAACCTTTCTGTATTCATTGCCTTCATTCTGTGTTAGTCACACCTTTAACTACTTGCTCTCTGGGTTCTGTTGCTGCCATTCTACCGAAAATGCCCTCCTAATTACTGATCCAACTTTTTAAAGTATCTTCCTCCTTTCTTCCTAACTCCCTATTTTTTCTTCCAATCTCCCTCTCTCCCTCTGCATTACCTGTCTATTCAGTAGCAGGCATTGTGCTATGCACTGGAAACACAAGAATGAATCAGACCCTTCTTATTTTTAAGGAATTTAGGATCAGGAGAGGCACATAGGTAATAAGCAACTACTTCACAAAAATCTGTTGCTTCTGTTTTTGATGCCAGGAAGGCCCTGGACCCTTCCTTGGTGATGTTCAGGGTTCTAACTCCTCTTTACATTTCCTCTCTCTCTTTTTCACTGGCTCCTATTAAATTTTCCACTTACCAAACTCCTTCCAAGAGTTTGCCCTGGGTTCTTTCTCCCTTGGCATGTTCCTTCAGAGAAATTCTTCCTGTCCATGTGGATGAATCCTAAAGCTGCATCTTTGGGTTGGCTGAACCAGTTCACTTAGATGTCCTGCCCTTCTCCTGTTAATGACATCACTGATGTCTTTCAGAGTCTAAGACTGTCACCACCTTGTCTCTGTTCTCAGTGTCCAGCCAATTGCCACATCCAAATGGCTCTTCCTCTTCAGGGTCCCTCTCATTCAGCCTTTCCTTTCCTTGCTCACCCTATCACTTGACTGAAACCATTATAGCACTAAGAATTTTCTGCTTTGTTCTTCTTCATGCCTCGAATGTGGGCCTCTCACCTAAACAATCACAGTATCCTGGAAATTTGTCTCCCTGTCCCAAATATTTTACATACTGGAATAAACTTTCAATCGTACCACATCTATAATCATTTCACAATATATACACAGAGTTGTTTTGAGTTGCATGGGTCTAGTTGTACGCAAATCTTTTTTCAGTAGTGAATGCTACAGTACTACACAGTTCCTGGTTGATTGGACCCACAGATGCTCACCCTCGAATGTGGAGGAAACAAACTGCTTATGCAAAGGGCCAACTATAAGTTATACAAAGATTTTTGACCATGCACGTGTTAGTGCCCCTAACTCCTGCATTTTTCAAGGATCAACTGTATATCAAATCATTATGTTGTACACCTTAAACTAATATAATGTTACATTAAAATGTAAGGCTCTTAGTACCAATTCCAACCTGGGGTGGGGAGAGATGATTCCCCACACCATCAAGCAATTCTCTGACGCAAGCTGGGTGTCCTACCATTCAATTCAATTCTGACATTATCTACCTGGAGATAGCGTCAGGTCACACAGGTTATGGGCTCATTTTTACAAGACTGTTCTTCCCCACATTTCAGACTCCAGTTGAAAGTCCAAGTTGTCACCTGGGCCTCTGATTGACTTGCCTATAGATTGGAGATTCCAATGATCTTCTTGGATTTGAATAATTTGCTAGAGCTACCTGCAGAGCTCAGAGCAATAGTCTACTCAATAGATTACAGGTTTCTTATATTGATAAAAGAACATATCTCAGGGACAGCCAGGTAAAAGAAATGCATAGGGCAAGGTGTGGGGAAAGGGCCTGGAGCTTCCATGGTGCAGAGCTGCCATGCCCTCTCCAGGCTCTCTACTCTCCCCAAATCCCCACCTTTTCCCCAACCTGGGAAGCTCTATGAACCCCATCCTTTGGGTTTTTATGGGGGCCTTATTACATAGGCATGGTTGATTAAGTCATTAGCCATTGGTGATTGATTCAACCTCCAGCCCCTCTCTCCTCCTCAGAGGTCGGGGGTGGAACTGAAAGTTTCAACCCGCTAATCACAGGGTTGGCTCCCTTGGCAACCAGCCACCGGTCCTTCCTTCCCTGCGGTCCAAAAGTAACCTCAGAAACATCACAAAAGACACCTTTGTTACTCTCACCACTTAGGAAATTCCAAGGGTTTTAGGATACCTGTGCCAGAAATGGGGATGAAGAAAGACTAAGTATATATTTCTTACTATAAATCACAGTATCATAGAGTCATACCTCAATAAACCTGGAGGGAAAAAGTACCACATCTATCTTGTCATTGACTTGCCCCAAATCCTTCATTGTCTCTTCTTTGTCAAAGGATTAAGTTTTAATTCTTCACCCAGCATTCAGTGTCCCTATGATATAGTCCAAATGTATGTTTCTAGCTTTATCTCAAGTACACCCTTGTGAATATCTGATACTGCAGCATATACTTAATTGTCCCTCAGATACCAGATATATTGCCTAATTGCTTTCCCTGGTTCTTTTACAGCTAAAGTATACCACTGCTCATTGTCACATGTGAAAATCTTCACCATCTTTAAAAGTTCTCAAAAGTTTTATTCTATGAAGCTGTTCAGTTGTCCCTAATAGATGTCATCTTTTCTGCCTTTGATTTCCCAGAATACTTTGTTTGAACCTCTTGCAGGGTTGTTATCTTACCGTTCCCTGTATTATGGCTATTTTCAACTTCTCTTATCTCCTTGCTAAACTTCAATCTCCTTAGAGATGGAGACTTTTCTTACTCATACTGTGGATTTAACAGTGCTTATCATTGTGCCTTCTATAAAGAGGGACCCAGTACCTATTCTTTCTTTGTTTTGAGTAATAGAACTCCTGTTTTTTCAGGGTGATAATGTGCCCAGCTAAAAATACTTACTCTCCAAATTCCCTTGCCAAATGGGTCAGTTCTGTACAAGGAGTTAAAAGCTGAGGCTTTCTGGCTTTCCGGATATAGGCACCACACTGCTTTCAGCTTTGTTCTTCTTTGCACCTGGAACATGGACCTGAAGGCCATTATTAGGCTAGTCTCACAGTCACTAGATAATAAGCTTCAGGGTGAAGAATAAATTGATTCTGTCATTCAGCAAATATTTACTGAACACCTACTATAGTGCCAGGCACTATTACAGATGCTTCAAAAAGCGGCAGAGCAGAGGGATAAAAAGAGTCTAGATCCCAGATGGCATCATTAAACATTGAAACAGCTTTAACTGCTTACCTCCAAACTTCATGAATACCCTTTTCTTTAAGCTACCTTTACTAAGTTTGTTTGTTTTTTAAATTTATTTAGTTAGTTAGTTTTGGCTGCATTGGGTCTTTGTTGCTGTGCGTGGGCTTTCTCTAGTTGCTGCAAGCGGTGGCTTCTCTTGTTGTGCAGCACAGGCTCTAGGCTCACGGGCCTCAGTAGTTGTGGCACGTGAGCTCAGTAGTTGTGGCTCACGGGCTGTAGAGCTCAGGCTCAGTAGTTGTGGTGCATGGGCTTAGTTGCTCTGTGGCATGTGGGATCTTCCTGGACCAGGGCTCGAACCCCGGTCCTCTGCATTGGCAGGCAGATTCTTAAACACTGCGCTACCAGGGAAGTCCCTTTACTAAGTTTTATTATTTTCTTTTATTTTTAGCTGAATGCATTTCTTATCCATGCAATGATGTTCAATTACTTTTTCTATTGAAATAATCATATGGATTTTCTCCTTTGCTCATTATTTTCAAATCTTTAACATTGCATTCTTGTAATAAGCCCTACTTGATTGACATGTAGTTATTGTTATGATGATGATGATATATACATAGATTCAATTTGCTCGTATTTTATTTGTGATTTTTGCATTAGATCCATGAGAACCACTGGCCTGTAATTTTCCTTCCTTGTAATGTTTATGTCAAGTTTGGCATCAAACTTATGCTGGCCTTATAAAATAAGTTGGGACGTAGTCCTTCTTTTTCATTTTCAGAATGAGTTTGCAACATTATTCTTATTTTCTTAAATGTTTGGAAGAATTTACCGATGAAGCATCTGGGCCAGGAGTTTTTATTGTTTTAATTATGGATTCAGTTTCTTTAAAAGATACAGGACTATTGAGATTTTCTGGGTTTTTTAAGTCTTTTTTTGTAAATTGTGTTTTTCAAGGAATTTGTCCATTTCATTTAAACTCAAATTTATTTATTATCTGCTTATTTATTATCTTTTTAATGTCTGTGACTTCGTAGTGAAGTTGCCATTTTTATAGTTGGTATTAGCAAGTTGTATTTTCTTTCTTTTTTTCCCTTGTTTAATCTTTCTTGGGGTTTATCAATTTTTAAAATCTGTTTTCAAAGAATCATCTTTTTTTGCCTGTGTTAATTTTCTCTAGTGTATATTTGCTTTCTATCTTATTGATTTCTGCTCTTATTTCCTTTGGGTTTAATTTGATGTATTTTTTTCAGCCTAGTTTCTTGAGAAGGAAGCTTAAAGTTTTGATATTTAACCTTTCTTTCTTTTTAACATATGCATTTAAAGTTATATATTTCTTTCTCAGCACAGCTTTAGCTGCAGACCACAAGTATTGATATTTCAAGCGTTCGTTATCACTTAGTTAAAAATACGTTCAAATTTCCATTGTAATTTACTCTTTGATGCATGGGTTATTTAGAAGTATATTGCTTAATTTAAAATATTTTGGGATATTTTAGTTACTTTCTGTTATTTATCTTTAGGTTAGTTCTACTATGGTCCAAGAATTTACTCTGTGTGATTGTATCCTTTGAAATTTGTTGATACTTTCCTTATGATCTATGTTAGTAAATGTTCCATGTACATTTATAAAAACTGTTGTTGAGTATAGTGTTATATATGTATAAATTATATCATTTTTAATCACATTGTTAAAATGTCATACATCCTACTAATCTTTTTATCTGCCTATTTTATCAGTTACTGAAAGAGATATATTAAACTATTTATCATTATAAATTTGACCATTTTGCTATATATATATACATACATCCACATACATTGAAGCTATGTTATTAAAAGCATAGAAATTTATGACTTCTGTTGAATTGATACTTGTATCATTATAAAATATCCCTCTTTATTTCTAGTCATACTTCTTGCCTTAGAGTCTTCTTAATCAGATATTATTATAGTTATATCAATTCTCTTTTGTGTAAAGTTGACATGGTATATCTTTTCTATCTTTTTACTTTAACCTTTCTGAGTCTTCACATTTAAGGTGTGTCTCTCATCAAAGTCAGATTTGACTCTCAATTCTTCTGCCCTTTATTAGTTAAAGCTCAACTTCCTGACTATAAAATATA
>NW_020175821.1:5509936-5547413 GCF_003031525.2 Neophocaena asiaeorientalis asiaeorientalis
ACAATCTGTGGTTGGTTGAATCTGAAGCTGTGGAACTGTGGATATGGAGGGCTGACTACACTATACTATTTTATATAAGAAACTTGAGCATCTGTGGATTTTGGTATCCATAGGGGTCTTAGTACCAATCCCCTGCAAATACCAAGGGACAACTGTACCATTAACTATTGTATTTAATAGATACACAATTGCACAATCTATCTTCTTATAGTTTTTTCCCATTTTTATTCCAAATAAATGCTATTCCAATGTAGTCCTTATTATATGATAATGTCATTTATATTAAGATAGGAAGAAAACATTTCTCTACTTTTGTTTGAGTTTCTGGTCCCTCACTATGAAACTAAATCTGGGGAAAATATTCATGTAATTGTACACTTCCTTCTTTGTAACACTGCTTCAGAAAGAAACATTAGGAAAGCCCCACTGGGACTTCTCTGGTGGTCCAGTGGTTAAGAATCCCTCGGCAATGCAGGGGATGCCCGTTTGATCCCTGGTCAGGGAGCTAAGATCCCACATGCCGTGGGGCAACTAAGCCTGCATGCCACAACAGCTGAGCCCAGGTGTCACAACTACAGAGCCCATGTACTCTGGAGCCCATGTGCCACAACTAGAGAGAAGCCTATGAACCACAATGAAGAAACCGCGAGCCACAGCTAAGACACAGTGCAGCCAAAAATAAACAAATAAATAAATAATTTTTAAAAAGATTTAAAAAAAAAAAGAAAGTCCCACTATTTGAAGGAATTCCCTGGTGGTCCAGTGGTTAGGACTCTGTGCTTCCACTGCTGAGGAGCCCGGGTTCGATCCCTGGTTGGGGAACTAAAATCCTATAAGCTGCAACTGAAGGAAAACAGAAGTCTCACGATTTGACTTCCATGAGTTAGTAGGAGATATTCTGAAAATGTTCTATTTATGAAGACAAAAAAATTACAAGCTATGTGTAAGCAGAAAAGAAGTGATTCATTCAAGATTATCATTTACTTCAGTTTGAGTGTCTATTTACACTCCATTCATCCATCCATTCATTCAGTTATTAATTCATTTAACATATATTGAAGTTTCATCAAGTAGTAGGGACTGTGCTAGGAGGTTGGGGTACAAAAATGATTATGATAAAGTTTCTCCTTCTAAAAGAGAAGTAGGGAAGTCTAGCAAGTAAGAAAGATAAATATTAGGAAAATCTTATAGTATGTGATATATACAATGATAGCCGTATGTACAGAGTACTGTGAAAGTCTGTAGGAGAAAATGTAAACTTCCATCTGGAATACCCTCCTGCTTTGTTTTTGTCTGTTTTGTGATGACTCAGATTTCCTAGCTGAAGGGACATTTGAATTGGGGCCTATGGAATGACTTGACATTAGAGGGTGAACCAAACAAGGTTTTATATATAAAAAAAGAAAGCACCGTAAGTATTTTAAGCAGAAAGGGATTAAACATAGGGATTTATGTTCTTGTGAAATTACTGGAAGAGCTAGAAGAATGAGCTCTAGCCTGAGCCTCCAGTAATGCCTCACAAAATACCACCTATTATGGGATCTACTATCTTGCCACATTCAGGAGGTGGGAATTAAGAGATGTGCTGGACCTATTGATTTCAAAAACATAATACTGTGACTGAGACCCAGGCATCAGGAAGCTGGAATCAGGAAGCCATTGCTGCCAACAATATCTGTGAAGCTGGAAACTGTACTGGAATGCAGAAATAGCCATATCTGCACAACTTTCCTTGCCCATAGAAAACAAACACTGCTGGAATATGGCTTCTCATTCATTTCCACCTGATCTTTGAGTAATTGCATCTGATTGATGTAAACTAATTCACCCTCCCCCACCCCCTGCCAAACTCTTGCTGTAGGGAAGGCTGGGAGATGTGATTTTTAGCTTTCTAGGCTTTGGTAAACAAAGGAAGGTACACTAGTTAGAGGTGGGAATAAATGCAGAATGTGGATCAATCATCGAACATACCAGGGGAGGGGAATGGCTAAGATGGAGAAGTAGGAAGACCCTGAGCTCATCTCTTCCCACAGGCACACCAAAATTACAACTATTTACAGAGGACTATCAATGAGAACAACTTGAAGACTAGCAGAAAAGATCTTCTACAACTAAAGATTTAAAGAAGGACCCACAACGGGACTTCCCCAGTTGCGCAGTGGTTAACAATCCACCTGCCAATGCAGGGGACAAGGGTTCGAGCCCCAGTCCGGGAAGATCCCACATGCCGCAGAGCAGCTAAGCCTGTGCGCCACAACTACTGAGCCTGCGTGCCACAACTACTCAAGCCTGCATGCCTAGAGGCTGTGCTCTGCAACAAGAGAAGCCACTGCAATGAGAAGACTGCACACCACAATGAAGAGTAGCCCCTGCTTGCTGTAACCAGAGAAAGCCCGTGTGCAGTAACGATGACCCAATGCAGCCATAAATAAATAAATAAATATTTCTAAAAATATAAAATAAAGAAGGACCCACAATGAGATGGGCAGGAGGGGCAGAGATATGGTATAGTTAAGACCCACTTCCCTGGGTGGGTAACCCACAAATGGGAGGATTATCACAACTGCAGAGGTTTTTCCCAAGGAGCAAAGGGTCTGAGCCCCATATGGGGCTCCCTAGCCTGCAGTGGAAAGCTGAGCCCCCAGAATGTTTGGTTTTGAATAACATATTTGAAGACATAATAGCTGAAAACTTCCCTAACCTGGGAAAGAAAACAGACATCAAGGTTCAGGAAGTACAGAGAGTTCCAAACAAGATCAACCCAAAGAGGAACACACCAACACACTGTAATTAAAATGACAAAAATTAAAGATAAAGAGAGAATATTAAAAACAGCAAGGGAAAAGCAACAAGTTACATACAAGGAACTCCCATAAGCTTATCAACTGACTTTTCAGCAGAAACTCTGCAGGCCAGAAGGGAGTGGCAATATATATTTAAAGTGATGAAAGGGAAAAACCTACAACCAAGGATACTCTACCTGGCAAGGCTATCATTCAGATTTTAAGGAGAGATCAATGATTTTACAGACAAGCAAAAGCTATAAGATTTCAGCCCCAAGAAACCAGCATTACAAAAAATGTTAAAGGGACTCCTTTAAGATGAAAAGAGAACTTCCCTGGTGGTGCAGTGGTTAAGAATCAGCCTGCCAGTGCAGGGGACACGAGTTTGAGCCCTGGTCCGGGAAGATCTCACATGCCACAGAGCAAGTAAGCCTGTGCGCCACAACTACTGAGCCTGCATGCCGCAACTACTGAAGCCCACGCACCTAGAGCCCGTGCTCCGCAACAAGAGAAGCCACTGTGAGGAGAAGCCCGCACACCACAACCAAGAGTAGCCCCTGCTTGCCACAACTAGAGAAAGCCTGCATGCAGCAACGAAGACCCAACGCAGCCAATAAATAAATAAATAAACAAATTTATTAAAAAAAAAAAAAGATGAAAAGAAAAGGCCACAACTAGAAATATGAAAATTACAAACGGAAAAACCTCATTGGTAGAAGCAAATATACAGTAAAGGTAATAGATCAACCACGTATAAAACTAGTAGGAAGGTCTAAAGACAAAAATAGTAAAATCATCTATATCCACATAAGTAGTTAAGGGACAAAACAAAAAACAAAGAGATGTAAAATACGGTATCAAAAACAGTAAATGTGCAGGGGAAGTAAAACTGCAGGATTCTTAAATAAAATGTATTTGAACTTAAGAGATCAGCAACTTAAAACAATCATAATCATAAACCTCAAGGTAACCACAAACCAACATCTATAATAGAAACACACACAAAAAAAGAGAAAGGAATCCAAACACAACACTAAAGACAGTCATCAAATCACAAGGGAAGAGAACAAAAGTAGAAGAAAGAACTACAAAAACAACCCCAAAACAATGAACAAAATGGCAATAAGTATATATCTATCAATAAATGTAAATGGACTGAATGTTGCAATCCAAAGACATAGAGTGGCTGAATGGATATAAAAACAAAACCCATATATATGCTGCCTATAAGAGAGTCACTTCAGATCTAAAGACACATATTGACTAAAAGTGAGGGGACAGAAAGTTATTTCATGCAAATAGAAACAAAAAGAAAGCTGGGGTAGCAATACTTACATCAGACAAAATAGACATTAAACAAAGACAAAGAAGACAAGAGACAAGGAAGGACATTATATAATGATAAAGAAATCAAGCCAAGAAGTAGGCATAATAATTGTAAATATATATGCACCCAACATAGGAGCACCTAAATACATAAAGCAAATGTAACAGTCTTAAAGGGAGAAATTGACAGTAACCCAGTAATAATAGGGGGCTTTAACACCCCTCTTACAACAATGGACAGATCATCCAGACAGAAAATCGATAAGGAAACACTGGCCCTAAACAGCATGTTGGACCACATGGATATATAATATGTATGTATGCATGTATGTATGTATTTACAGAACATTCCATTCAAAAGCAGCAAAATACACATTCTTTTAAAGTGCACATGAAACATTCTCCAGGATAGATCACATGCTAGGCCACAAAACAAGTCTCAGTAAATTTAAGAAGACTGAAATCATATCAAGCACTTTTGCAACCACAGTGCTATGGGACTAGAAATCAACTACGAGGAAAAAAATCCAAAACCCACAAACATGTGGAGGCTAAACAATATGCTACTAAAGGACCAATGGATCACTAAAGAAATGAGAGGAAATCAAAAAGTACCTGGAGACAAATGAAAATGAAAACACAACAAGCCAAAATCTATGGGATGCAGCAAAAGCAGCTCTAAGAGGAAAGTTTTTAGTGATACAAGTATACTTCAGGAAGCAAGAAAAATCTCAAATAAACAACCTAACCTTACACCTAAAGGAAGTAGATAAAGAAAAACAAACCCCAAAATTATCAGTAGAAAAGAAATTATAAAAATTAGAGCAGAAATAAATGAAATAGAGGCAAAAAAAATTAGAAAAGATCAATTAAACTAAGATCTGGTTCTTTGAAAGGACAAGCAAAATTTGTAAAACTTTAGCCAGACTCATCAAAAAAAAAAAAGAGAGAGGGCCCAAATCAATAAAATCAGAAACGAAAAGGAGAAGTTACAACTGACACCACAGAAATACAAAGGATCATAAGAGATTACTATGGCTATATGCCAATAAAATGGACAGCCTAGAAGAAATGGACAAATTCTAGAAAAGTACAATCTCCAAGCCTGAATCAGGCAGAAATAGAAAATATGAACAGACCAATTACCAGTAATAAAATTGAACCAGTAATCAAAAAACTCTCAGCAAACAAAAGTTCAGGAGCAGAGAGCATCATAAGTGAATTCTACCAAACATTTAAAGAAGAGTTAACACCTATTCTTCTCAAACTATTGTAAAAAATTGCAGAGGAAGGGACACCTCTGAACTCATTCTACAAGGCCAGCATCACCCTGAAACCAAAATCAGACAAAGATACCACAAAAAGAAAATCACAGGCCAATATCACTGATGAACATAGATGCAAAACTCCTCAACAAAATATTAGGAAACTGAATCCAACAATACATTAAAAGGATCATACACCATGACCAAGTAGGACTTATCCCAGGGATGCAAAGATTTTTCAGAATCTGCAAATCAATCAATGTTATACAACACATTAACAAATCGAAGAAGAAAAATCAGCTGAAAAGATGCAGAAAAAGCTTTTGATAAAATTAAATATTGATTTATGATAAAAAAAACTCTCCATGAAGTGGGTATAGAGGGAATATTCCTCAACATATATGCCATATATGGCAAACCCACAGCTAACATCATACTCAGTGGTAAAGAATTAAAGCATTTCCTCTAAGATCAGGAACAAGACAAGGATGCCTGCTCTCACCAGTTTTATTCTACATAGTATTGGAAGTCCACTCACAGCAATCAGACAATAAAAAGAAATAAAAGAAATTCAAATTGGAAAGGAAGAAGTAAAACTGTCATTGTTTGAAGATGACATGATATTATATATGGAAAAGTCTAAAGATGCCACACAAAACTATTCATCAATGAATTTGGTAAAATTGCAGGATAGAAAATTAATACAAAGAAATCTGCATCATTCCTGTACACTAACAACAAATGATCAGAAAGAGAATTTAAGAAAACAACCCTATTTACAACTGCATCAAAAAGAATAAAATACCTAGGAATAAATCTAAGTAAGGAGGTAAAAGACCTGTACTCAGAAAACTGTAAGATGCTTATGAAGGAAACTGAAGATGACACAAATAGATGGAAAGAATGCAGACTAATAATACTCCTTAAGAACATCTATGTGTTCATGGATTGGAAAAACTAATATTGTTAAAATGACCATGCCACCCAAGGCAATCTACAGATTCAGTGCAATCCTTATCAAAATACCAACGGCATTTTCCACAAAACTAGAATAAATAATTGTAAAATTTGTATGGAACCCCAAAAGACCCAAAATAGCCAAGACCATTTTGAGAAAGAACAGAGCTGGAGGAATCACACTCTCTGACCTCACACTCTCCTAGAAAGCTACAGTAATCAAAACAGTATGGCACTAGCACAAAAATACACACATAGATCAATGAAACAGAATTGAGAGTCCAGAAATGAACCCAAACTTATATGGTGAATTAATCTACAACAAAGGAAGAAGAATATACAATGGGGAAAAGATAGCCTCTTCAATAAATGGTCTTGAGAAAACTGGACAGCCTACATGTAAAAGAATTGAACTGGATGACGTTCTCACACCATATACAAAAATAAACTTAAAATAGATTAAAGACTTAAATGTAAGACCTGAAACTGTAAAACTTCTAGAAGAAAACATAAGCAGTATACTCTTTGACATTGGTTCTAACAATATTTTTTTGGATATGCTTCCTTAGGCAAGGGACACAAAAGAAAAAACAAACAAATGGGACTACATCAAACTAAAAAGCTTTTGCACAGTGAATGAAACTATCAACAAAATGAAAAACCTGCCTACTGAATGGGGGAAGATATTTGCAGTCAATATATCTGATAAGGGGGAACTTCCCCAGCGGCACAGTGGTTAAGAATCCACCTGCCAAAAAAAAAAAAAATCCACTTGCCAATGCAGGGGAAATGGGTTCGATCGCTGGTCTGGGAAGACCCCACAGGCCGTGGAGCAACTAACCCTGTGTGCCACAACTACTGAGCCTGTGCTGTAGAGCCTGTGAGCCACAACTACTGAGCCCATGCCCCCTAGAGCCTGTGCACTGCAACTACTGAGCTCACATGCTACAACTACTGAAGCCCGTGTGCCTAGAGCCCATGCTCCACAACAAGAGAAGCCACCACAATGAGAAGCCCGTGCACCACAACGAAGAGTAGCCCCCACTTGCCACAACTAGAGAAAGCCTATGCACAGCAGTGAAGACCCAACACAGCCAAAACATATATATATTTATGTATATAAATATATTTATATACAATGGAATACTATGCAGCCATAAAAAAGCACGAAATCTTGCCATTTGCAGCAACATGGATGGACCTGGAGGGTATTATGCTAAATGAAATAAGTCAGAGAAAGACACATACTGTACAATGTAATTTATATGTGGAATCTAAAAAATAAAACAGGGGCTTCCCTGGTGGTGCAGTGGTTGAGAGTCCGCCTGCCAATGCAGGGGACACAGGTTTGTGCCCCGGTCCGGGAAGATCCCACATGCCGCGGAGCGGCTAGGCCCGTGAGCCATGGCCGCTGAGCCTGCGCGTCCGGAGCCTGTGCTCCGCAACGGGAGAGGCCACGACAGTGAGAGGCCCGCGTACCGCAAAAAAAAAAAAACAAAAAAAAAACCCACAAATAAAACAAATGGACAAACATAATAAAACAGAAACACAGTCATAGATAACAGGTGGTTGCCAGAGGGGAGGAGCCTGGTTGGGGGGGGGGGATAAGAGAAATAACTAAGGGAGATTAAAAGGTACAAACTTCTAGTTACAAAATAAATGAGTCATGGGTGTGAAATGTACAGTGTGCAGAATATAGTCAATAATTACATAGTATCTTTTTATGGTGACAGATGGTAACTAGACTTATCGTGATGATAATTTTGAAATGTATAGAAGTATCAAATCACTATGTTGTGCACCAGGAACTAACAGTGTTGTAGGTCAACTATACTTCAAAAACAAAAAAACTCTTAGACAAAGAGATCAGTATTGTGGCCAGAGGTGGTGGTGGGGGGGTAGGAGGAGGGGGAATTGGATGAAGGTAGTCAAAGGTACAAACCTCTAGTTATAAGATAAATAAGTACTAGGGATGTAATACAAGGTGATACATATAATTAACATTGCCATATGTTATATATGAAATTTGTTAAGAAAGTAAAACCTAAGAGTTCTCATCACAAGGAAGAATTTTTTTCTATTTATTTTATTTTGTATCTATATGAGATAATGGATAGTCACTAAACTTATTGTGGTAATCATTTCATGATCTATTGTCAAGTCATGTCAAATATGTCAATATATGTCAAGTCATATCAAATCATTGTGCTGTACACCTTAAACTTATAGAGTGCTGTATGACCATTATATCTCAATAAAACTGGAAGGAAAACATATACGAGGGGAAGATGAGGTGGGAGTAGGAGGGTCAGATGGAGAGATTAGTACATCAAAGGGGGGCAAAATAACACAGAGATTTGGGAAATTTCTGGGATGGCTGGAAAGGAAAAACAACAAAGGATGTTTCTGGAAGGAGGTATCACCCAGATGATGAGACTGGACTTGGAGAAGGTGGCAGAAGAGGAATATTAAACTTAGGCAGACCAACCAAGAGGCTATTGCATTAATCAAGGTGAGTGATGATGGTGGCCTGAACTAAGACTGCAGTGATAGAAATGGAGAGAAGAGACAATTCGGGGAGTTAGTTAAAGTATCATGATCATTTGTATCATATACTGTTCTTTTTTAATGGTGATTTTTCTCTCTGGAATGCCTACTTTGTTCTAGATTTTTGCTTGTTTTAATATAAGACTTACAGAATATATTGTTCTAGCCCATGGTGATTTTCAGTTTTACTGAATATCTGCAGCAGTTGTGGTTAATGCTGTTTCTACCCTCATGTAGTTTCATTTATTGGTTGTCTTCCCAATTAGAAAGGAAACTCCTAAACAGCAGAGGTCACATTTTATACTCACTTAATATATTAGGATGTAACATTTGAAAATTTTGACTAAAGTTCATAGAGTCAATAGATACATTTCCTGGAGAGGTTCCAGATAAAGAGGTGAAGTTTCAAAGGATATGTCTCAAAACAGATCACATGACTTATAACACTTACCTACATTGAGGATCAAAAGAATAAGCCTAAGGAAGAATTTTAAAGAAAATTTCTCTGGAGAGATCTGGGCTGGGATTCTAACTTTCTAACTTTCCCCAAGGGGGCAGGATGAGGTACCTTCACCTTATCTTAAGCTCAGTGCAAATGTCTTATTAGCAATGCTTACTGAACTTGATAGGAAATTAGGATAGAGAGAAGACCAGAGTTTTCCTCGTGTTTGAGAAATCTAAAAGGCATCAGACAGCCTGGTTTGCTTTAGATGGAGGAATTGGGGGAGTGTGCATGACTCATATCAAGGGAATCTCGGATGAGAAATCCTCAGTGATAGGGCTCTTTCTAGGAATCTGCTAAATAGCTTGTAAGAGTCAGTGTTATTCACCAGAGTGCAAAACCATTTTATGATAGTACTAATTAGGTGAGAGTTTTCCTGCTCTTCACAGTCTCTCCTCTCTCTTCTCATACCCTTTGGCCTTGGAAGAAGGGATCACAACTAGGTTAGCAAAATGGAGAAGGGGAAGAACTAGGAAGAAGGACTCCCCCTCCTCTACCCAACCACTTTCCTGACCTCCTACCCATCAAAAGCCTTACAGGAGGAGGGAGGGAGGAGTTTTAATTCTATACCCAATTTGAAGTTTTGATTATTACATGTAATTAGATACTCAATTATGAATTTGAAACTGTATTTGCAACTTGAAAGGACAGTTGGATTTTTTTATTACGTGAGTGATAAGAATAATAATAGGACTTTTCAGTTTTCGTCCCACTCAGAAGAAGAATGTTCCTGATTGATTAACCTTTAAAGGGAAAATGTGAGACAATATAAAGTTGCTTGGTGATTATACCCCATGAATCCTGTTCGGTAAACTAGTGGATAAACTTTGTCATTCCCAGAGGAACTGCTGGTGCAACCCTGGTCAGTAAGTGGAAAAGGCAACATGGTTTGGTATAAAGAGCCTTCTGCTACATTTTAGCTATGTGGTATTGTGAAACACACCTAATGTCTACAAATCATTGTTTCCTAATCTGTAAAATAAAGTGAATACATACTACCTGCCTTTCTGACTTCACAGTATGGTTAGGAAGATCAAATAAGACCGTATACTTGAAAATGTTCCTAAATTCCAGAACATATTCAAAATCAATTAAGTACTTGAGGACTCATGTACCTTGACTAGATGGTACTTTGAAAGCTCATAAAACCTTTCCTTTTGCCCATGGACTGAGCCATCCTAAACCCATAGCCAAATAAGAACAATTGAAGAAGAAGAAAACTCCAGAGAAGGCTATTCCACCGAATCCCCAGTGGCCCCTTCCTTTTACTAACACTGCCAGGATAATCTGTTCTGCCTGAGTATTCTTAATGTTTATCACCACTTAGAAAAGCCACTGACAACTTAGCACCAATGAAAGTTTTCTTCCCTCATCAGTTCTTCAGCACCTTCTCCAGCATGAGTGTTGAATTGCTGGCCAATTACTTGGAAACTGAAGTGAGCCCAAGAGAGTCAGTGAGTTACTAAGAAAATCATTTACATAGGGAGGTAATGTCGATGGAGAAGGTTGATTGAAAAAATGTCTTCATTATTCTCATAGAAGGGCTGGGAAAGCAGAACAGAGTGTGAGGAAGAGAGCGAGGAATGACTTTTCTTGTCAAAAACAAGGAAAACAGTATGAGCATCTCACAGACAATATGATATCTGTAGTTATGGTGTGGGATCTCCCTGACAAAACCGGTGGAAAACTGGCTGCTGCTAGTTGAAAAGTATTCTAGCAGTGCTTGAATGTGGCATTGCTCTGTGGTACTGTATAGAATTTAAAAAAAAAAATAGGGGTATTTGTGTAAGAAAATGGACCATGAAATCTAAGGGATGCTTGAGTTTCTGCAGGAAACCATTCCCCTTCTCCCTCTCCCCAGAGTGTTTCAAATTTAAATTTTAAGCTTCTTGAAACCAGTGATGATGAATTCCACCACCTCCACCATCACACCACATCTGTCTGCTTTTTCTCCTGTGAGTGGTGCCATTTAAAAGAATATAAACCAGCTCTTCCATTACTTCCTAGGAGCTTATGCTCTAAAATGAACTTTGTATTCACGGACTGGTGAGAGAATAAGTACACTATGCAACAGAGGGGCTCAAGGGATGGAAATGATGGTTAGAAATTCTATTAATTATTCTGCGTTCAGATGTTAAAAGTGATATATATAAGTATATGTGTGTACACACATATGTGTGTGTGTGTGTGTACTGGAATGGTTGAGGACTGGAGGGCAGTGTAAGGGTGCTATTTTAGTTGGTGGAGAGATGAGATATTATCTAAAGTCAAAAGAAAAAAATAATACTCCTTAAGTATAATATTTGAAGTTTTAACAGTAATGAAGAAATGACTACAAATAATGACTACAAATAAGTTAACTCTACAAACTAGGAAAGAAGGGGGAGGAAGTAGAATTGAGTTAAAGTGCTTTATCTTTTATGGTGGACAGCCAAAAATACTGTCTAAAGTTGACAAGTCAAGACACAGAAGTATAAAATTTTTTGTGGTGATGGAAGTGACTATCTTTGGTTATAAACACAAGAGCAGTGGCTTCCCTAGGGGGCTGAAGCAGGGCTTCACGGGGCAAAATGTACAGAGGAGGTGGCCTCTTCTCCCCACCCTCTTCCATTCAACTGGAACAACTCTGCTTTGTATCTGTTTTACATCTTGGGTTACAGTGAAATATTTTACTGAAAAAAAAAACGGTCCCTTGGGCTTCCCTGGTGGCGCAGTGGTTGAGAGTCCGCCGGCTGATGCAGGGGACACGGGTTCGTGCCCCGGTCCGGGAAGATCCCACATGCCGCGGAGCGGCTGGGCCCGTGAGCCATGGCCGCTGAGCCTGCGCGTCTGGAGCCTGTGCTCCGCAACAGGAGAGGCCACAACAGTGAGAGGCCCGTTTACTGCAAAAAAAACACACAAAAAATGGTCCCTTGTTTTTAAAATGTTTGGAAAACATCATCTAGGATAAGATGCATCCATTAAAAAGATTTGGATTAAAAACGTAAATTTCAGTAGGGCCAAAGAAATTACAGAGAAATGTAAGGGATAATACTTAAGCATAATACATATCCAGGGCTTCCCTGGTGGCGCAGTGGTTGAGAGTCCGCCTGCCGATGCAGGGGACACGGGTTCGCGCCCCGGTCCGGGAAGATCCCACATGCCGCGGAGCGGCTGGGCCCGTGAGCCATGGCCGCTGAGCCTGCGCATCCGGAGCCTGTGCTCCTCAACGGGAGAGGCCGCAACAGTGAGAGGCCTGCGTACCGCAAAAAAATATAAATAAATAAATATCATCAGATAATGACTTGGAATTGTTCACTCAAAAGACTCCAACATGACATTGAAATCAATACCTGTTATTTGTTCAAAGCTTCCTTAAAATCTGAGGTCAATAAAATAATTTCAAAAAAAAAAAAAAATAATAATACATATCCATATGATCTCTCTTTTGAAAACGATCCACTTCCATAGACGTGCTGCCCCAGAAACCATGATTTCCCACCTGATCATGCCATCACTTATTGAACCAAGAGTGAAGAGCTCATGGAAGTTTGGTTGTTTTTAATGTGGGTTCTTAGGTTCTAGACTCTGGGATTTGAACTGAGTTGATGTATACTTGGGAGCTGTGGTATGGCTGTCATGGTCATTTTCCTGGAAGACAATAAAGAAGTAGAAGAAAGCAAAGAGTGGGGAAAGAGGTATTAAAGAGCGCCAGAGACGAAAATTTCCCCTTCTTTGCATTTCGCAGTTCCCCATCCCTGAGGAAACTATTGGATTTCATTATCTGAGATCTTTCCATAAAACCTCCATTATGTTTGTCAAGTGTGCATGGGACTTTTTTCCTTGGAACCAACAATAAAGGAAGAGAAGAGAAGGGAAGAAAGGCTTGACTAATATATAGAAGGGAACTCATAGAAACTTGGGGAGAGAGCTTAGAATGATTTGAAGGTGATAGGGGCAGTTAATGAAACTAGTACAAGAGAAAATCGTTAGAATTCAGAGAGGCTCAGATGACTGACATTGAAAGGGCACAGCCCATGAACATCTGCAAGGTGACTTAGTTGCTGGGGCTCAGAGAACCTATGCGATGAGGATCTGGTGACTGGGAAGATCTAAAACCAAAAATTCTATCAAGGGCATGGACAGAAAAAGACATTTAGCTTTCCTAGGGACAGAGAGAACGAAGGGAAGTACCTTACCATTGGATTGGGGTTAGAAGTAGAAAGAATAAATAAAAGATAGTTACAGCTACAGATAGAGCCAGCTGTTTAGAAATGATGATAGGAAGCCAGGGGTGACTAGCATGGACCGAGTAGTGCTTGAATCTATCAAATTAATTGCATTGAGAAATCTGTTTGTATGTAACTTACCTAATTTGTACATGGCTTTTATCATGACATTCCTATAAAGCATAGTGATAAAATAGTTCAGTAAGCCAGATGCTTGGTCCACCTGGTTCCATGAATTAGACTCAATTCAACCATCCATAGCTTCCCAAGTTTCATTCCGAAACCCACCGCAGTTCTTGGCAGAAGAAGGGTCTGTTGGTTAATAGGCTCTACACAGGAGGTGCTGCATGACATTTGCTCTCTTCAGAAATGCTGCAGCCTAGTGAATTATCAGGGGTGGGGGGTTGCATTGTAAAAGGGAATGCTGAGGGTATAAAAGACTCACCCCAGTATTTTGGGGTATAGGAAAAGTTGCTGCAATACAATGCTATGCACCTCTGGGAAACCTTTTTGTCTTCCTGGACTCTCATTTCTCTTGTGATGGGGAAGACACCAGAAGAGCTGGCATGCCATTTCTTCTCTTCCTTCCTTCCTTCCTTTCTTTTCTTTCTTTTTCTTTCTCTCTCTCTCCCTCCCTCCCTCCTACCTTCCCTCCCCCCCACCCTCTCTTCCTTCCTTCCTTCCTTCCAGCTGCGCTGGGTCTTAGTTGCAGCACACGGGATACTAGTTGCAGCATGTGGGCGTCTTAGTTGCGGCATGCAGACTCTTTAGTTGTGGCATGTGAACCCTTTGCTGTGGCCCCTTTGCTGTGGCATGCATGTGGGATCTAGCTCCCCAACCAGGGATCAAACCCAGGCCCCCTGCATTGAGAGCACGGAGGCTTACCCACTGGACCACCAGGGAAGTCCCATGCCATTTCTAAAAGGATCTGGCCCCTGACCCCAATACTTGAGGTAATTACCTACAATGCAGCTTTGTTGATCAAGTATCAAATACTTCCAGGTCATGAACATATTCAGGAAGACCCCTGCCTTTCAAGAGGTAGACAGAGAGTAAAAGAACATCTTACTACTTTTAGAAAATCACAAACATAATACACCTTCCTTTAAATGTGTTAAAACCTAATGCTGCTTTCCTAATCTATAGATTTATAGAATTCTGTAAATATCATACACTAATATCAATTGCATCAGCACTGTTAAAGAAACATTTGACTCAACCTTGGAAAAAGGTTTCCTTCTTCTGAGTAGGAGAAAAGAAACTGCTAGTATTTCTTATTTGGCTGTCACAAGCATATTTGCACACACCTATTTATTTAAAAGTATTTGCCTTTGCCCTAAAGGTGCATTTTCTTTTGAAATCAGTAAGGTTACCTCCACAGTCTTATTATTTTGACCAATACGTGCTGTTGTTCAGTGAAACATTCAGGAGAAATCATATGATTAAATGGATAAGCAGTCTGTGAAATTGCAATTGTGTGCTATATCACATTTCGTACTCCATGTTCTGACATAGTGCCCTGGCTCTTCTAGAAGGATATCTGCATTATTGTCTTTGGGAATAAGAATAGATTAGAGTTTGCTGTTATGTAACAATGATCCGTTACTACACAGTGGCTTTCGCACATGGTTACCAAGCTCCAAATGGACTTTAGCTCTGTGGTCCTTGCTATAGGGCTAACAGAGGCCAATTTGTTATACCAGGGTTTTCCCTAGTACGATCCACAGTCAAGCTGACTGAGAATTCTGTAAATATCCTACACTAATGTCAATTGTTTAAGCACTACTAAAGAAATATTAAATTCAACCTTGGAAAAAGGTTTCCCTCATCCCAGATCTACTACATCACAACCTCACCATCCCAGCTACCCACCACCAATGTGCCCACTCTTTGAAGCAGCAGTTCTCAAACTTAGCTGCATATTGGAATCACTCAAGGAGCTTTAAAGCATAATGATGCCTAGTTCCATCTATGGAGATTCTGAATCAATTGGTCACTGGTGTGGCCTGAGCATCAGGGTATTTGGAAGCTGCCTAAGTGATCCTAGTAGGTAGGCAAGGTTTGGAGCCACTGTTCTAGGGCTCATTAGACTGTGGGAAGGGAGCCTGATGATTTCAGTGTCACTTCCTTTCATTGCCCTTGGCCATGGGGCTCCCTGAAAGAACTAGTTCAGGGATATGTTGATGTGCAAATACTATGGGAATCACTTCATTTCTCACTCTTAGGAGGAAGAGATTGTCTCTATCTTCCAAAAAGGTTTCCTCAGTATTGATGACCTTTGCCCTTATAGGTCACTCGACCTCACATCCCCCTGAAGTCCTACAAGTGATATTTGGAGTAAGCAGTCTAAGAAGATGGCCTATGTATAAGCATGCTCCAGGCTTCATAGCCTGTGAACTACAGCCATACCTTCCATCATATACTAAGCACAAAATGTAAGGAAATAAGTAGGTACCCTTTATATTGCTGACAAAATTCTTAACTCTTTTGACCCTTGTTGCTTTTCCTCTGTCTCCCTCAAAAGTTCAAGAAGACAAATCCATGGATGCTTCTTCCAGCTACTTGCCATATTTCCGGCCATCTTGCCTTTGCTTATGCTTTCTATCTTTGCAATGCCTTTCTTCTTATTCCTTCTCCACCTGGTGAACCCATTACACTGTGCAATTGTCCCAAACAATCCTTCCTCTAAACAGAATTGATTGTTCTTACATGCTTACACCTCATCTTGAACCTATTTTAATGGCAGTTCTTACCAAATTGCATCATAACCAGTTGTGTTCACAATCATCGCCTCTGCCAGATCAATCCAACAAACACTTAATGAGTGGCCACAAGTGCAACACAAAAGTGAATCATTCTCTCTACCGCCTCTGTCATTTAGGAGCTCATACTGCAATGGGAAAGATATATATATCATTATAATATACCTGGATAGAGGCTATAAAACATAGATATATAATGTTAAGGAAAACTCTAAGTGCTTAGGGCTATTGTTTAAGATGGGAATACTTAATTTCTGGATGTCAGAATCATCCTCAATTGTAATGGGAAGCTGGGTTATTTGGATAAATAACTAACCTTTATCAAAACGGTCTTTCAGAAAAGTCTTATCAATACAGCAAGAGACAATGTTCTGGCTATGATCAACTATTGGTCACCTACAGAATGGTTATTGTTATGATGTTATGAGCTGTGTAGAACCTTTTAAAATTTTGTGCTACCTCCAAAGGGCTGGACAAATTTCTATGATTTCAAGGTACAAATCCCCAGATGCAGGAGGAAAAAATATAGGGCTTTGAATTTATTAGATTTGGATCTGAACCTAGGCTCTATTGTTTATCAATTCAGCGGCCAAGGTACTTGTTTTCTCTGAACATCAATTTCTTTCTACAATGAGGATAAAAATAGATACCTCACTTGACTGTACGGATGAGTAAATAAGACAATGCATGCAGAGCACTTAGCACAGTGCCTGGCACATAAAAGGAACTCAGTAAATGTTGGTTTCCCTCTATGTACTTCTAAAAAGTTAAAAAGAACAGGTTGGTGCAGAGCCAGAGGGAAAATGCTAGAAGGACTTTTGGAGCAGATATCAATTGCTTGCTCCTCCTTTGATCTGGTAAGTAGTGTTTTCCACAACTTGCTGAGTTTGTCCAGCATCTGAAGAGTTAATTTTCAACTCCAATTCCCTCTCCAAGTTTAGACTCAGGCCACTTGGGTTCAGAGTTTCCTGTGTCCAGGGTGAGCAGAATTCATGGCCTTCCTCCTGTGCTAAGCTCCCGAGTCTGGCAGCTGGAGAAGAACTCACGATTTCTTTCCCTCTTCAACACCACACAAGGCTGCCAGGAGAGGAGAAAGAAGGTTGTTTCATCTGCAGTTCAGTAAATATTTCAGGGTTGGGCAGAGAGCAAGGACTTGTAAAATGAAAGAGGAAGGGCTTTCTGATTCGTATCTGGCTCTCCCAAACCCGGAGCAATCTGTTCCTGTTTAAAACAAAAAGCAAAACATGTTTCCTCAAACTGGTTTAAGAGAATAGTGATGACTAAGACAGTATATTTATTTCCGCTGTCATAGGAGTCATGGATTCTTGGTTTAAAAAAAAAAAATTATCCTGTATTTTAAAAAATACTGTGGTTCCCTTTCTAGGGACTCTTGAAAAGAAATTCTTTTTTGGACATTAAGATGTGAGGGGAACAAGTTCTCAATTCTGAAACGTTTCCTTGGTCAAAAAGGTTAGAAAAGTTTGTTGAAAAGAACACAGATCTAAAGATGGTTAGCAAGGTTAAAAAATTAAAAAGAGGACAAATGGAAATGACATTCATTCATTCAAAAAATAATCATTACACACCTATTGTGTTCCAGGGATTGTAGATACAATTCTGAGTTAAAAAAGCTGAACAAGATGTACCTGACTCCTCATGTTAACAGCCTAGGGGGCTGCAGACAAGTAAACACATCATTACAATACAGTGTGATAAAGGTCCTGATAGTAGAAGTTTGAGGCTGCATAAGAGGGGACTCAGAGATCCAAAGGATGAGCAGAATTCAGTCAGGTGAAGAGAGCTGTGGGTGCAAACAGTGTTCTAGGCAGAGGGAATAGCATATTTTAAGCCTTAGACATAAGAGAGAGTGGAGTGGGTTTGAGGAATTAAACTCATTTTAATGTATCTGAATGTTGCGGGAGGAGTAGCTGGAGGTGAAGTTGGCAGGATACCTATTGTCTTCCTTTCAGCAGCTTGATGCTGGTAAGGTGTGGATTTAGGATCGAGAGGAAGGTATAACTCCCTGCAGATTTTGGGCCCAAGTCATCTGCTTGAACCGAAACTTGCCAAGAGAGGTGTGTAACATGTTTCCTTGTTTCCCATTCTGCTATTGTTTCAAGTGTGAATAGTTTCCAAAGGAAACTCGAGGGATGCTTGATGGGGCAAGATTCAGGTATTTCTCGGCCCACTTGCTAAATATCAGAACCTCATCTCAGGTCTCAACTCCTGGGATGTTGGCATCCTTGGCAGATGGAATCCACTGTTTAATGTATCAACTAATAAATGGAAGATGAGGGGGACCGTGATGGGAAGAGCTCCTAGATACAAGGGCTTCCTGAGCACTTAGCTGGTAACTGATAATTATCAATTATCTTTGACTTGTCGCTATGAGTTGAGGGATGAGGAGGCAAAAAAACACCAGAAGAATAAATCTTTGAATGATTAGCAACTTAAATAATGATTAGAACCACTGGACATGTGGCCATTTTAACCCTTGCTACCTTAAAAACATAGCCATGGGTTTGTTTCCATTAAAAATACAATTCTCTATCCTTCCTGGGACACTCATGAATAGTCATCTTAAAAATAGCCATGAAATCAGAGCATTAGAAAGAGTTCAGGGGTCTTTTGGTCCGACAGCTTTATTTTAGCAATGAGGAATCTCTGTTCCAGACAAGTGAAGCGGTGCATCTTCTGGTTCCTGCCTCAGGGCTTTTACACTTACTGTTCCCTCTGTCTCCCTACCTCTGCTTTGCTTGTCACCTCATTATTCAGGATTCTGCTCAGGATTTATTGAATTCCCTAATTAAAATAGCTTCTGACCAATTTTTCTAAATATCTTTACCTGCTTTATTGTACATACATTTTCTGAAATATTGTTTCCTTGTTTATTGACTATCTCTTTTACTAGAATTTAACTAAAAATTTATCTTCATCGTTGCTATGTTCCCAGCATTTAAAATAGTGCCAGGAAAATAATAGGACTTAATGAATGTATTTTTAAATTTTATGAGTGAATGAAAAGTAGAACTTGGGTCTGCTAGATTATTGACCTTTCTATTACTCCAGCGCTTCTCAAATTTTAATGTGCGTATGAATCACTTGGAGATCTGGTTAAAATCCAAATTTGATTGAGAATGTCTTGAATTCTGAGATTGCACATTTCTGGGAAGATCTCAGAGGATGCCAGTGATTCAGGTCCATGGCCCACATTCCAAGTACTCTCCTGCAGCTGTGCTCCTGAAGCAAAAGTTAACTCTGCTTTGCCAGAACCTTTTTCATAGTCTACTTAAATACATATGATTTAGCCTTACATTTTTTTTCAAGGAGAAGGGAGTAGGTTGCACTTTTTGCAAAATTTTATTACAAAAATTTTCAAACATAAAGAAAAGTTGGAAGATTTTTATACTGACCCCACCACCTAGACTACACCATTAACATGGTACAACTCTTGCTTTTCACATTTCAATTTATCACCTTTCTTTTTAAAAAATAATTAATTAATTAATTAATTTGGTTTTGGGCTGCGTTGGGTCTTCGTTGCTGCACACAGGCTTTCTCTAGTTGTGGCGGGCAGCAGTTACTCTTCGTTGCGGTGTGCGGGCTTCTCATTGCAGTGGCTTCCCTTGTTGCAGAGCACAGGCTCTAGGCGCTCAGGCTTCAGTAGTTGTGGCTCGGGTGCTCTAAAGCACAGGCTCAGTAGCTGTGGCGCACGGGCTTAGTTGCTCCACGGCACGTGGGATCTTCCCGGACCAGGGCTGGAAGCCGTGTCCCCTGCATTGGCAGGAGGATTCTTAACCACTGAGCCATCAGGGAAGTCCCCAGCTATCATCTTTCTATCCAACCTCAATCTATATTATATCTTGATGCGTTTCAAGCTGAGTTGCAAACAGCAGTGCACGTCTTCCAAAATATTTCTAAGCTGCATTTTAAAAAGTGACTCTTCCTGGTTGGTGATCAAACTGTGGAGGCTATTCAGGAGTCTTCTTTATGGAGGTGGCCCCATCTATCACTTTTCTTAACCGCATTCTTATTCTTGGCCTTTTCCTTCATGAGGACACTGAAATTCATGCTTTGGATATGTTAGACGTATTCCATATCTTTTGAAGGCATCCCACTATGATTTTAAGCCCAAACCCAGTTGGCCTATTTAATAGGAATAATTTCTACTGGAAATTTAAATAATTGGAATAATTTAAATTATTCTGTAAAGGATAGACTAGAAGGAAACAATAATTTATTATTGGCTCCTTGGCATTTTGATAAAACTGAATGAAGGCTGCAAAGTTGAGATCTTCCTTTTAGACTAACAACTTCTTGAGGGCAGGGACCATTTCTTTTTTTTTATTTTTTTATTTTTTTTGCAATACGCGGGCCTCCCACTGTTGTGGCCTCTCCCGTTGCGGAGCACAGGCTCCAGACACGCAGGCTCAGCGGCCATGGCTCACGGGCCCAGCCGCTCTGCGGCATGTGGGATCTTCCCGGACCGGGGCACGAACCCCTGTCCCCTGCATCGGCAGGTGGACTCTCAACCACTGCACCACCAGGGAAGCCCAGGGACCATTTCTTAATCATCAATATACCCCCAGTGCCTAGTACTGTCTTTAGCGCATAATAAATGCTAAATATTTGCTGAAAGGTTCATTGAATGAATGAATGAACACTTACAATGTAATAGCAGTTTTTCCCACCTGATCTTTAATTGTTGGTGCCAATCCCTGCCAGACCCATACCTATCCAGAGCAGAGTTTCTCAAACACCATGCCATTGATATTTTGGGCCAAATCTTTCTTTGGCTGTCTTGTGAACTGTAGGAGGTTTAGCAGCATCCCAGGCCTCTATTAACAAGAGGCCAGTAGCAGTCCTCCCAGTCATAACAATCAAAAATGCTTCCATACGTTGTTGAATGTTACCTGGGGTACAAAATTGCCCCAGTTTGAGAACCACTGAGCTACAGAAATTGAAATCTCACAACCTGAGGCTAGCTCTGCTCAACCTCTGAGCTAATAAGGACCAAGCCTGAATATATATATTTAGAGTCAGAAAAATATTTTTATTCCCTAGGATTCATGTTAGAATTGAGAAATGGTCTATGGCCTATGTGTTTAAAATGCCCTGGACGAACCCTGAGTGCCCTTCCTGGTTCAGCATTTTCTCCCAGGTCCCACTGCACAGACCTAGGCTCTATGACTGGCTTCTGCCCTGACTTCTGATCTGTACTGTAGTCTATGCTGGATTTCAAGAATAATCCTAATGCATAATAATAATCCTAAAGCATAATCCTAATCCCATTATCCCTTGATTGAGGAGCTGATTCCTTGTCATCTTCTTCCCCTGGGGATCAGACCCTGCCCAGTGCATATAACATTGTTGCCTGAGTTGCTACTTAAATTGGAGGTTCTCACCTCCTTGGGCCTCTAATTGCTTTGACTATGTGTTACTGCCTGATGACTCCTACTGGGGTTCCCTATGCTCACACAGGCCGATGGATATTGGTACTACCTCAGATCTGACTTGTGTTTTCTAGATTCCCTGGGATAACATAATTGGCACCACTGGCCAGCTTCCTTTGGAGCTAGCCATACATTTTGGGACCATCCATTCTGGCCTCTTACCCCTTCCTCGCCAATTCACGGAAAGTTTTTTTAGTCTTGATAGCTTATTTCCCCTGTCCGAGTTAGACTCTCTCCTCACCAAGGACTAAAATTTCAACAACTTCAGGGTGATCTTTTCAGCCTGTTTGACTTTTCTGTCATGTTAATCAGATTCTCCTGTCCTCAGAGGCACCTTTTTTGTCTACTGCTCCTAACCACAAAAGCTGCTAAAGAAAGACTCATAATCAAACCCAAATGGCCCACGAAATCTTATATTTCCTCCTTGGCCATTGTACATAACTCTGTTGTTTGTTCTTCCTCTATTACCTGCCTAACTCCATCCCCTGATGGTTGTTTCAAATACATTTCTTTCTCTGTAAACCTCCAAGCTTGCTTTCTTTACCACTGCAGACAATGGTAGAGAAATACTGACAATCTCGCATTTCTTCAGCAAGATTAGGCTATTTTTATCTTCATCTTAACGTATTCACGTTTCTTTATCTTCATGTGATTTTTCCTTCCAGGCTCAGCTAAGAAATACCCTTTCTCTTCTCTTGCTTATGAATGGTTCTTTCTGAACTCCTTAACCAGATTGAGGATCTGTATTTGACTTAGAATTGTTTCTTTATATACTTGTGGGCAAAGTCCAATTACATCCTGCTTTGCCTCACCCAGAATTGACAAAATGGGATCTCTTCCCTTCTGCAAGCTCTCCTTTTCACTTTGCTGTGAAGAGGGAGAGAAAACACAATGTAGGGTATTTATTAACTGAGCTGCTAATAATTTTTGACCTTTTCCCCATGATACCTGTAGTAGCATGCTGGACATATAACACAAACTGAAATACTGAAATTATTCATCAACTGATAAATTAAAGGAGTACGTGACTCTTGTTCAGCTCCACTTTTCTTTTCAAGTAACCATCATGCTCCTGGCATAGATCATCTCGCCTGCCTAATTACCTCTGTGCCTGATTTACCTTTCTTTCTTTTATTCATGTATGTATGTCCGCACTGGGTCTTCGTTGCTGCACGTGGGCCCTCTCCAGCTGCGGTGAGTGGGGGCCACTCTCTGCCGCAGTGCGTGATCCTTCCATTGCAGTGGCCTCTCCCGTTGCGGAGCTCCAGGCATGCGGGCCCCAGCAGCCGTGGCATGCTCACCGGCCCAGTCCCTCTGCGGCATGTGGGATCCCTCGGGACCAGGGCTCGAACCCGTGTCCCCTTCATTGGCAGGCGGATTCCCAACCACTGCGCCACCAGGGAAGCCCTACCTTTCTTTTTTTCTTTAATCAATCATTAGTTTTCTCTGTTACTTATGGTAAAAACTCTTTAACCCATGAAAGGGCTCTTCTAGTTAAATCAGTTCCCACCAATTAGCTCCTATAATACAGTTCTTAAGAAATTGGTAGAAACTTTATTTTTGCAGCCACCCACAGAAAAATCAGTATGGGTTTGCTTATACAGTGAGCAAATATTCAGTTCCTCAACAAAACAGGCCTTTTAATTCACGATATTTCCAGTAGTTTTTCTTTGAGTGAATCACTCTGGTTTGGCTGCTTGGGCAGGGCTCAGTGTTGGAGGGCTAATTTATTCATGTTGCTGGGTAACTAGGGTAACCCCTCGCTATTCCATTGGTGCTCCATGGATCCCTGATATTCAGGATCCTCCACTGTTGGATTAGAAAATGAGCTGAGCAGGAATTGATGTGATAGCTAAGATATTTCTAATATTTTGGCAAGGGAATGTGTAATGACATTAGGAATACTGAAATTCTGCCGATTTGGGGTTTAGTAGTGAATCTGACAATAGCTTGAAATGAAAATGAAATCATCCTTCATCTTTCTATGTTTCAAGTTTATCTTTTGAAAAACGAAGTTTCCTTTAGAGTAAACATTTTATGGTTCCTATGTTTCCAGTACTGTTGTGAAGGAAATATTTTAGAGACTTTTCTTTATCTCCATTTTTCCATAATTTCACTACGATAGACCTTGCTACAGAACTTTGTAAAGTCATTTTCCAGGCAATCTATAGGCCCTATCCATTTGAAGACACATGTTTTATAATTTTTCCCATATTATCTGAGCCTGAGAATTTTAAAGGAGTTTACCCAAAGTCATACACCCTGAAAGTATATGGAGGTTAGATTTAGAGAATCTAGTTTGTATAAAAGATGAGACAGAAGGCAGTCTTGGAGAGGCAATATTTGAAGGGAAACTGGCTGAGAATTTTCCTGAATTAAAGAGAAACATGAATCCTTAGATGGAAAGTGCATTTCAAGTTTCAAGTAACTTAACTAAAATAAATCCACCTCAGAGTGAACTACAGAATATCAAGGATAAAGAGAAAATCTCACAGACTATCTAATCCCAAAGAAAGATTGCCTATCAAGAAAACCAGATTTCCAGTAGATTTCTCATCTCTTAAGTATAGATTTCAGAGGACAGTGAAGTGAACATCTTCAAAAGTTCTGAGAAAAAATAATGGACAACATACAATCCTATTCCCAGCTAAATTGTTATTCAAGGGCAAGGATAAACTAAAGATATTTTCAGGCATACATCCACCCACACATCCTTCCTAAAACAGCAACTATACCACACAGGTGAGAATATTCAGAGGGGATAGGAGGAATGTAACAAACAACAGTGAGCACAGAAGTTAAAGATATTGGTAAATTTAAAAAGAACAATTGCACTGTTAAAAATAATGTCATCTTGTGTGAAAAAATAAGAAACCAAAGCTAGATAGTAATAACTTTATGGAGGTGGGAAGTGTTCACATGTTCTAGGGTCATTGTCTTGTTTGTTTGGAAGAGAGACACTGAATAATTTAGACTTTGTTAGAAAAACATATAGTTAAGTACATATGTTCAGGGAGACCACTAGAACCACTAGAAGAATAGAAATATAACCTATAACTTCCACACCAACAGAGAAAAACATTACATTCTAAGTGAAAACAGGAAAGGGGGTGGGGGAAGGCCACTAAACAAGAAAAAAACCAGAAAAAGATGAATGAAATAAGACTAAATAAAAGTATAAAGAATAATGATTGCTGAACATAAATTATTTTAATCATGGGTCCCATTTTATAGAGTTTTGGATTACTCTAGATTTCTTGTGGGAGTTGGGGATTGTTTACAACATAACCTCAGACAGATTTCCAGATTTTCTGTATATAAGCTAGAAAATAGCTTATATGAAAACCATTTTCATTTAATATTGAAAAGAAGGAGATGCTTTTGCATTGCCTCTCAAACAACTGGAATCTGGTGTTTGATTCCACTTCCCAGATGGCCTCTTTTAATCTAGCCCTTTATCAACAGCCCATAGGTTAGGAACACCAAATAGTATGCTGCAATTTTAGAGATTGTTGTCTATGTTTACCATAATTATAGAGGTATTTAAAACTTTTGCATTTTGCCATTGGGAGAGAAAAATAGAAGGATTGGGGGTAATCAGTTGTTGTGGACACATCTTGAAGTTAAATCGAAGCTATGTTTTGTTTGCCCGTGGCTGTCTGACTTCAAAAAGAGCCAGGGTCTTTGAAAGTTGGATATTTGCAAATATTCTAAATTCAATTGCTTAAGTTTCTCAACCAGCCACTGACCTTCAAAAACCAGAAGATCAATAGATTATGTTATGCATTTATGATGAGGTTTAAATTCTCAATTTAATCACCTATTTAATAACTTAATTAGGAACTGTTCTCTTCTTCAGGAATTATTAGTAATCAAAAAGTTTTTTTTTTTCTTTTTCTCTTGAGCTTGGGATGCTTGAAGTTAAATTTACTTTTTTGTTCTCAAGTCAAATTGTAGGTCGCTGAGTTATGAGTATTAGTATTCCTAGGAATCCCCTAGTCCAAACTTCCATTACATAGAAGATGACACTTAGGGTCAAAGAGGAAATATAACTTTTCCAAATCCTTAGGACTCATTAGCAACAAAGAGATTTGGCCTGAAACCTAGATAATTTGTGGGTTGTCATTTTAGAGCTCTTCATAACGTGTCCAAAGGAGGGTGATCATTTTACTATTTAGGCAAAAAAGTTGTTTTATTATTTCAACATTTAACAAATACTATTTTAATTGGGGATACATCCTAATGTTGAACAACAACAAAATATCAGTAAAAATTCAGTGAAGTAATTTACTGATCAGTTTGTTATGAAATGTTGTCCACACTGGCTAATTTACAAGAGGAAAATCATTTGCGAAATTCCTGGGTTTAGTTGATTCTGCTTAATACTGTGTAAAACAGTAATTTGTTATTATTTTAAATTATAAAATATTTCATGCATACAAAAAGGTTAGATAAAAATCTAATAGATACACATATTTCTACCACCAGATTTAATAAATGTTTCAAATTATGGCTTTTAGTTTTATCTATGTGACTGTCATGTTAATATCCAAGTAAGTATAATGTAAAGAAATTATAATGTAGTATTCAATTGTATTATTTATTTTTCTATTCTCCAAAGATAATATGTAGGGTTTTTTTCCAATTTATTTCTGCTTTCACAAGCAGTACTGCAATTAACATTCTTATATACTGTTCTTAGTACACATGGAGTACTAGGATATATAACTAGAAGTAGAAGGCTGGCTCAAAATTCTTTCTTCAGTTTTATCAGATATCACTCAGTTATACTAATTTTCCCTCCCACCAGCACATATGAGAGCTCCTGTTTCCCCCATCCTCATATATCCTTGGAATTACAACTTTAAAATGTTTATCAGTCTTAATGAGAGTGAAGTGGTATCTCACAGTTTTAACTTGCATTTCTTTTGTTACCGATGTAATAGATGATATTTTTATATGCTTTATTGCATTTGGCTCTCTTCCTATGTATTTGACTTGCCTGGTCATAGCTTTCCTCAATTTTCTACTGAGTTGTTGTTTTTAAACTGACTTGTCAACGTCGTTTATATATTCTGGGTACCTATTCTTTATCTGTTATATATGTTGCAGGTACATTTTCCCAGTGCATGGTATATCTTTTTTTGTTTGTTTATGATACTTTCTGAAATACAAAAATTTTAAATGTTAATGAAGTCAAATGTATCGATCTTTTAAAAAGCCTTATCCTTTATTTGCCTTATTTGCAAAAAACTTTCTTATTATGTTTGCCAATATTTTCATCTATAGGAGTTAAAACTTTGCTTTTCTTAAGTCTTTAATCCATCTGCAACATATTTTGAGCATAGTATAAAGATAATTCGAATTTTACATTTTTCCATGTGGATAAGTCATTGTTCTTGTACTGTTTATTTAATGGTCTATCATTTTTACCTTCTGTCCAATACCACGTTTTCCTATATATGTGGATATTTTCCTGGGCTCTTTATCCTGGTCCAGTAGTCTGTTTATCCCTGCAAATACCACATGGCTTTTAAACTAAAGATTTATAGTGAGTCTTGACAGTTGGTGGGACATTATCATTCCTCCTTCTCCTCTCCTTCTATACAAAATTATCTTAGGTGTCTTAGCCTTTTATCTTTCCACATGAAACTCAGAATCAGCTTTATAATAATGCTGTTGGGATTTTGATTGCATTGAAGTTATAGGTTAACTTGAGAAGAATTACCACTTTTGTGATAATAAATTTTCTCCACAAAAAAATCATGTATTTTTCATTTATTTAGGGCTTCTCTTATGCCCTTTAAGTTATTATTAAAATCTTCCACATAAATATCCTAAGCATATTTGGTTAGATATACACTTATGATTTTTATTCCTATAGTGAATGAGATTTTTAAAAAACTGATCTTATATTTTCTTTCTTTTTTGCGGTACGCGGGCCTCTCACTGTTGTGGCCTCTCCCGTTGCGGAGCACAGGCTCCGGACATGCAGGCTCAGTGGCCATGGCTCACGGGCCCAGCAACTCCGCGGCATGTGGGATCTTCCCAGACCGCGGCACGAACCCGTGTCCCCTGCATGGGCAGGCGGACTCGCAACCACCGTGCCACCAGGGAAGCCCGAATTACCACTTTTGTGATAATAAATTTTCTCCACAAAAAAATCATGTATTTTTCATTTATTTAGGGCTTCTCTTATGCCCTTTAAGTTATTATTAAAATCTTCCACATAAATATCCTAAGCATATTTGGTTAGATATACACTTATGATTTTTATTCCTATAGTGAATGAGATTTTTAAAAAACTGATCTTATATTTTCTTTCTTTTTTGCGGTACGCGGGCCTCTCACTGTTGTGGCCTCTCCCGTTGCGGAGCACAGGCTCCGGACATGCAGGCTCAGTGGCCATGGCTCACGGGCCCAGCAGCTCCATGGCATGTGGGATCTTCCCGGACCGGGGCACGAACCCGTGTCCCCTGCATCGGCAGGTGGACTCTCAACCACTGTGCCACCAGGGAAACCCTATATTTGCTAATTGATTACTGCTAGCATATGGAACCATTGCTAATTTTTTAATAGTGTATTGCCTATCTAGAAACGTACTTTTATTAATTCCAATAATTTTGTTTCTCATTTTCCTATCCTTACGTTTTATTTTATTTTCTTGTTTTGTTGTACTGTATAGATAGTCCAATAAAATGTTGAATAAAGTCAGGAAAACAGGCATCCGTATCTTGTTTCTGACTAAAGTTGGGATGCTTCTATTGTTTTGCCATTAAGTATTTTTGAGGTCTTTTTGATAGATGTGCTTTATCAGTTTAAGGAAATTTTCTTCTACCCCCAGTTTGTTATAAGTTTTTAAACTATTTTTTCATGCAGTGGACTTACTGGAGGCTTCATAAATTGTGTCAGCTGTAGGTTTAGGTTTTTTTTTTTTTTTTAACCTAATTGGTACGTAGAGAATATATTGTAGGCTGAAAATATGATAGCTGCTGACTTAGACTTTAGAATCAGGAGGAAAAAAAGGTGTCACACGAGAATGTGTGACTAAATGTCAAGAAGTTCTATTTAATAAATGCTGAGGCTATGTTGAATCCGTGCATGCAGGCCTTCCTTGGGTACAGGAGTTTTGAAGAAATAGGTATAGGAGTCTAGTGAAGCCAAACAGCCTGGTGCAACGTATAGACTATGGGCTTATAACAAGTAATCAACACTATTCACAAATACGTGTCAGAAGGCACACCTATTTAACACAACAGAATTACAAAAGTCTTCAAAGTTCTTATGCAAATGGCTTGGGTTAACTAGCTTGTTTGAATCCAAGACCTGTACAGTCATTATTACTTTTAAACAGAGGCTATGCTACAGTTAGTTTTGGTAACCTCTCTGTGTGCACATGTGCCCCTGCTCTAGCCTGCTAGAGAAGATCATCAGCCTTTCCCACAGCTGCTCTCCTGTATTACAGAGTGGAAACAAAGATTAAAGAGTCTTGGTAAGTCACTACCCGGGGCTTGTTCTTCACTTCAAAAATACCTGATAAAGAATGTCCTCAAACACGGAAGCAACCTAAATGTCCATCAACAGAGGAATGGATAAAGAAGATGTGGTACATATATATAATGGAACATTAGCCATAAGAAAGAATGAAATAATGCCATTTGTAGCAACATGGAGGGACCTAGAGATTCTCATACTGAGTGAAGTAAGTCAGACAAGAAAGACAAATATCGTAGGATAAACTTATATGTGGAATCTAAAAAAAGGGTACAAATGAAATTATTTACAAATCAGAAATAGAGTTACAGACATAGAAAACAAACTTACGGTTACCAGGGTGTAAGGAAGGGAGGGATAAATTGGGAGATTAGGATTGACATATACACACTACTATATATAAAATACTTAATTAATAAAAACCTACTGTATAGCACAGGGAACTCTACTCAATACTCTGTAATGACCTATATGGAGAAAGAATCTAAAAAAAGAGTTGATATATGTATATGTATAACTGATTAACTTTGCTGTACAGTAGAAACTAACACTGTAAATCAACTATATTCCAATAAAAATTAAAGAAAAAAGTTCTCAACATCAAATCAGTTGAATTCCACAAATGTTTATTGACAGCCTGGTTTGTCAAATGTATTGTGTGAGTCATCATGTGACATACGAAGAACTCCCAAAGACTTTACAATTTAATTATAACAGGGAGCCAGTGGAGACTGAATTTCAAAATTTTGAAGATGGAGTACGGCTAGTTTGAAGTTGAATTCAGTTTTGGCTTATAAAGTGAGAGGTAGGAATTAGTCTCTAGGGAAACCTTTTTCTTCATCTTGGGAGGGATTGTTTTGCTTTTAGTCATGCAGATTTAAATAATGGGCCTCGCCACCTACTGTTTGGGGAGCTCTGAGTGAAATGAAGTAATGTAAGTGTACTTGCTTCAGACTGCATTGTAAAATAATTTGTTAAGTACATCGAGTGTACTAGCACCACTGCACTCCAGCAGAAGTGGATAATTTTTCCCTTGAAATCTGAATGGAGGTTGCCTAACGGACAGAAGTTGAGTTTTCTTTGATTATTTGTGTGTGAGTGTGTTTGCAAACAACTCTGCTGTTTATAAACTGTTTCCTCTTTTTTTTTTGGCCTGGGCACAGAGCTAGAGTATTATGTCTTACCCTCCCTTACAATTAGTTGTGACCTTGTGATTGGTTCATTGTCAAAAATATGTAAGTGGACGTGATGTGTGTCGCTTCCAGGCCAAGGCTGTTAAGAAGTGTATAGGACTTCTCCATGCTCTCTTTCTCCTTTCCCTTGATGGATTCAGTTGACAAAGCATCTAGAGAGTGGCAGGGCCCCAAGATGAAAGAGGCCTGGGTCCCTGAATTGAGAGGACCCTTACCTGCAGATCTGGAATGCTATATTTGATCATTAAATGAATGGAAAATAAAGTATATTTGTTGAAATTTTTTACCTCATTTGTTACAGCAGCTCATCTGACCCTAATTCATACAGTGTTCTTGTCTAAGCACTTCTTCATAGCACACTGGGGAACTGGACTTCTACCACATACACGTACAGGCTCATGTCTTCACTTAACATGTGAGGAGAGGCTGTGAAAAGGAACTGACATTGATCTGGTGCAGCAGAACATGGGTTGAACCACTGATAGCTCATACATGGCATTTTTTAAAATATAAATTTATTTATTTTTATTTATTTATTTTTGGCTGTGTTGGGTCTTCATTTCTGTGCGAGGGCTTTCTCTAGTTGCGGCGAGCAGGGGCCACTCTTCATCGCGGTGCGTGGGCCTCTCACTGTCGCAGCCTCTCTTGTTGCAGAGCACAGGCTCCATAGTTGTGGCTCACAGGCCCAGTTGCCCGGTGGCATGTGGGATCTTCCCAGACCAGGTCTCAAACCTGTGTCCCCTTCATTGGCAGGCAGATTCTCAACCACTGCGCCACCAGGGAAGCTCTACATGGCATTTTTGAGATAGAATAATTCAGATATTAGGAAATAAGTTTTCAGAATATTATCATTGATTCACTTCTCTGTTCTCTGAGAGTGAACCATACTTTGCGGGTATGGAGTAGAATCTTTTTCAAGGGAATCTATGGTTTGACTATTGATTACCCAGGGGTGGGAAAGAGAGTGAATCTTAGGTTAGGAGAGCTGGGGTTTAGTTAGGCTTGGGTTTGTAGGGTGGAAAGGCCTGAAGATTTTTGTTAGTGGCCGTTGAGTCTGACAAAACCATAGGGAGGCCTGAGTTTTTAGATGGAGTTTAGCCTTTTGGGGTTCCATGACTATATATATGTATTTTAAATTTTTATTTTTTTTGTGGTAAGAACACTGAACATGAGATCTACTCTCTCAACAGACTTTTAAGTACACAATCTAGTATTGTTATCTACAGGCACAATGTTATACAGCGGATCTCTAGAACTTATTCAGCTTACATACCTGAAATTTTACACCCATTGTCAATTTTCCCCTTCTCCCTCTGCCCAGCCCCTTGTAACCATCACTTTATTCTTTGCTTCTATGAGCTTGACTATTTTAGATACCTCATGTAAGTGGAATCATGTAGTATCTGTCCTCCTGTGATTAGCTTATTTCGCTTAGCATAATGTTCTCAAGTTTTATCCATATTGTCACATATTTCAGGATTTCCTTTTTTAAGGCTGATTCCATTGCATGTTTATATCACATTTTTAAAATCCATTCATCGGTCATGGACATTTAGGTTGTTTCTACATCTTGGCTATTGTGAACAGTGCCACAATAAACATGGGAGTGCTAGTATCTTTTTAAGATCTTGATTTTGGTTCTTTTGGATAAATACCCAGAAGTTGGATTGCTGGATCATATGGTAGTTCTATTTTAAAATTTTTGAGGAACGTCTATATTGTTTTCAAGAGTGGATTGCAACATTTTGCATTCCTACCAATAGTATACTAGGGTTCTAATTTCTCCACAACCTCACCAATGCTTGCTGTCTCTTGTTTTTTGATAACAGCCATCCTAACAGGTATGAAGCAGTATCTCATTGTGGCTTTGATTGGCATTTCCCTGATGACTAATGATGTTGAGCACCTTTTCATGTGCCCACTGGCCATTTGTTGGCCATATATCTGTTGGTTATATCTTCTTTGGATATGATCAGATGTTCTGATAGCCACTTCATGTTATAGTTACATTATTAAACCTTCAGTGAAATATGGCTGAAAGTCACAGACTGGTCTCAGTTATAATGTGGGGAATCAGGGAGAAGAATGTTTACTTCCTGAGGTCAGAGTAGGGGGAACTCGTTGGTAGTTCACCAGCAGCAGATAGACGTGTTTACTGAAGTGGTGAGCACATAAGTTCATCCACAGCAGAAATGAAGTATAATGTTAGAAAGCTGGTGTGGAAGAAAATGGGGTTCTTGTCTTCAGAGTTTATGTGAGGCAGTACTCTGAGAAACTCTCAGAAATACCTGGGGGAAGCTCTAAGTAGGCTGTTTTCCAAAAATAGGCCAGTTGGGGTATGTGTAATTATAGTTTGGATATGAACAGTGTCTTTATTTTATAGTCATAGGCTGGCGAGGCTGCTGAAATATGGATGACATATTTAAGTTTGATATGTTTCATTTTTTGCTGTTCAAGTCAGGACTTCTAGTAGCACTGATAAATGAGGATTTAAATAGCCAACAATGGACAGTGTGTTTAACACCACCTCTGTCATACAATATATTTTATGTTATATTTTTGTTTATCCAAATATCTTTATTTTATTCTTATTCTTCAATAATTTTTTCAGATATAAAATTCTAAGTATGAAATTATTTCTTCTCACAACTTTGAAGATATTATTACACTATCTTCTGATTGAGAAGTCAATTTTTAGTCTAATTCATGTTACCCTACAGGCAATTAGGCTTTTTTTTTTTGTCCCCCTGACTGCTTTTAAGATTCTCTTTTTGCATACAATCTGTCTTGATGTATGGATTTTTTTTTTTTACTTGATAGTTATTGCAATTCTTGAGTCTATGGAATTGTGTTTCTCATTAATTCTGGAAAACTCTCAGACTTTTTGTCTTTCACTTTCATCATTCATTCACTCTCCTTATTCTTTTTTTGGAACTTCAATTAGACATATGTTGGAGATTCTTGCTATATTTTCCTAGTCTCTTAACCTCCTTTTGTATTTCTGAGCTGAATTCTGAGTAGTATCTTTGGATCTATTTTCCAGAAAAATAAATCTCTCTTCAGCTATGTCCAAACCACTGTTTAATCCATCCAGTGAGACTTTTAAAAACAAACAAAATCAACTTTAATATAGAACAGTTTTAGATTTACAGAAAAATTAAAAAGATAGTAGAAAGAATTCCCATAAACTCTGAATTCAGTTTCTCCTATTAACATTTAGTGTAGTACATTAGTATAGTGCATTTATTGTAATTAAGGAACTGATATTGATACACTATTATCATTAGTATATTTATTGCAACTAAGGAACTGATACTGATATCAATTGAAGTTCATATTTATTTATATTTCCTTAGTTTTTTTCCTAATACCCTCTTTCTCTTTCTGTTCCAGGATCCCATATTTCCTTTAGTTGTCATGTCTCCTCAGGCTCTTTAGTTATCATGTCACAGCTTGTGACAGTTTCTCAGACTTTCCTTGCTTGGTGATGACTAACAGTTTTAAGGAGTACTGGTCATGTGTTTTGCAGATGTCCCTCTACTAGGACTTTGCTGACCACAGAGGTAAAAGTGCTATTTCTCATCCTATCATATCAAGGGTATATACTATTATACAGGACTTATCACTGTTCATGTTGACTTTGATCACCTGGCTGAGGTAGTGTTCATCAGACTTCTCCACTGTAAAGTTTCTCCGCACACAATCCACTTTTCATACTGTCCTCTTTGGAAGGAAGTCACTACATACAGCCCACACCTGAGGTGTTGGGAGTTATGCTCTACCTCCTTGATGATGGAATATATAATAAATTATTTGGAATTCTTCTTCATGGGAGATTTGTCTCTTCTCCATTTATTTATTGGTTCAACCATTTTTTTAAGTCAGTATAGACTCATGACTATTTATTTTACACTTTGAGTTATATATAGTCCAATACTACTTTATTTATTTTGTTGCTCAAATTGTTTCAGCTTTGGCCATTGGGAGCGCTTTCAATTGGCTCCAGTGTCCCTGTATCATTGTTTTTGTTTTTGTTTTACACTCTCTTACTTTCTGGCACTATAATCTCATTTTGTATATTTCCTTCTCAAGTCCTACAATCAGCCATTTCTCCAATGACCCCTGATTTCCTTTACTGGAGAATGGTATTAGAAATCAAGACATAGATGATCATTGGTGATCACAGGTAATCACTGAATGTGAATTACACTTTTTATATCTTAGATATACTTATTTTTTTAATTGACTTTTACTTTTTTATCGTCTTTTGCTCTTTTTCATATTCCCATTCCCTTAAAATTTTAAAAAACATATTGAGCATATATCTTTTATAGTCTGTATCTGATAATTCCAATACCTGAAATGGTTGCAGGTATATTTTTAAATTTGTGTGTGTTTGTTTCTGAGACTTTTTGTTCATGGTGGCTTATTTTCTTGTAGGAGTGCATTTTAAAATTATGAATTAATTTCTGTTATTTCTCTTATGCATAGAAGTTGTCTGAGGCCTAAGGTTGAGGCTGTATTCTCCCAAAGAGGGCTATTAATTGCTTCTGCTAGATAGATGCTGCCGGGCCCTATGGACTTTATGGCCCTTTAAGTTACAGTTCTAAGCTTATAGGCTTCATGATCAAGTGAAGACTTGATTTCTCCAGGTTATGCATTCTTCAGAGAGATCTTAATTTTGGAATTTCCACCTAAATTGATGGCCATATGAGTCCAGGTTTTATACAGAATTGCCTTCAGTCTATAATGCTTTCCTCACAATATTAAAGATTGTTCCTAGTCCTAATACGTACTGAAGTACTTGGCCACAGGGCTCACAGTACAGAGTTAAAGCACAGGCTCTGCAGGAGACTGCCTCGATTCCAATTTTGGCTTTGCTACTCACTAGCTTTGTGACCTACATTTTGTGACCTTTACCATCTTAATTTCCTCATCCACAAAATTGGGATAATTATAGCACATACCTCATGAAGTTAACAAGGATGAATTAACACATGGAAAGTACTTAGAAAAATGCCTGGCACCTAGCAAGTCCACTTTGTTGGCATTCATATATGATGTTTGGGTGGCTGGAAAACTTCAGTTCTTGCTTAGCTTCCTTGACTTGCATTTAATTTTTGGCCTCAGCAAATTTCTCTTACTTCATTGCAGGCTCAGCTATTCATTTAAAATAGTTGTATCAGTCAGGGTTTAGGGTTCACTCAGAGAAGCAGAATATAGGTAAATAGAAAGCAAGAGAGGTAGATGGAGAGAGAGAGAGAGATTTGTTTTTGTTTTACAAGGATTTGACCTTAAGCAATTGTAGAAGCTGATTAAGAAGCCTCTGTAAGGCGCTTGTCTTTGCTGGGGCTTGAAGTCCATAGGGCAGGCAGGGAAAGATGGATATAAAGAGGTAGACAGCAATAATAATTTGGAACTCACAAGCGTGAGAGAGAACCCATGAGGACAGAGTGAAGACCATGTCAGTTCTTTTGGTCTCTGACATTGGTGATATGGGTATTCTGAAGATGGTCTTTTGCCACAGAGCTAAACACACACACCTGGCCCAGGAGTCAGAGAAGCTGAAGGAAGATTTAGGAAGAGCTAAGGTGGAGCAGTTAATGTAGTTATTTCCTCAAGCCAATAGGGTAATCCAGCAGAGAAGCAACATGTATGAGTTACAGAATGGTTGCTGACTCACTCCCCCTCTCCAAACCTCTCTCGTGGCCCACCCCTAACTGGAATCATACAGGAAAGGAATTTCTGGAAAACATGGGTCAGCCTAGCCAAATCGACATATTATGAAGCCACCACAATACTGTTTTTAATATTTTATGAGGCATTGCCAGATGTTATGTAGGGGTAGAGTTTCAGGATCTCTAGGTCTCCTTGTTGGTTGATATGGAATTCTTGACTGTAAGCTTTCAAAGGATAGCTCCAATACCTAGCACATTAAATGTTACATAGTAGCCTCTTAACAAATATTTGCTGAATAAATGAATGAGTATGATGTTCTAGATATCATGCTAAGTGCCAGGGATACAAAGCTAAGACATGTTTTTTCCTTCCCTCATGAAATTCAGAGTCTAACTAAATAAGACATATAGGTAAAGATACATACATTAGAAATATTTACATATATGCACAAACTTTGCCAACATATATGGTGAACAATTAAATTTTGATATAAAAATAATTGTTATATTATGCATTTTTCAAAAATGCATAAAGGGGCTTCCCTGGTGGCACAGTGGTTGAGAGTCCGCCTGCCAATGCAGGGGACACGGCTTCATGCCCCAGTCCGGGAGGATCCCACATGCCGGGGAGCGGGGGGCCTGTGAGCCATGGCCACTGAGCCTGCATGTCCAGAGCCTGTGTTCTGCAATGGGAGGGGTTGCGACAGTGAGAGGCCCACGTACCGGAAAAAAAAAAAAAAAAAATGCATGAAGGATGACTAAAAGAATTTTGAATCTAAAATTCTAGTTTTCTAAATTTAGGTCAAGGGAAGATTGAGATTTGTGAGAGATATTAGACATTCAGTTTGGGCAGAAAGGGTTTGGAGTAAAAATTCCTGATTCTGCAACTTTATCATAGAGAAGAATGATAATTGTGGCAGAGACTGGCTAGATGGTCACCAAACCTGTTTCCTCCTTTTTCTGGGCTCACAGTGAGACTACAATTCCCAATTTTCCTTGCAATTAAGCATTGCCATATGTCTGGCAATAGATGCAAGTGACATGATGTGTATCACTTTCATTTGTGGTACATATAAATCTCCCACATGTGATCTTCCACACTCCTTTCCCTCTGTAGCTCTATGCAGATGAGTATGACAACTTTGCAAGTTATATGTTGAAGATGTCTTGAAAACCATGTGCTGATGATGGCAGAGTTATAATATGGAAGGAGCCTGAGTGCCTGACCTCCTGTTTAGAGGAGAGCCAGCATCTAATTAGGAAGACCTGCCAATGTCACTTTATCTAATACAATAATTTATGATGAGAC
>NW_020175821.1:5547500-5563040 GCF_003031525.2 Neophocaena asiaeorientalis asiaeorientalis
AGAAATACATTAAAATAAAAAGTAGAGTGGTATTGCTTGTCATGGTATACTGATATTGAAATTCAAATTAATAGCCAACTTGATGATTCAATATTCACCATCAATAGCCTAATTGAATTTATTCTATTTTGTAGAGCCTTGTTTGAATGTATCACAAGGGATTGGAAAATCTCCAAAAATGCATTGATTCCCAAGCCTGTGAGGTTCATTTGATTGGTAGTCAGAACATCAAGAATCTGAAATGATTGTATTAATTTTCAAAAAAGTGATCTCAGATAATCACTTTTCATTCATTAACCACAAACCTCCAAAATACACACACACACACACACACACACACACGTATACACCTGAAGTCCACTTGAATAGAATTTGTATATATATTCATGTACACACACACACACATACACACACACATTAATTCTATTCACAGTGAATAGAATTCAGGGCAAAGGAGTTATACTTTTCAACTTTCAGTCTTCCCTACTGTATGAATTTTTTAAAGGAATTTTCATACTTTAAAAATAATATGCCTGGCTTCCCTGGTGGCACAGTGGTTAAGAATCCACCTGCCAATGCAGGGGACACAGGTTTGCGCCCTGGTCCAGGAAGATCCCACATGCCGCGGAGCAACTAAGCCTGTGTGCCACAACTACTGAGCCTACGCTCTACAGCCTGTGAGCCACAACTACTGAAGCCCGTTTGCCTAGAGCCTGTGCTCTGCAGCAAGAGAAGCCACCGCAATGTGAAGCCTGCGCACTGCAACGAAGAGTAGCCCCTGCTCACCGCAACTAGAGAAAGCCCATGCGCAGCAACGAAGACCCAACGTAGCCAAAAATAAATAAATAAATACATTTATTAAAAAAAATAATGTGCCATCTATGAGTCCTATTATCAAAACCAGAAAAAACGTTACAGGGAAAAAAACTATAGACCAACAGCTCTAATGAATATAGATGCAAAAATAATGGAGAAGAACTACTTGATCAAGCCAATAGATTCATTAAAAGCATTTGACAAAATTCACCACCCCTTCATGATAAAAACTAAAACAACAAATTAGGAATAGAAGGCATCTTCCTCAATCTGACAAAGGACATCTAAGAAAAACCCACAGCTAACATTATACATAATGGTGAAAACTGAATACTTCTCTTTAAGATCAGGAAAATGACAAGAATGTCTGCTCTGCCACTTCCATCTAACATTGCACCAAGTTTCTAGGCAAGGAAATTAGAAAAGAAAAGGAAATAAAAAGATTTAGATTGCAAAGAAGAAGGTAGAACTTCCTCTTTTTGCAGAAGACATGATCTTGTATATAGAAAATCCTAAACAAACCCCTAGAACTAATAAATGAGCTCAGCAAGATGTCAGGATATAATAAGATCAATACACAAAAAACAATTATATTTCTATACACTAGCAATGAATAACCCAAAAATGAAATCAAGGAAACAATTCTATTTATAATTGTATTTAAAAGAATAAAATATTTAGGAATTAATTTAACGATGTAGTGTAAAACGTGCACTGAAAACTACAAATCATTGTTGAAAGAAATTAAACACCTAGATAAGAATGAAGGCCTAAATACAATGAAAGATATTCCATGTTCATAGATTGGAAGACTTATTATTGCTAAAATGGCAATAGTACTCAAAGCAATATACAGATTCAATGAAATCTCTATTAAAATCCCAGCTACCTTCTGTACAGAAATTTACAAGCTGCTCTTAAAATTTACATAGAAGCATAAATGATTCAGAATAGCCAAAACAATCTTGAAAAAGAACACAGTTGGAAGTCTCACACTTCTTGACTTCAAAAATTACTACAAAGCTACAGTAATCAAGACAATGTGGTACTGCCATAATGATAAAACTATAGATCAATAAAATCATATACAGAAATAACTGTCATATTTACAATCAATTGATATTTGATAGGATTGCTAAGACAATTCACTGGGGGAAAGAATAGTCTTTTTAACAAATGGTGCTGGGACAACTGGGTATCTACATGCAAAAGAATGAAGTTGGACCCCTACCGCACACAATATACAAAATCAAGTCAACATGGATCAAAGACCTACTTGTAAGAAATAAAACAAATACCTAAATTTGGAAAATAAAACTTTAAAAAAATTTTTAAAAGAAAAATTAAAGCTTTATAAAATCTCTTAGAAGAAAGCATAGGCATAAATCAATGTGACCTTGGATTAGGCAATGGATTCTTGGATATGACACCAAAAGTATAAGCTACAAAAGAAAAAGAAACAGACAAATGGGACTTCAGTAAAATTAAAAATTTTTGTGCTTCAAAGGACACCATCAAGAAAAGAAAGAGAAAACTAATGGAATGGGAGAAAATATTTTAAAATCATATATATGAGATGGGACTTGTATCTAGAATATATAAATGATACAACTCAATAATAAAAAGACAAATATACCAATTTAAAAATGGGCAAAGGATCTGAATAGATGTTTCTTTATAGAATATATACAAATGGCTAATAAGTACATGAGAATATTCTCAACATCATTAGCCATCAGGGAAATGCAAATGAAAACCACAATAAGATACCACTTCACACGCACTAGAATGGCTATAATAATCTTTTTAAAAAGGTAATAATAAATTTTGGTGAAGATGTTTAGTAATTGGAACCCCCTTACACTGCTGGTGGGAATGTAAAATAGTGTAACTGGTTTGGAAAACAGTCTGTCAGTTCCTAACAAGGTAGCGTAGAGTTGCCACATTATCCAGCAATTCCATTCCTAGGTATATACCCAAGAGAAATGAAAACTTATGCCCACAAAAAAAATTATACATGAATTTTCATAGTTGTATTGTTCATAAGAGCCAAAAGGTGGAAACAACCCAAATGTCCATCAACAGACAAATAGATAAGCAAAATGTGAGATAGCAATACAATGATATATTATTCAGCAATTTAAAAAGATGAAGTGGTGATGCATGGTACAACATGGATAAACCTCAACAACATTTGTTAAGTGAGACAAGTCATCACAGAAGACCACATATTGCATGGCTCCATTGAAACAAAGTGTTGGGAATAGGCAAATAGGGATAGCAAGTAGATGAGTGTTTGCCTAGGGCTAGAGGAGTTGTGGGCAGATGGGTAGTGACTGCTAAACGGGCATGTGGTTTCTTTTTGGGTGATGAAAATGGTCCAAATTTGATTGTAACGATGATGGCATAACTTTTCAAATACACTAAGACTCATTGAACTGTACACTTAAAATTGGTAAATTATATAGTGGATGAATTATATCTCAATAAATTTGTTACTAAAAAAATTAAGTAACAACATGTCATCTTTTGTGTCCCACTTTTCTCATTTCTGTTAAATAAGGAGCTGAGTCACATGGGTGGTTGTTTTCTTCCATTTCTACTGTTCTATAATTCCACAGTTTTGTGATTACCAATGAACATCAATATTGTCATACATACTGTATTTTTAATGGCTAATGATTTTTAACCGTTCTAAGATAATCTTCAAATTAGTTTGGAAAGTTTCTAGGGTATAAATAACAAACCAAAGTGTATTCCATTTGTAAACTCACAGAGTAAAAACCACTGCTTTCCTGGACCATTTGAAGAGTCACCACTGGTATATGTATTGAGCCTTGAGAACTAGGTTTCTATATTATCTTGAGCAAAGAAAACACTATATATAATTTAAAATTTTCCATCAGCTTACATTGTTAAAAACTGTCTTAGTTCCACTGCCTGAGCAGCACATTCAATATACCGATTATACCGATTGATCAAGCACTAGAGAATAGAACTGAATCAAAATTTAATGTCCTGGGACTTCCCTGGTGGCACAGTGGTTAAGAATCCGCCTGCCAATGCAAGGGACACGGGTTCGATCTCTGGTCCAGAAAGATCCCACATGCCGCAGAGCAACTAATCTCGTGCATCACAACTACTCAGCCTGAGCTCTAGAGCCTGCGAGCCACAACTACTGAAGATCACATGCTGTAACTCCTGAAGCCCTCATTCCTAGAGCCCATGCTCCGCAACAAGAGAAGCCACCCCAAGGAGAAGCCCACACACCGCAATGAAGAGTAGTCCCCGCTCGCCGCAACTAGAGAAAGCCCGTGCGCAGCAATGAAGACTCAACGCAGCCAAAAATAAAAATTAAAAAAAATAAAATAAAATAAAAAATTTTAACGTCCTTTGGAGAACAGGCAGACAAAAACTTGGCAGAGCATATAAATTAAAGGTATATAGTGCAGTGGTAGTGATTAGAACTAAGAGGCTGTGATTTGATCCAGACCTTAAGCTTCTTGAAAAATACCGTTTTTTAAACAAATATCTATGACCATTCATTAAATGATAAAACCAGACAACATAAGCCAACACAAAGTTTCAAAATGTAATCACTTCCAAGGATTAAAATGATGATTTTCATCATGTAGTTTGGCTCTTCTGGCATATGATGAAGATGGAAGAAAGCAGACTCTTCCATCTGTTTGGGACTTGGACCCCTATGAGCAGGGTTGATAGATGAGCTTCCTACAGCACAACTCCTAACAATGTATCTCGCTAATGGACTTTGGGAACCAGTAGCTAGAGGATGGCTCGTCTGACACAAAACAGTAAGAGAAGTGACCTTCTCAAAACAAGGACACAGGCTCATAACAGTTGGAAGTGGTGATATCAATAGTAAACAAGGCTCTGCAGAAAGTGTCGTATTTATGTGTGAGTAATCTGAAAGAGCTCATGGTCACCAAAGGCTATTCAGAAAGGCACCACAGGGACTTCCCTGGTGGCGCAGTGGTTAAGAATCCGCCTGCCAATGCAGGGGACATCGGTTCGAGCCCTGGTTCGGGAAGATCCCACATGCCACGGAGCAACTAAGCCTGTGTGCCACAACTACTGAGCCTGTGCTCTAGAGCCCATGAGCCACAACTACTGAGCCCGCATGCCACAACTACTGAAGCCTGCGCGCCTAGAGCCCGTGCTCCACAACGAGAAGCCAGGACAATGAGAAGCCCACACACCGCAACAAAGAGTAGCCCCCGCTCGCCACAACTCGAGAAAGCCTGCACGCAGCAACAAAGACCCAACAGAGCCATAAATAAATAAATAAATAAATATTAAAAAAAAGAAAAGACAGGCACCACAGACAGGCAACAACACTAATTGCCATGTCCTCTTTGGAGGCGAAGAGGGTTCTATGTAATTATCCAGAACTACAGCCATCATTAAGATAAATGCCACTTCTAAAAACAGAGATAGTTGGAAGGGCAAAACATAAGCAAATTAGTTTAGAAGGGACTTCTTTGAAGTTACAGGGCCAGAAAAAAGTATAGGTTAAACCTGAATAAGAAGGGAACAGACTGAAGAAGAGTGCAGAATTTTAGAGCTAGATGGAACCTAATAATCTTATCATGCTTTGTATTTACCAGGAGATGATAAACTATACTGAGATAATAAACCCAGAAATCTCTGTGGCTTAACACAACAAAAGTTTATTTCTTAGCCACACATGTCTAATTTGGGTTGGCACTTTCATACATCTGATTATTCAAGGTTTAAGCTCTTTTTATATCACAATGGCACAGCTTCCAAAGTTGCTGTGGCAAGAGAATAAAAACAGGGAGAGGGCACACTGGCTTCTCCCAGAAGAGACACATGACTTGTGTTTATATTTCATTGTCTAGAACATAGGCACATGACTCCAACCCAAGGAAGCTGGGAAATGTAGTCTCCCTGTGAAACATGGAGGCAAAACAATACTGCTTCCAGGTCACTCTTATGTACCATCTTCCATATCCAGTTACCCCTTGAATCTGCTTAATATTTTACTTTAAGTCAGTTCACTGAAAAAATCTAATTATCATTAGATAATCTAATTAGACTAAAATTTAATTTAAGCTGTCTTGATGTAACAATTATATGTTTCTAACATATATTAAAATAAATACATACTTATTAAGTATACATTATGGACAATATAAAATCATCTCCTACATCAGCAATGGTAGGTCAAATACTTCAGAAAAAAATGAATCTAACTCTCCCATTTTAAGATGAGAAAACTGGGCTTCCCTGGTGGCGCAGTGGTTAGGAATCTGCCTGCCAATGCAGGCAACACGGGTTCGAGCCCTGGTCTGGGAGGATCCCACATGCCGCGGAGCAACTAAGCCCGTGAGCCACAGCTACTGAGCCTGCACGTCTGGAGCCTGTGCTCCAGGACAGGAGAGGCCGCGACAGTAAGAGGCCCGCGCACCGCGATGAAGAGTGGCCCCCGCTCGCCGCTCGCACAGAAACAAAGACCCAACACAGCAAAAATAAATATATAAATAAAAAATACTTTAAGATGAGAAAACTGAGGCCCAGAAGAATGACTTAAGTCCCCCCAAATCACACGGGAAGTTGAATGGCAAAGCCAGAATTAGAGTCTAGGTTTCCTTTCCACCATACCATATTTTCAATCCTCTAAGTTTGTGGGGAAAGGATGTGGGCACTAGAAAAACAAACTGAGTCACTACAATTAGGGGAATAAAAAAACAACACAGGCACGATGTACAAAAATCTCAGGGGAAAAAGAAGCCAGTAGGAAGAATTTTGAGGCTGCAAGGCAGATGGGGTCTTTTGGAAAACATGACTCCCAAACAAACCAGCAGATCTGGGTGCATGACTGTCTAAAGGCTTATGAGAGAATGATTTTCTGAATTACTTAGACTCGCTGATGGAAAATTCTAGGGGCTTTGAGAACCACCATGAGAGTGGAGAGGAGCAATGTGACTGGAGGAGCCATTGGGACAGAAGCTGGATTCTACACGCGGAGGAGTAGGAAGTGTCTGCTCCACATCTCGAGGCCCTCTGTGCACAGACATAGACCCTCAGGAGCACACTGCCGATAAACACAGGAAAGAGCATCACTTCTGTTTGGATCAAAATAAAATAGCAAAAGGATCTGGGTAGGAAACTTCTGGAGGATTGCTGAGAGTTCCTTAATAGTCTATGAAGCAGATTCAATTTTAGAAATTAGAATTATGGAATCTCTGAGGAGATTTTAGAGGTCATCCATGCTAACATTTACAGTAGTTACATATTTTCTCTTGAAGTCCGTGAAAACCAGTTTTTCAAAATAAGTCTTATGGACAAACTTACTACATAGAACTGATAGAAGCAGAACCACTTTGGTTGGAGGACGTCGTCAGCATGCGCTGCTATAACAAAATACCATAGGCTGTGTGGTTTAAACCACAGACATTTATTTCTCACAATTCTGGAGACTGGGAGGTCCAAGATTAGAGTACAGCATGATCAGCTTCTAGTGAAGACTCTTTTCCTGGCTTGTAGTTAGTCTCCTTCTTGCTGTATCCTCACATGGTGGAGGGAGAGCACAAGCTCTGGTCTCTTCCTCTCCTTATAAGGGGACCAATTCCAACATGGGGGTTCTACCCTCATGACCTCATCTAAACCTAATTGCCTCCCAAAGGCCCCACTTCCAAATACCATCACAGTGGGGATTAAGGCTTCAAGATATGAATTGCCGGGTGGCGGGGGAGAGGGGACAAAAATATTTAGTCCTTCGGAAGGAGAATGGGTTCTGGAGCTTTGCCAGCCTGGCTCCTCTTACCGTCCTCCCTCTACCTCCTGAGTAACAACATAATATGACGCCCCTTCATGCAGTACAAAGCCTTCATTTTAGGAGTGCAGAAACTAGGCCCAGAGGGATTGTGATTTCTGAGGCCACCCGTCAGGCAATGACAGAGTTAGAACTAGAATCATAGCCTTTTGACTCATGCTAGACTTTTCTGTGAGATGATTATAGTAAGAGACCATGATGTTGCGATTTATGGACATATGTGTATAATATTGAAAAATTATTCTCCATAAATAGTATCTAGAAATTACATACTATGTGAAATATAGAGTTCTATCCTCTCTTGTCCTAGACACGGGAAGCACACAGCACAGATAAGTTCTTCAATAAGACTTAATGAAGTATAATTGACATAAAATAAACTGGTATAAAATAAAATTGACATTAAGATAAACATTAACATTTACATTTGATAGCTTTTGAAATAAGTATTCACCTGTGAAATCATGACAATCAAGATAATAAACATATTTATTACACCCCCAAATTTTCTTGTGTACCTTGTAATCCCCTCTCAACCCTCCCCACATCCTCCCCATTCCAAGGCAAAAACTGCTCTGATTTCTGTCACTATATATTAGTTTATAATATAGGAATTTATATAAACAGAATCATAGAGTATGTACTGGTTTTCTTCTCTGGCTGCTTTCTCTCAGCATAGTAACTCTGAGGTTCATATGTTCACATATCCATTCATATGTTGGTGGCCATCTGAATTATTTTAGTTTTTTGACTACTACAAATAAAGCTGTTTTGAACATTTGTGTGCAAGTCTCTGTATGGGCAGTTCTCTTGGTTATATACCTAGAAGAAGAATGGTTGGAATGGAAGGAGAATCCTATAGTAAATATATGACTGACTTTTTAAGAAACTGCTAAATCTTTTTTTAAAGTGGTGGTCTTACTTTACATTCCCACCTGTGAGGCAGGAGAGTTCCAGTTGCTCCACATACTTGGTATGGTCAGTCTTTAAAAATTTTAGCCATTCTAATAGGTATGTAGGCATATCTCACTGTGGTCTTCTTTTATTCTATTTAAATTTAATTTTCTAATAGCTGATGATATTGAGTAGTGATCTTTTCATGTGCTTATCTGCTACCTGTATATCTTTTGGGGTAAGTGTTCAAATCTTTTGTCCAGTTTTTCAATTGGGTTGTTTGTTTCTATAGTATTGAGTTTTGAGGGTTATTTATATATTCAAGGATACAAGGGCTTTATCAGATATGTGACTTGGGTTTCCAGCCTCTTAACAGCGTCCTTCAAAGCGCAGAAGTTTTTAATTTTGATAAAGTCAAACTTACCAATTTTTTTCCTTTATGGATTGTGCTTCTGTTGTTGTATCTAAGAAATCTTTACCTAATTCAAGGTGACAAAGATTTTCTTCTATGTTTTCTTCTATAAGTTTTACAGTGTTAGGTTTTACATTTATGTCTCTGATCTTTGATTTTTAGTTATTTTTTAATATATAGTGGGAGGTATTGACTGAAGGTATTCTATTTTTATTTTTTATATATGGATATCCAATTGTTCAAGCACCATTTGTCGAAAACACTGTCCTCTCTTTAATGAATTGCCTTTATACTTGGTCAAAAATCAGTTATCTTACAGGTGTGGCTCTGTTTCTGTTTTCTCTATTCTGTTCCATTGATGTATTTATTTATTTCTACATCAATATCATACAGTCTTGATTACCATAGCTTTAGGATAAGTCTTGAAAGATAATGTAAGTCCTTGAAATTTGTTCTTCTTCTTTTTTTTTTTTTTTTTGCGGTACGTGGGCCTCTCACTGTTGTGGCCTCTCCCCTTGCGGAGCACAGGCTCCGGACGCGCAGGCTCAGCGGCCATGGCTCGCGGGCCCAGCCGCTCCGCGGCATGTGGGATCTTCCCAGACCGGGGCACGAACCCGTGTCCCCTGCATCGGCAGGCGGACTCTCAACCACTGCGCCACCAGGGAAGCCCTGTTCTTCTTTTTAAAAGTTATTTTGACTATTCTAGGTCCATTACATTTCCATATGAATTTTAGAACTCGTAGTGACAAAAATGCCTGCCAGGATTTTGATTGAGATTGTACTGAAACTATAGATCAATTTGAAGAGAGTTTACATTAACAAATGAATCTTTTGGTATATTAATGTGGTATTTCTCTTTATTTATTCATGTCTTCTTTCATTTCTTTCAGCAATGTTTTGTAATTTTCAATGTACACATCATATACATCTTCTTTTCCAGTTTTATCCTTAAGTATTTGTGATGCTATTGTAAATTGTATTTTTTAAATTTCAATTTTCAATTTTTCATTGCTATTATATAGGAGGGAATTTCTATAGATTATTCTTGTATGCTACAGTTTTGCTAAACTCATCTGTTACCTGCCATTTGGTGATATACACACTATTTAGTAGCATTTTTATAGATTCTGCAGCATTTTATTGATAGAATATCACATTGTCTGTTAAAAAAGACAATTTTGTTTCTTCCTTTTCAATCTGGGTATCTTTTTTCTCTTTCCTCTTTGCATTGACTAGAATTACAGTACAATATTGAATAGTAGTCATGAAAGTGTTCATCCTTGCCTTATTCCCAGTCTTACAGGGAAAGCATTCAGCCTTTCCATTAAGTATGATGTTAGCTGTATATTTATTGTAGCTGTCATTCCAGGTTGAAAAAATTTCCTCTATTCCTAGTTTTCTGAGATTTTTTATCAGGTATGGATATTAAAGTTTGTGAAGTGTTTTTACACACGTATTGGGGAGGACTTAAAAAAAAATTATGTTACTATGGGTAATCACATTGATTGAGCTTCAAATGTTAAACAAACCTTGCATTCCTGGGATGTATTATTTTTAATATATTGTTGGACTTAATTTTTTAAATTCTTAAGAATTTTGAATCAATCTTTATGCAAAATATTGAAAGAAATTTTCTTATTTACCTTTGTCTCATTTTGGTGTCGGGTAATGCTGGCCTCATGACTTGAGAAGTATTATTTTTTCTTAAGTATTTGGTAGAGCTGCTTAGAAAAGTTATCATGGCTTAGAGTTTTCTTTATGGGAAGGCTCTTAACAAATGTAAGTGTTTTAATAAATATTGAACTATTCAGTATCTATTTTTAGAATGAATTTTAATAGTAATGTGTCTTTCAAAAATATATCTATTTCATCTAAGCAGTCAAATTTATTGGATATCCCCTCTCTCAGTCCTGATATTAGTACTTCTCTATTTTTATCCTGGTTAATTTGGCTAGAGTTTCATCTATTTTTTTACTGATCTCACAGATAATTATTATGATACTGAAATGCCTTCTTGATCCCTCATGTCTTTTTATTTGTTAATGTATCTATTTATTTTATTAAAAATTTTTTTTTATTGGGGTATAGTTCATTTACACAATGTTGTGTTAGTTTCAGGTGTATAGCAAAGTGAATGAGTTATACATATACATATATCCACTCTTTTTTAGTTGATCCCTTATCTCTTACTGTAACTCTAGTTCCCACTTTGAATCTTCCCATATTTCAAGGGGACAGTCTTTCCTCAAGGATAAAATCCAAACTGAGGGTCACATGTAAGACATCCTCTAACATTCTGCAATTGCTTAGGCTCCAATCATAACAGACTGCTTGTAATTTTCTTACTACAACAAAAATGTAAAATCTTTGTGTTTTTATACATGCTGCTTCCAAGACCAAAAAAATACCCTTCCCTTCTTCTTTTTTCTTGTTCCTTGTCATTCTTTAAAATTTAGCTTAAGAATAACCTTTTCCAGTATGCCTTCTTTGGCCACCCCCACTTGGTTGGGACTTGCTACTCAGTGTTTCTATAGCACTCTATGCATATAACTTTACAGAACTTATCATATTTGTAATATTGATATTTTGTTTACTGATCTGTTTCCTCAACTAGACTGTAAACTCCTAAGTGCAAAAAGTGCCTGATTCATCTTTGTATCCTCACTGCTCAGGTCAATGACCGTCAGAGAGTTGGAGTATAATAACGGGACAATATTAGGCAGTGTTGTTTAGTCCAGTAGTTCTCAAAGTGTGCTCACTGGACCAGCAACATCAGTATCACCTGGGAACTAGTTAGGGCTATAAATTCTATGTCCCATTCAGCTTTATTCAATCATTCTGCATTGCTCTGGAGGTAAGACCCAGCAATCTATGGTTAAGAATCACTCCTGGGGGAGATCAGCTCTGTGCTTTGTGTCCACCTACAGGGTTGGGATAGGGAGGGTGGGAGGGAGACGCAAGAGGGAGGGGATATGGGGATATATGTATACATATAGCTGATTCACTTTGTTATACAGCAGAAACTAACACACCATTGTAAAGCAATTATACTCCAATAAAGGTGTTAGGAAAAAAAAAAAGCACTCCTGGGGATTCTGTTGCCTGCTAACATTTGAGAAACATTGGTTTAGTAGCTAGGGAATGACTGGCAAGTTCAGCAAGACCCACTTTGAATTTTGCCTCTGTCAAATTCTTTGACCTGGAATAATGTAATTAATACTTTTAAAACCTTTGGTCCCTCATATATAAAAAGGGGACAGTAGGAGCTATTTTTGTAGGACTAAGATTTAAATGAGAAAATTTAGGTAAAGCTTCTAGTATAATAAATGACCCATGATATGTCCTTAATAAATGATAACTATGAATAGTAGTTAATAACATCATCATAATCATGCTAATAATATAATAATTTATACCAGACGGAAACAGAAAACTTCTGCTTATGGCAGTCTCTCTGGATATTATTTTGAATCTAAAAGGAGAGAAGAACAGTCATGGGGAAGTAGAAGAAGATCATTCTTAGAATCAAAATAGCCTAAGAAACCGCAAAATCAATGAGGAAAAGGAAAAAGTGAGGGAGATGGACTTATTTTAGGAGGAGAAAAATCCGATGAATATATTATTTGAAAATGTGGTACCCATTTTTTGTAATAAGATTCAGCATTACAGTTTATTTTGCTTGGTTGAGAATAGAGACTCAGCGATATTCGAAGTCTGAGTCTTACTCAATTTGGAAGTTATCATCTTCTTTCAGTTAAAACATTCCATTAAGCACCAACCACAGCACAGGCATGGTACTAGATACTGGATACAGAGATCAGGACAGTGTTCCCCACCTAAACTAAGCTGAGTCTAGTGGTACTTACCAGACACTACCAAGGTGATGTCTAAAGCAGATTAAGCAGATAATTCCTTTAGGATTTTAAATACTTTAAAAGGGGAGAAATGTAAGGAGGGAAATGTATCTGGGCTAACTGTTAAGATGGTCCAAGTGTTTGATATATCTGTGAATGAAGAGAAAGGGATTTCCTTCAGCATCAGCATTATTTAAGTGGGTATTTCTCCTGGAATTTGTGGCCCTGATTTTGTTGGCATTTTCACTAGATCCATTATATACTTCCAGACACACACCAACAAGATGGTTAAAAAAAAAACAAACTGGGTTCATTATTTTTGTTTGGCACGGTAGAATTTCAAATTTGATTTAATGCTCCAAACATGTTTTGGCTGTCTATACATTCAAGGCAGTATGCTAGGAAATACCAAAGATGAATAAAATGTTACCTCTGCCCTAAAAGAGTTCAGTGTCTACTGAGAGAGAAGCATATTCAGTTAGCGGCAATACATTTTTATATCTCTTTACACTTGACAAACTGCATTCACATAAATAATCTTAACTGGTTTTCACAGAAGCCTTACAAAATAAATAAAGTAGTACTGGTCCATTCTACGGATTGAAAATTAGCGTAAAAATAATGCCCATTATTTATCTGGAGACTTATACTACATTAACTCCATCCCCTATCTTACTGCCCTTATGTAATCAATTACCAAGTTGTATTGATTCTACCACTTAGATGTCTCTATAATTTTTGCTCCCCTCACTATTTCCACCACCACTGCCTTAGTTGAAATAAGCTCATCTTTTCTTGCCTGGGCTATTTCAATAAACTCCTAATTGGTCTCCCTGCCTACGAGTTCTGCCCACTCCAATCTGTCACCAGAATTATCTTTCAAAAACAGAAATGATTATGCCACTCAGCTGAAAAACCCTTGCTGGCTTCTCTATCCATCAATATGGGAAGGTCCCTTGCTAGGGTTGCCAGATTGGTGAACAGGATGACCAGTTAAATTTGAAGGTCATAAATAATGAATGATTGTTTAGTATGTCTCAAATATTGCATGGGACATACTTATACTAATATTTTTTTAAATTTGAAATTTAAATTTAACTGGCCTGTATTTTTATTTGCTAAATCTGGGAACCCTAACCACTGTGGACCTGAAATCTAGCTCCTAATCCTCCTGGCAGTTAAGCACCCCCACATCGCAATGTCTAGTGAAAACCAAAGCTGAAATTTCTGCCCCACCCTCATGGAGCTTCCGGCTCAGTAAAGAAGTCACAAACACTATTTCTAGAATCAATAGTTAACACTCAACAGCTATGTGTCTTTGATAAACATTGACATGGTAAAAACTACATGTCTGAGGGCACACCTAAGTATTCATTTTATGGGAGAAAATAAATCCAGTTTTGTTCAGTTGCCTGATAAGAATATATTGAAGGGAGTCTGGAAAGCTTAGTTGAAATGGCTTGGTTACACTTTTAATCAAACAGCCACAATATCGAGATTAGTGTAAGCTTAGTCGAATTGCTTAACCCTTCTGTATTTCCTTTTAAAAAGTGTGTATGGGGAGGGTGGGAGCAGGGCAAGGAGGGTAACCAAACTCTTTTGCCTAATGAAATGACTGTCAAACTAAATATGTAACTTCATAATACGCATTCAGATGAGGGCAGAGGCAAAAGTCAGGTCAGGAGCATTACCAAGTTTTCAGTTCTTGTTGCAGAATGCACAAACCTGGAATTGGAGCCAGGCGATTGCAAAAATGATTCCAGATCTGCATGGTAACAATTTAGACTGACTTCCACTCCTGCCTGAAATTTAGCAGCAGAGGAAGTTCTTTTCCTGGCTGTCTGCCTTCTCCCCACCTCCCCCACCCCTCGGTACCTCAGGCTGCTCACTCCCCACATCTGTTTCCAAGCCAGCGTGTAGGGTCACAGCATGGCGCAATAAGCAGCATTAGCAGGCAGCATGAATCAGTGGTAAACCTTTGATTTTAATTCCGTGCCTCTCCTAGAGAGGAAGTGTGGTCTAGTGGTTAGCCCACTAAAAAAGCAGCTAGGAGGCAAAATTCCTGGTCCTCTCCACTCCCCTGTTCTATTCTTATTGGAACACCCTGCCTGTCAAACATACATTTTTTTCTACTTTTGTTCTACCATGTTTTTCCCTGAACTGACTTGATCCCAAGATTCACTTGGGAAACTTGTTAAATGATTCCTGAGACCCATCCCAGAATCTATCAAGGAAAGTCCTAGGAATTTCTATTTTTAACAAGTACTGCAGATAAGTCTTCATAATCAGAGTCAGCTCAACTGTATGCTGGTCACACATTACACAAATGACAAGAGAGCAATAAAGGAAACCATAGCAAGAGAACTGAGATGAAAGCATCTCTACCATCCGGTTTGCTATTACAAGCCTCGTGTGAAAAAGGCAAAAGACAGGGAATAAAAAGAGGCAGATTCTAGATTTGGCTGTGTGTATCTAGAACTGTGTGAGCTTGGGCAGGTCAGATAGGCTTTCCTGATTGCATTTTCATCTTTTAAAAAAATACAAGTGGGCTTCCCTGGTGGCGCAGTGGTTGAGAGTCCGCCTGCCGGTCCAGGGGACGCGGGTTCGTGCCCCAGTCCGGGAAGATCCCACATGCCGCAGAGCGGCTGGGCCCGTGAGCCATGGCTGCTGGGCCTGCGCGTCCGGAGCCTGTGCTCCGCAACGGGAGAGGCCACAACAGTGAGAGGCCTGCGTACCGCAAAAAA
>NW_020175821.1:5563311-5607638 GCF_003031525.2 Neophocaena asiaeorientalis asiaeorientalis
CCTGATTGCATTTTCATCTTTTAAAAAAATACAAGTGGGCTTCCCTGGTGGCGCAGTGGTTGAGAGTCCGCCTGCCGGTCCAGGGGACGCGGGTTCGTGCCCCAGTCCGGGAAGATCCCACATGCCGCAGAGCGGCTGGGCCCGTGAGCCATGGCTGCTGGGCCTGCGCGTCCGGAGCCTGTGCTCCGCAACGGGAGAGGCCACAACAGTGAGAGGCCGGCGGACCGCAAAAAAAAAAAAAAAAAAATACAAGTGATTAGTTCATCTCTTTCAGTTCTGCGATTCAATGTATTATTTCTGTGATTTCACAGAAATGCCAAGATGGACTCAGAACATCTCTTTTCCTGAAAATGACAGTGGGTGCAGGTCCCGAGGTGTGGGCTGGCTTGTCTGGGGTTGTGGGCAGACAATGGAAACAAGTGGAGGCCGGGAGGTTTGGGGCCATGGCCACAAGGAGGTTTCTCCCCCAACACCCGCCTTGAGGCTCTGCAGCTGGCCTACTTATGCAAAGGCTTTGGCTCCTCTTTTCTTTTTAAAAAAATTTCTGACTTGTACATTCCCCTGGAGAGAAGAGATTCATCGTTTTGCGGAGAACTTGCACATGCTTTCCTGAAAGGAAGAAAGGAGGGAGGGATGGGAGGGCTTGGCTGGACTAGTGAGTGGGTTAGGGCTGCCAAAGCAATGAGTCTCCCCACGTATGATTAACATATACCCAGCACATCGTTAGCTCTGAGTATGCCCAGCAAAATCCTTTGTCCTACTTCCACAATGCCTAGAAGTGCATTCTTGTTAGTGGACTGCACACCCGCCTACTCGTCCGTCATTCTCTAGAGTGGGGGCAGTCTTCCACCCCAGAACAAGTGGGGGGGGGGAGTTGGGAGGAGGAGGAGAGAGCCTTGGAAGTCACAGTGAGTCATGATTGTAGGAAAAGGATGTCTTATGAAGCCAACGCAGAACTAGCTTCCTAGAAACATCATGACAGGTCCTACGAAGCCCACGTTTGGTTCTAATTATAACATTGCCCACATTTGAGCATTTCACAGTTTTCCCATGGTAACAACAGGGTTTCTGAGGAAGAGGACTTTGACTCAAATGTGCTCTGTACTTCTAATAGTGGAAGCTGGTTGGACTTCAAAAAAGCAGTTATTTTTTGCTAATTTACAAAGGAGATATCATTGCATTGCCTATGCCTATTAATACACATTTAAACTGGAATTAAGCACATTGTACTATATAAAAAGGCCAAAATGAGCTGCATAAAAATTTTAAAAAATGTTTTATAAAGGCCAAGATGAGCAACATAAAAAGAAAAAGAAACCTCAAATAAGTGGAATTTGTTTCTCCCCTCAACTTGAGACGAATGACAAGCTTAAAAAAAAAAATTAATGATTTAAAAAGCAACTTTGGAAGGATTCCACAAGTGACTTATTTATAGTTCCATTGTCAATACTTTCTGATTCTATTAAACAGTGAATGCTCTTCCTGGGGATGATCATAAAGCACAGCATGTGTCTTTGAAAAATCATGTTCCAGTGTGATTTTAGTGTCATATGCTATCTTCCTTTATTCAAAAATATTTGAAAATTGCTAATCTGGGTAATCTACTAATGATAAATTTTAATTACATCCCAGCTCTTGATCATTTTTGGTAAATGAATTTTTTTTTTTTAAATCTATTCTTTCCCACTTTTAATTTATTTAGATACCAGAGACACTAGCCAGGGAAACTGGGAGGCTGAAGATAATTCTCTTTCTTTATAAAACGGATTCCAGGTTGGATTAACCTAGGGGAGATCTAGGGGAGATGCTGAGGAGAAAGGGATTTCCCAGGCTACTCTGGAGAGGGAGTTGAGAAATAGTATGCATACCTGCTTGGAGCTGGCTTGGGGCTGGTTGGAATTTTTTTTTTTTTAACATTCTGCAAAAGCGGACATATGTGGCATTTAGAAAAGGAAGAGAAGTACTGACTATTCATTTTTACAAGATTATCAAGTGAGGATTCACTCTGTAAATCTCAGCAGTTATGAAAGTTGGTGTGGTTTGTAAACCCCACCACAGGAAGTAAGGGTGATCAAAAAATATGTTGGCAAAGTTTTGAAATTTTCCAGAAGTATGAGAGATTCTCTTCCTGTATAAAAAATAATGACGTCAGGTTTAGTAACTGCTTAGGAAATGATTAAGACAAAAGGTACACACTTTCCTCAATACCCCATCTTAGTTTCTTCAGATAAATTCTCTGAATTTTATATAGATTCAGAAAATTATAACTTATTTTTATGATAAGTGAAGTCATAATATAACTTATTATCTTCTCCATTTTTAGCATATTTGCTTATTTTTACAGTAAAATATCTTTTACCAAAAACTAGGGGAAAATGCGAAATAAAGAGAGCAGTAATGTTTTGAGGAAGGACCCATATACATTGTGGGTAGTATAATTATTGATCAAAGTAATCAGTGGTATCTGGCAAAGCAAAGCATGATAGTAGTTAATTTTTACATAATTTATACAGCTTACTACATGCCAGACACTGTTTTAAATACTTGAAAAAAATTATCAGTAATGTAGTTAATTCTTATAACAACCTTTATCCTCATTTTACCAATGGCAAAACTGAGGCAAAGAAAGATTACATAATTTGTCCTAGGTCACCAGATAATAAGTGGAGGAGCTGGAATACAACTCTGGCAGTCTGTCTCTTGAGCCTGTGTTCTTAAACACTACGTGATACTGCTTCTCTGAAAAATGATCAAGGGCCCTTATAGAAAACAGTGTTGACAGGAATGTGTTCAAAAGACTCAGGCTCTTGAAACTTAGCCACTAACTCAGTCAAGCACTTTCTACAAAATAGTCAGTAAGACGAATATGCTTCTTGTAGGAGTAGGAGGGGTTCTTTGCTGTGACCGTAGAGTACCTGTCTATGAAATACTACTTGAATTAGTTTTATTATTTTTTTAAAAAAAGTCCAAATTCCCCAATGGGTTTCAGGCCAGCCTTTTATTTTATTTATTTATTTATTTATTTATTGGCCATGCTGTGCAGCATGCAGAATCTTAGTTCCCTGACCAGGGATCAAACCTGTGCCCTCTGCAGTGGAAGCACAGAGCCCTAACCACTGGACCACCAGGGAATTCCCTTGAATGAGTTTTAAGAGAGTAAAGGCCAATAGATGAAAGGTTCATCTTCTTTATCAACTAAAATACTGTGCCTACGAAGTGTCATAAAGGTGCATTTCCTGTCTAGAAGGAACTTGTGGTGTGATAAGGCAAAGGTAATTATTGACATTTGATAAACATTTATTGCAAAACTGCTATGTACAGGGTATATAAAGATAATTAAACCATAAGACCTACCTTCAAGGTGGTTGTAGCCTGGATGGGGAGATGGACCATCACCACAGGGTGTGGTAGATGCCAGAGTAGGTTAAAAAAAAAAGGAGGCTCTGAGAGCAGCAGGAGGGGCCCCCCCGACCCAGGCAGGGAATTCCAGGATTGCTTCTCTAAGAACATGATGCCTGACTGGAATCTTTTATAATTTTTGCTTTCCATTTCCACATCACTTCTCACCCTGTCATCCACATTTGAATTTATAAGTACTAGCTTTAAGGATATGATCTGTTCTTATTTCCCAATCATATGTCTTCCTTTCTGTTAACTTCCCAGGTGACATGCTTGGTTCAGTCTTGATAGAAAATGCCTAAGAAACTTTGGACCAGGACAGCTTCTCACTGTTCAGAATGCATTTTTTTTTTTTTTTTTACATTTGATGCTCCCCATTTGTTTTGACACTGGGCTGCCTTAGCCTTCTGGGCAGGCAGATCTCCTGGTTACTGACCACTTACCTGAGCGGTCTCCTAAGTATTGAATTTCCCTCTACTTTGCCCTTGTTAGCTTTTTGTTTTCCCATATATTTACAAAATCTGATTTCTGCTTCCTTGTTTAGTTCCTGTCTCTCTGCTAAGTCTGACCTTTGATTTATGTTTTCTTCTGGACTTGCTGAACCAGGCTTAGTCAAGTCTCTAGCCTTAGATATATTTCTGCCTCTTGTTCACATACTGTCTCCATGCCTTTTTTTTTTTTTTTTTTAGCCGCTCCATGGCATGTGGGATCTTCCCAGACTGGGGCACGAACCCATGTCCCCTGCATCGGCAGGCAGACTCTCAACCATTGCGCCACCAGGGAAGCCCAGTCTCCATGCCTTTTGCCTTGTGCACTCATATATTCTACAGTTTCAATTAGGAATTAGAATTTTGACAGCAGATAGAACTTAGTGCTAGGTACTCAAGATACAGCCCAAAATAAGACATGGAAATACTGCTTTCCCTTAACCAGAGAAAACTTCTGGGAGAGAAATATTCTAAAAAACCTTTGACAATTAATGGTTATTACATTTGGACGAATAGTCTTTTGATGAAAAAGGAATGCTTTAGACTCAGGTAGGAAATGTTGGTTGACAGTTATGTGCATTCCCTTAGCTTTAAACAAAATTAATAGTGATGTGTGAACATGCAAGATGATGTCAGGTTTCTATCACCAGGTGCCTTAAACCTGTTGCCAAAACCTGCCGTGAGTTCCATAGTGGGTATATTGTTCAAAATTCCTCAACGGGCAAGAGAGAAGATTTGATTTGAAGAAGGAACCAAAGGCCAAAGATCAAGGGCTAGCAAGGTTAGGAATGGGAATATTGGTGTAGAATATTCCAGACACACACACATTTCATACTCTAAGTTTGTATTCTGAAAATGCTTTCTGCAAAAGTCTAAAAGGAAATAGTCCTTATTGCACAAACAGTGCCCACTCTAAAAGCATTTCCCTGCCACAAATAACATTTATTTCCTCAAAACAGAAATACCAGAGAGCATTTCCTCAGTGCACCAGTCAATTTTCTCAAAGTACAAGCACACTAATTTGCCTTTGCTTCTTTTCCTGCTCCTGAACTAGGTTTCTCTCTCTAGGGCCTTATTCCATCTTCCCTTCAAGCAACAGCAACATAACCATTATTTCACACGGTGGATGGAGAAAGACATGGATAAAACTGGCATCAGAAGGGCATACTAAGTGAGATGCAATAACAAAATTAATATTTGTGTCTTCCTCCCCAACTTTTTTGTTTCATAGAATACATAAACATTCAAGAGAGACATTTTTGAAATAGTGTGTGAGGCAGTTTATGAACAAACCAGTAGGGCAGTATTTCTCAGACTCTTAATGAATCTCCTGCATCGACACAGGAAAATTGCGCTTACTTAAAATGCAAATTTCTGGGCTCCACCCCAGGTTTACCTACTCAGAATCAAACCAAGGAAATCTGCATTTTTAATAAGCTTTCTCTGTGATCAGATGGATCATATGGCAATCATTACTCTAGGACTGTGCTTAAAATAGGCAAGAATCCTGTAATTGTAGTCAAAATCACACCTGGCTCCAAGTAAATCAATTGAAACTCTTATGACTGGCATATGCATTATAAGGAAGAGAAGGGGGTGGTGTGGTGTTTAAACAGAATTAAGTGGAAAAGGATCTCTTTGTGATAGGGAGAAAGGAAGGCAGCCCTTATATGGTTTCAGTGGCATCACAGCACTGTATAGATTGTTCCTCCTCTGCCTGTGGAGAAAGAAAGCAAAAGCTAGACAAATGGACCACATGCGGTCATGACCCAGCAAAGCATGACCTTCTGCTAAAAGATAAGCAAACCTCATATTAAGCCAAATCAAGAACATTCTGTTTTCACCCCAAAAAGGATTCAGTGTATGTTGATGGCAATTTCCACCTAGCCAAGCAGAGAAAACCAGGGTAAATAAAATAGAGGTTCTCAATGTTTTGTGTCCTCTGAACATGTTTGAACACTGGAATTTTGGGTAGCACACTTGAAGGAAATAAAACAGGTGGAAGGACCAAGAGCCATGTCTCGAAGCCCTAAAAAGTCCCCCAGTGACTATTCTCTTCTCACCTGACTGGCTTCAGCTCTCTGCTAGTCTGTGAGGGGAATCCCATGGCTTAGGGCTCTTTCTGGGCCCCTCTAGGATGGGTGTGGCACCATGCCTATACCTCTTACTCCTATACCGTGCTAGTCATTGGGTCACAGGACCCGTCCAACAAAATGACATCTGATAGACATCACTATAATACTATAAATACTTAGTAATAGCCAAAACCCCAAACACGCCTCATTTAAAATATTGAAAGGCCAGCCTCTAAGAATGAAGTACTGACAGATGCTACATCATGGATGAACCCTGAAAACATTATGCTAAGTAAAAAAAAAGCCAGACACCAAAGGCCACATATTGTATGATTCCACTTACAAGAAATGTTCAGAATAGGCAAATCAATAGAAACAGAAAGTAATTTAGTGGTTGCCAGGGGCTGGAGGAGGGGGTGGGGTAGAGAGCAATTGCTAATGGATATGAGGTTTCTTTTTGAGGTGACTAAAATGTTCTAAAATTAGATAGCTGTGATGGTTGCATAACCTTGTGAATATACTAAAAGAAACCCCACTGACCTGTACACTTTAAAATGGTGGATTTTAAGGTATGTGAATTATATCTCAATTAAGCTGTTCTTAAAAAATAAAATATTTGAGAGGCTTCTGTGAAAATTTTGTTATGCCAGTATGCTACGATAGAGAAGTTAAAATTGAATTAAGCAGTGACCAAGTGATAAACTTGAGAAAATGCTGATGTTTTATTTAAATCCAGAGTTTTAAAAAACATCTTAACCATATAGTGGGTCTCTTTGATTATAACTAACAGGTAGAATGGGTAACTAACACTTTTTTTTTTAACTTTGTTTTCACATATAATACAAAATTTGAGAGTGCTTTGATGCTAAACAAGATTAGACCTTTCATGAGCCAGATTATAGTTCATAGTGATGATTAAGGTTAAATTAGAACTAGTGAGAAGGGTACCAAACTCTATCACTGGCATTCATTTCTTTTCAAAGTTGTTTCACAAGATGTATCTTATTCTCATTAGTAGTTAATAATATGATATTATTAAGGAGAGATTTTTTTTAAAAAAGACTAAGAAAATCTGCTTATCAAGATCTCACACAGTTGGAAGCTAAATTACTTGAACTATAGCACATGGTTGTAAGTGGTAGAATCAGGATTTGGAGAGAGGGTAATAAATTCATTTCAAAGACTGAATTGCTAAAACCAGGTCATGAGGGTATAGCATGTTACTTAATGTACAGTGCTTATAAATCTAGACTAATGCTTCCGGTTCTTAACAGTTTTTATCAGGTGCCCTTTTGAGAATATGAAAAAAATCTATGAACCCTCCCTCTAAAAGGCACATATGCAGATGCCAACTTTTTTCCACAGCATTCTTAGGAGGACCACCACTCTGAAATCTATTCATGGACTTTTCACCCCATCCTGAGAACTCCATGACCACATAAAGAATAGTTTAGTCCATACTAATGTTCATTTTGGTCAATTCAAGCTCTTGTCAGTAATTCTACATTTGCCAAGATGCTAAATTTTTAATGCACTCAACACAGTATGTTGGGCAATGGATACCCACCCTCGCACCAACTCTTGTCAGTTCCAAGATTGGACTTTAACGATCATATCTCTCTGGGATATGACAACTACTTAGGGGAAGTGGGATTGTGTAGGATTATGAAGTGTTCAATCCCCACTTCCCGATGAAACCAGAAGCTTCCCTTAGTAGGTGGCCTCCGAGGTTCTTTCTACTTATGCTTTAATGAGCAGCTCCATAAATAAACCTTGAAGGAGAATCTGAGACCTTTTCCCAATATGAGCGCTTCAACCCTCCAGAGCACACCCAGCCCCAAAATACTGCGTGGATCCAGAGAATTCAGGCAAATACCAAGTTTTGGTCTGAACGCTCCACCAAGAAGCCTCAATGTTTTCACTTTGTTGACCATAAGTGATATATTTAGTTATCCAGAAGGGTAGTCAATCTGCTAGAGAAAATGTCCTGAAGAAAATGAAACAGGCAATTATGTTGGGCAGACCTAGGGGTTAGTGTGGATGGACTTTGTTTTAAAACAGATTCCTAACTCAGTCAAAAAGTCTCCTGTGCATGTGTTTTCCTGGGGAGAAACTTCCAAAATGGTAATGCGAAAACTCACAGACTCGATGAAGGGGTGTGTAGCCATCTGGTTTGCTCACAAGCAGAGTTGCTCTTTTTATCAGAATTATTTTCAGATTTTCATATGGAGGTGGAGTTGGCCATCTTGAACACCAAATCAGTATTAACCCTCTCCTTAAACAATTCTATTGAAAATTCTCCTAATAAGGATACTAGGAAATGTTTCCCCCCCCCCCTTTTTTTTTTTTTCCTGAAACAGGGAACAGAGGCCAGTTGAAATCAAGCAGCCAGTCTCAGATGGGGGCGGGGCATCCGATCAATGGGATTTCCCCTGGGACTCCCAAGGCTTAGGAAGAAGGAATCCCAGTGACTGTCTGCCTGAGGATACACTTCCCTCAGACTGAGCTTTCCATTCGCATGGAAATAAGAGTTAGGCTCTAATAAGGTGACTCTCAGTCTCTTGAGAACTGACTTATTTATGGTTGAAGCCAAACCTCTTAGTTCTTCCCATTCCCACCCGTCCCGCCCCAGCTGAGGTAGATGAAGAAGTTTGGACAACGAAACAGAGTTCGAGAGATCACAACAGCTTTGCTCCTATTTTTTGTTGTTATTGTGTGTGTGTTTTTTTTTTGTTTTTTGTTTTTTTTTGCTTTAATCATGCAACACTTCCCTCCCAGAATTTTGGATATTTAACATCCACTGAGAACAGCTTGCCTGTAGGTTTCTGTTGGGGACAAAAAAAAAAAAGGGTGTTGGTGGTGGAGAGCTGAGTTTATTTTTCTTGCCTTTTTTTCTGGGACTCTTCTATATACTCTCATTCTTATTTTGAGCTAAACGGAGGGACAGGTTTCTTTTCATTTCCTGCCTGATCGAAAAAAAAGTTTCCATAGTCAGCTCCTGGCAGGCGTGCCCTAGTATCTTGGGGAGGGCCGCTTGGGAGTAGCAACACCCTCTTGTGTGACCAGGAGAGCAAACTGAAGGTAGCAGCTACCAGCAACTGTCACAGAGAGGCACCAGCATTTTCCCCCTTCCATGAAAAGGGCAAAGTCAAAAGAGAAAGACAAAGTCCAGGTTGTTGTTGGAAATTTGACCTTAGAAGAAAAACTGAAAAAGCATAAAGCGCTGTGTGTGAACTTTTCTTTTTCTATCTTCTTGGTCAGTGTTGGGCTGCATGTGATAAACCAGTGGGGTGGTTATTTTTTAAAGGGCTTCCTTTTAGTTTTCTTGCGGTTCAGAGTGAGCCTTGTTGGTTAAGCATATATATTAAATTCTGATCCTTCCTTAAATTTTAAAGAAAATCTTCTACTTAGAGTGTTGTGACCTTGGGTTCCAAAGCCAAATGAAGAAAGAAAAGCAAAGCATAAGCTACTTCTAAAATTCTGGAACTAATTTGAACTAACGGCTTTATATATACCCCCATTTGCCCCCATAAAAGGTAAATTTTTTGTCTCCAAAATTATTTCCCAGAGAGAAGGAAGTCACCTTCAATACACATCCTAATGAAGTCATCCTCTGGTGCCTGCTCAATATCTGATTTTGGAACAACAAATTACTGTTAGGGGAAGATGCATCGGGGTGAAATGGTCTAAGTTAATGCCTGTTTCGGAGGCTTATGGAGGTCATCTACCAGAACTGGTTAAGAAAAAAAAGAGGAAATTTATCACTGGTCTAGTAATTGCTCTTGAAGTTATTAGCCCTGAAATGCAAGTGTTACATGTGTTTCTAAATAGATCTTTTAGAGAACACACAAAAATACAAATTCAGTGAGCGATATGTTATGGAGATTATAAATATGCACCTATAGGAAATGAGAAAATGACCTTGGTATATCATTTCTGGAGACAGCATTGTACATGAATTCAATGAGTGTTAGTTCTCAGAAACTTAGAAGGAACTAACAATTCTGTGTTTGGAAAACTGTTGGATTAGTCACAAAATAACATTGGTGAGGAATAATTTTGTTTCATGAAGTGATAGTGGACAAATATTAGTATTTAAAAATCAATATATTATTTTATAAATATGATTTTAAATATGTATGCATTACTAAGTAGTTAAGATTTTGAGTAGACATTGACTTATTTGTCCACACCCCTAAAAGTGGCCAAAAGGGAGTTTTCTTAGGTTTGTCATATATTTAGGCATATATGGGAGATAGATAGATCATAGAGCTACAAATCTTTATGAGAACACGTGGTCTAGGAGGGACTTTCCTGTTTTACAGACGAAGGAATTAAGTTATTAGCTCAAGGTCACAAAGTTATTTGGGGATAGAGGGGGATTAGAAATGAGACTTGCCCTTTTCATTATGATATATCACTCTCTCAGTGGGATCTTTCCTTTAGAAAACTATGAAGCCCTTGCAGACAGAAAAGAAAGATTAAGAAAAATGGTTCCAAGGTCTCACTTTGGGGGAGAAACTTACCTGCTTTCCCCTAGATGCGCCCGCGCACACCCCCCCCCCCACACACACACCAGAATCCTTTCATCCCAGCCATGTGCTACCAATTACTGACCTCCCTCTGTGAGGCTGAATCCAGTCATACTGGCATTGGCTCTAGTGGGAAATTTATAAAAGCTACACGCCCGAGGCAGTTGCTTGCTCCAGTGGAGTATAGGGGTTAGTGCCTTGGGAATCCCAGGTATTATTAAATGCACCAGCCCTCCCCAACTCTGCAGACCAAAGAGTAGTATGTCCTAAAATCACTTGTGAGACAGTTGTACAATGCATAAAGGACAATCTCAAAACCATGGCATTGGCCCCTTAGGCTATAAAGTCTCTACAACCTGTAACTCACATCTTATGTATGCTAAAAGCATTATAAGCAATGTGGGGAGGGTAAGCTCAAAGGAACATGAGACAGAATCATCCCCAAATAGAAACCAGTCACTCCCTGGGGCTTGGGTGTGGTTGGATTTTTATCATATTAACCAACAATATGGAAGTGCCAGAGTCCCACTCAATTAGAATGTTCCTGATTTATCAGAGGGGCTAAAGCAGTCATGGACCCCCCACTGAAAATTATTCTCCTGCCAAGAACATCCTGTTGCCACCACTCAAGGGACTGAGGGTGGGAAGTGGTTCAGAGGTTCAGGGTAAAGAACCAGTACCAGATAAACGGGAGCAAGCCTGGTATCCTGTAGCATGAGAACACACAGGCAATAAGGGCGAAGGGGCATGAGCTAAGTCACTGAGGAAGAGTGAATGCTGGAATAATGCAGGAGTTTTGAGAGGCTGTGACCATGCTTGTCGACTTCAGATAGAAGAAAGGACTTCACAGTCAGCTGGGGTTTCAAGAATCAGGGAGGAGGCCAAATGGATGTTAAGTCAAAACTGCTTGTTCTACAGTTTTGTTCTACAGTTCTACAATTAGCTGGACTCTAAAAAGACAATTTTTTCTTCTCCAGTACTTCTTTTAGTATGTTCTTCTTGCATAGGCCACTTCTGTCTGGATAAATTTCTCTCTATTCTCAAATAAATCATACATCTCATCCTGCCAGTTTCTATAAACAACTTCTCTTTCCCCAATTCTGGTTACCTCAAGGCACTAGCTCACATGACTGATGACCATTCTTGAAGTTAGCATTTCTAAAACCTGTTTATATTTGAAACTTGATAACCTTTTATCAACATAGGTAGGGTTTTGAGGCAATATAAATTTGGAAGGAGGCATCTCAGGGCAGTTACCCCAGTCAGTGTCTCCCCCCCTTTCCCATTTTGTCTCCTGTGGCTCTTCACATTGGCAAACAGAAATCACATTCAATTAAACGACCAACTATATTTTAAAAAATTTAACTCCTCCCCCCCCAAAAAAAACCGACGAAAAATTAAGCTTAAGCAAAAACTGGTAAGTATTCATTGTGATTGAATGTATCAATATTTCTAGTATCTCTGGTTCCAGGCTTATTTCAAGTGAAAAAGACCACCTGTTGATGTGGAGTGTACCTGATGGGAATTCCCGACACCTGACTTTTACTCTATATCCTTGACTCACTGAATTTCTAGGTAAGTGGTCAAACTTATTCTTCTCCACCGTTTGTACAAAACAACAACAACAAAAAAAAAACGGGCTATGAAATTGTTATTCTCTCCTGTCAGTGAATGAGACATGGCGTTTGTGACTATGAAATACTTTTCTAATGTTTGTTTAGGGGTGGGCAAATACAATGAAAACTGGTGATCTCAAGAGCATTGCTAAGAGCATTGTATGTGCATGTCCTGTAATTAGCATCCATGGTGAGGAGCACGGTGTGGAGATCAGACGGTTTCTGTTCTGTTTATTTGCTTCCTTTTTATCGGCTAGCCAGTTTGAATGTAAGTTACAGTGGTCTCTGGATATCTTTAACCTTTTTATATTTATAGGATTGCCAAAAAGTTCTAAGCAGGCATTATGGAGCATGGCCTGGAATTAGGTGAAGAGGTAGGCAGAGGGACCCAGCCAGGGCACTTGGTGGCTGCTGCTCTATGCCAGGGTGCTTGAGTCTCAAGGATCAGAACTCAAACACAGGGTGATGGAGTAACAGGACAAAAGATGTTAAACTGAAGTATCCCCGAGTTAATGGTTCCCTATATGTTTCCTGTGCTGGACACAAAAGTAGCACCAGATGTCCCCCAAAAGATGTGTACACAATGTTCATAGCAATGTTATTCAGAATAGCCCCAAAGTGGAAACAACCCAAATGTTCCTCAACAGCTGAATGGATAAACAAATGGTGGTGCAGTTATGCAATAGAATACTGCAGCAGCCATACAGAGGAAAGAGCTGCTTTCCTTAATCCAAGCAAATTGGACACCTTTACAAACAGAACTTTTACATTCATTTTCTATTGCTATATAACAAATTACCACAAACAGTGCAGCTTAAAGCAATACCCACGTATTAACTCACAGTTCTGGAGGTCAGAAGTCCAAGCACAAAATGACTGGCTTCTCTGCTTAGGGTCTTAGAAGGCTGAAATCAAGATGTTGGCTGGGCTGTGTTCTCTTCTGGAGGCTGTGGAGAAGGATTTGCTTCTGAGCTCGTTCAGGTTATTGGCTGAATCCTATTCCTTGCAGTTGTAGGACTGAGATCCCTATTGACTTGCTAACTGTCAGCCAGGTGCTATTCCCAGTTCTTAGAGGTTTTCTTCTCATGCTTCAAATCTCTTTCTTTAGGAAGAACCCTGTCCCTTTTACGGGTTTGCCTAATTAGATCAGGCCTACTAAGGATAATCTCCCTATATTAAGATCAACTGATTTGCGACCTTCATTACATCTGCAAATTCCTTCTTAGCAGCACCTGGATTAGTGTTTGACTGGATACCTGGGAGAAGATGTGTTTATACCGGGGGCTGGGAATCTTGAGGGCCACCTAAAACTCTGCCTACTACAACTCTTAACTTCACCCCTTTCTCTGCTTTGTCAAAACAGTGTATAAAAACAAAAACAAAAACAAAAAACTCGGGACTTCCCTGGTGGCACAGTGGTTAAGAATCCGCCTGCCAATGCAGGGGACACAGGTTCGAGCCCTGGTCCGGGAAGATCCCACGTGCCACGGAGCAACAAAGCCTGTGTGCCACAACTACTGAGCCTGCACTCTAGAGCCCGTGAGCCATAACTACTGAGCCCGCATGCTGCAACTACTGAAGCCCGTGCACCGAAAGCCCATACTCCGCAACAAGAGAAGCCACTGCAATAAGCCCACGTGCCGCAACTAGAGAAAGCCCGCACACAGCAACAAAGACCCAGTGCTGCCAAAAATAAATAAATAAAATAAATAAGCTTATTAAAAAAAACTGCTATAGAGGAACAGACCTGGCCAGCTGAGTCCAGTACTCTCACTTTAACTATGGCACAGGTAGGTAGCACTAGGAGGGTTTGATTGCCCATATAGTCTCACCTTTCGTAAAGGAGAGAAAATTTTATAAGAAGTAGTACATACGTATATTTGACTAGGGGATAAAAGGGACCATAATACTAAAAAATGTCAATAATTAAAAAAAAATAATTTCCAATTGTCCTCCAATGAGCATGTGCTATTCTTGCAGTCAGATACAAAAAAAAATTTTTTTAAGTAAAGTATATAACCTTACAGCACAATTTCTCAGTTACCCTCATGGATTTATCACCCTTGATTTTATCTAAGCTGTTGGTAAGAACTTTTCTTCCATGAAAGTTATTCAGAAAAAGTTTATAAGCTTCATTTCAACATTTTTACATAAAATATTTTATTATATAAAATGGATAACTGGCTTGTACCTATCATGACCTATTGTATTGAATGCAAGAATATCAATGAGAAAATTTGCACTCCTTTTTCTACTGAACTGTTGAAATTGGACACTTTTGAGAAATGGAAACACAACCACAACCAAGTTTTTCATCATTCAACCCTCATTTGTAGAGCACTTTAGAATTTCTAAAATTTATGTATGTATACTATCTCATCACACTGAACAATGTCACTTGAACTTTGAGACTCAGCGATGATGATACCTGCCCCCCAATACAAAGTGAGTTAGAGACAGAGATAGGATTAGAATTAGTTCTGGTGGTGTGACATGGTCCTCCCTCTCTACCTATTATTAAGGTGGAGTACAAGAGTAAGTAGAACCAGAATATGTCTTTCTTGAGTTGGGAAACCTAACAGCCTACATACTCTTATTGTGGAAACCCATTCTTGATAGAGCTGTATATGAGATAAATGAAAAACTTTCTTTTTTCTCCTATTAATTCTCATATTGGAGATCGTCTATTGAAAGAGTGCTAGAAAAGAGCTACTTAATTATAGTGTTCAATAAATATGTTTGTTTTCAAATATGTACATATCAATACTGGTAAAGAAGCACAAACCTGTCTTTCTTGACTACTGAAGCACCTCATTCCTTGATTCTGGGTAAAGGGGTTAACTTATCCTGCTGCCATTTTATCCCAATAATCCACGGTCAACTAAGCTAACCACCTCTGCTTTGTCTATTTTGGTCATGATGTCAAGATCCTTAAAATTGCATGTTTTGGTTTGGGACTGTGCCTGGTGGTGAAATTCTATACAGTTTTATTTCTTTTGTTTGCAGTTTGTTTATGGTCTTTTGTAGGAGAGGTGCTGGAGCTGAGTAGGGGAAGTTACATCAGATCCATGGTTTTCTTGATTAGATCATTATAGGCTCCAAAATAAACTGTCTCCTATGAAGTATAGCTAAATATTGGCAGATAGTAGGTAGTCTTGCTTCCCCAATCCCTTGAAAAGAGAAAGACTGAAATCTTCAGTAACTTTTGTTGCCGGAGGGCACACATGGTAGAAATTAAGTTAAGCCGTCCTTTAATTTATATAAATAATCAAGAAATGGCAATTGACTTTGTTCATAGACCAATTTAAATCTATTAATATATGTAAACTCTGTACAACAAAAGTATATCTGCCACATGCATGTACTGTCAGCATCTTTCTGATTTCAAACCCCTGCAGGATTGTGCTTCCTGGATTGGAGCAAACAATCAAAAGTAGATGGTGTGGAAGGCTTAGGAAATTCGGACAGGTAATGAAGGTTTCCGGAAAAAAACTCTATTCACCACAGTTAAGTTCAAGGAAGTGGAAATTACTTTAACTTGCAATAGCTCATCAAATTAACTCTCCAATTACAGAAGACTCTAGAATGTGATTCTTAATTAAAGCTAGTGATTAATTCATGGCACTCATAGGGGGATGATGGCTCTTGTTTTGTTTTTGAATGAAGTTACAGATACATGCATTGCTACCTGTATATGACCGTCCTAAGGAGCATTTCTGGACAAAGTGGTCACCATATTTGACAACAAATGAAGTGACTTCTGATCTTGATTCTCTGCCAAAATCTCAAGGTAACTTTCCTTTTAGCAGTCTGGGCTTAGAACACAGATGTGAAATTGAAAGCAATAATTCCTATATCCTGTGTGAAGAAATACATCTTGAGTAAGTCCTACCTGAGCCTACCAACATAAATTTCAGCTACCCAATCTTTAAGATCTAATTAAAGATTAATGTAGTCCCTTTCAGAAAAATAGTTATTAACTAATAAATATTTATATTATGATGATTGTTTTTATTAGCTAGTAGGAATGAAGAACTTGCCTTCTCTGAATCTTTAAAATCTCATTTAAAATTGTTTCATTTAACCTTCATACCAATTCTGTGATGTAGGTACTATAATTATGTTCATTTTAAAGATTAAACAACTGCTCTGAAAGTTTGAGTACCTTGTCCAAGGACACACAGTTTATAAAAAGATGGTCTGGAACTTGAACCAAACTTTCTTTGACTTCAGAGCTGGAATGTTTTCACTTGCTGTATTAGTTTCACCTCTTTTCAAGTACAGACTTTTAAAAAAAGATAAAATCTTTTTTAAAAAATGACTTATTTCTTGACCTCTGTCAGTTCCTAGCAGGAAACAGGTGGCATACCAAATTAGGATGATTCCAGGAGTATTTATTTACAAAGCGACTGTTTTTGTTTTCGTTGTTTTGGCCACGCTGCGTGGCATGTGGAACTTCCTGTACCAAGGGTCAAACCCGTGCCCCCTGCAGTGGGAGCAAGGAGCAAAGAGACTGTTTATAAAGGTACGTGTTAAGGGTGAGGGTAGAGTGTAGGGGAACCACAAGACATAATGCAGCAATTTGAGGCTAGTAGCAGTGGATGAAGTGTTACTATACCTAGATCTGAAAGGATGAGGGAAGGGGACAGTTACTGACCAGAAAGGAAAGCTGAGTGGAGAAAGTTGCCTAGAAAGGCACATTGACCCAGCTGAAAGGACATGTCTAACCAAAGCTGCCTCCCAGGGAGGGAGCCAGGGGAATACACACCCTGATCTCACGCTCATCACATCCTCTTATCTCCTGCCAAGGCTCTCATTGACCAAACCCAACGGGAAACCAGAGGTCACAGGAGTCTCACTGACGTGGTTTTTGTAGACCAGCTGAGCAAGATGCAGAGAAAAATGGAGAGAGGACTTGGAGAGACAGACAGAGGGTATCCAGTATAATGACACATATGAAAAATGAACTGACAGTAATTACAGACTGTTGGCTTTTTCTGTGAATAAAGATGTAACGTAGAAACACAGTGTTTCTTAGGATGTGAGGGAAGTGACTGCACATGGACGTGACTTTCTTGGACCTGACTCTGGCTACTGCGTAGTATAGAGCCTGACTTTGGGAAACTATCTGTTACTGTCAGCAGAAGAGCTGTGCTCCTAGAGCAAGTATCTGGCAAAGATCATAGCCCAGACTAGGGTTCCTTCTTACTCCCCTTTGAAAAAGGTAGCTTCCTTGAAAGGTCACTAGGGAAACACCGGGTTACTCTCAGCATTTCCAGAGAAGAGGCAGGTATCTACCCATTTAGACAGTTGCCAAGAGAGTTTGATACAAAGGATTTCTTGTTACCTTTCAAAACAAAACAAACAAGAAAACTAAAAGAAGAAAATGGAAGAATGAATATTAAACTGTGAACGCTGCAGGATCCTGGACGGGTCCTAGGTGGGAAAAAAGGCTGCACCAGTTTTCAGGGAGGGAGAAAAATAAAGAAAACAAATAAGGACAAAACTTGTTAGTGCTCAGCTTGATTATCCAGATTTTAGTTCCTCATGGAAGATATTGGCCTGCCATATATTTATAGTAGTCACATGTTTACAATTTTTTTCCGTTACCAATTAGTCATAAACATTTCTGCAAACATAAATCAATTGCACTTTAGTTTCTTTTTTTTTTTTTTTTTTATAAATTTATTTATTCATTTATTTATTTTTGGCTGTGTTGGGTCTTCGTTTCTGTGCGAGGGCTTTCTCTAGTTGTGGCAAGCGGGGGCCACTCTTCATCGCGGTGCGCGGGCCTCTTACTGTCGCAGCCTCTCTTGCTGCGGAGCACAGGCTCCAGACGCGCAGAGCTCAGTATTTGTAGCTCACGGGCCCAGCTGCTCCGTGGCACGTGGGATCTTCCCAGACCAGGGTTTGAACCCGTGTCCCCTGCCTTGGCAGGCAGACTCTCAACCACTGCGCCACCAGGGAAGCCCCACTTTAGTTTCTTATAAGTGCACAGTGTTCCAGTTTGAATGTTCCCTCTTGCATCTTCCTCCTCTTTTGAATAATGTGCATTACCTCTCTGTTAAGTTATATTCTGAACTCTTATGCAACTCCCATCTTCAGCATGTGTGCTGTCCCAGAGAATCTTTTATCCCACGTTCACCTTTTCTCTTTCTAAAGATTCACGACCACGTCCTTTATAGTTGTAATCCACCCACTCACTCTCCCCTTTTTGAAAACCTTTAGCCTAGCACATCTTGGCTTCTTCTCTATAAAGTGTTCAGGAAGCAGATGTTGCAGATCTGCTCCTTTAACTACTAGTTTCTTTAGGAGAGGCTAATTGTTGTGCCCAGAAATTCTGCCATAAAGAAGAAAGAACAGTTTTGTTAGGTATAATTCACAGGCTATAGATGGGAACTTGGAGGTGAGGCAGTATAGTGACTGTCTCTCACTGTACCTCAAGTCCAAGGTGCAGCTAGGCCCACAACCTGGAGTACAGTGGGTTTATTTTTATTGTTGTTGCTATCCATGTTTTTCTTACCATATTTTTTTCAACTAAAATGTGGAATTGATGATAACCTCCTTACAGTTTCCTTGTAGGACTCTTCTGTTTTTGCCAAATACATTCACAATTCCCCATGCTTTCTCTGTTTCTCTCACTTGGAATTCCCTCATTCTCAATGGCTTTCCAAATTCTATGGAATTTGAGTACTACTTGGTGAAACCTGCCCTTGAATTCTAGGCCAAGGAGATTGTTTTCAATTCTCAATGCCTGCAGTGATTAGCTTTATCAGTTCCTGTCAAATAATCAGATATAGTACTTCATTAGCACTTTATCATATTTCTAAAAGTTTGTATTAATTTCTTCTAGAATTTGCTCATCTATCTGTATTTTTTCTCTCAACTTGTGTATAAGTTCCATTAGAGCTAAGAATTTCTTGTATCTCTTACTCTCCACAAATATATACCAGTGTTAAGAGAATATTGGCAAATAAATTAATCAACCATGGTGGAAAGAGGAGCGAGGGACCTGTAGTCAGGTGGAACACATGAGTCATCTCCTCAGACTCCACTAAAATGATAGGAAAGAAATGACAAAGGTTCAAGTTCATCTGACAGAGAAAAGGGATGTAAAGTGCCAGAGAGATGTCATCAAACTTTGGAAGATGTTATAACTTAGTAAAGAAGGGAGGCCAAAAACTAAGTGCCTGCAAGAGGTAGGATAAAAGGAAACAAGTGGATTTGTGCCGACGAATTTGAGAAAAACTCAGGAATTGGAGACGAGCTACTCTGGAAGTGGGTGTGGATGGAGCTAAAACTTGAGGTTTATAAAAGAAGCGTTAGATGCCCAGATACTCCTCAAATCAGTTCCACTGTGACTACTCCGTCTCCTCTGGCAGAAGGCTCAAATAAAGCTAAAGAGGTTCAGCCAGCAAGGCTTTGGATTAGGGAACACAAGGAACGTGTGAGGATATGCGTGAGAAGCAGTATTAAAAACTGGGAGATTAATGCCAATCTGCATTGTGAGGAGTGTGACCTCAACCTCCTGTCCCCACAGGACATGCAGAGTCCTAGCAGCCAGGCAGGAGATAAAGGGATTATTCTCTGGGAAATCTGTCCCAGGAAAAAAAGACTTACAGGCTTTGACATTTGGTACACCCAGTAAATATTCCTAATCATACTACAGCAAGGCCCACCAGTTATGAAACCCTACTAAAAGTATGAATTACCCAAAATGCTTTTAATCCACTCTTAGGTGCCTTGCTTAAATATGAACAGAGGGTGCAGGATCCCCAGATCCTTTTAATGTGGAATAAGACACTGAACCCAAAAGACATTAAAAAAAAAAAAAAAAAAAAAAAAGGCAATGCAGCCTCTTCCCAGGAGAAAGAAATTTCAAAAAAACAAAAACAAACAGAAAAACCAAAATCCATCTCCTCAGAAAGATAAAAGAATAAAGTGCACTGTCAAATGTACAAAGAACAAGGAAAATTGTTTGCAAATTAAAAATGAGAGCAGAACTAAAAGCATTCAGAATAAAAATTAGAAAATAAAGTTGAAGAAATCTCCCAGAGAAAGAAATGAAAAAGTGAAAGGGAAAAGACAAAATAATTTGAGAATTCACCCAGAAGATTTAGCCTCAACCAAAATAAATTTCACAAAGAGAGCATGGAGAAAATGAAGAGGAAGGAAATTATCAAAGAAGTAATACAAAAGAACTTTCCAGGACTGAAGGCTATAAATCTCTAGGTTGAAAGGGTCTACCAAGTGCCTAGAACAGTGAATATAAAAAAACCTACACCAAGCCTCATCATCATGACATTTCTGAACTTCATCATTAAAGAACAAGTCTAGAATTTCCAGTGAAGGCAAAAAACCCCACCACCACCAACAACAACCCCCCCCCATAAACCCCCACAAATGACTGGGAATAAGAATAACATCAGCCTTCTCAACAGCAACATTGGAAGCTAGTAAGCAATGGAGCAATCTATTAAATTTCTGCATAAAAATTATTTCCAGACTAGATTTCTTTACCCAATCAAACTACCAATCAAGTACGTTAAGTAGCACAAAGATATTTTAGCCATGCATGTCATTAACCTCTCATGAAGCCTTTCTGAGCAATTTATTGGAAAACATGTTCCATCAAAATGAGGGAATAAACCCATGAAGAAAAAGACATGGGATTCTGAAAAACGGACTCAGTACAGAAGAAAAATAAGGGAATTTCCAGAATGATGGTGATTAAAAAGTCCCAGGATGACAACTGTACAGGAGGCCTAGAGAACACATGGTTCAGGTTGGAGCAAGAGGGGAGGGGGCTTCAGAAGCAACGGATCCTTGCGGGGGATGGGGGCATGATTTATGGGTTAGCTGATGTGTTTGTTTATATTGAGAGGAGTTTTGTAATTGTCAGAGAGTTAGGCATGGATTAGTGATAAGTACATGGAAAACCAAAATGGTGACAATTACTAACTGTAAGAAAAACAAAAGTTTTACAAGAAAGAAAATGCAGTCCAAGTACATTACGTGCCTTAGGTATGAATGATATTTATACAGTTATAATAATTATTGATAAATATCAATTTAATAAAAGCTCAAAATTGGAAGGGTGGAAAATATGTGTGTATATTTGGTAAGGGGTTTATGTAAGAGTTAAATTCTATCTTCTCCAATAGGAAGCCAGTAGATCATATATAAAGGAAAAGAGCTAAGAAATTCCAGTGTAAGAGAATTATTCAGAGACATAAAGTAAGAAGCAGAAGAAATAGTTCAAAGAGTAGAAAGTGATTGCCTCTGGAAAGGGGTAACACAGAAGACTGCTATTGTTTAATTATAAGACTTTTGGTATTACTTGACCTTTTGTATGACCTGATACATATACAACATTTTTGATAAAACAGAATTTTAACTTTTAATTTTTAATCAAAAATTTAAAAAGACAACAAGAGAAATGGCAGTACAGGGCAAACAAACATATATAGGTATATAATGAAGTGGGAAAGAGGCCAGAGGGCTGTTCTCATGGATGGCTGAAGGCAAAACATGAATTTCCTCTCCTCTCAGTGTGTTTTGACAAATTCAAGTTCGTAGGTATGTGCCCGTTCATCACAGATTGAGAATGCTGGCTAGGTCTCTGAGGCAAACTGCACTGAGGGAAGGACAGAATAGGGAAGTCTGAATGGAACGGAGAGGTTCTTACTGAAATCCTTATCATATGCATACTTGGGCTTTGGCAGCAGGTAGGGTTATGTGTTAATGGCGTGTCTGGGAAACGTGATAGCAGTGCTGAATGCTGCTGTGAATCAGATTTCATGTGATGAATGTGTGGCAAAAATATGTATGATAATAAGGATAATAGTCTGTTACCAACCAGAGTAAAAATCAGCCTCCTGCTAATTATTCAAGACTTGCTAAGTTCTCAAAAATATCCTGAACGTGATTAGCAGCTTCGATAGTTTTTCATCTTTTTAATCCTCCCGGACCGGGACACAAACCTGTGTCCCCTGCATCGGCAGGCGGACTCTCAACCACTGCGCCACCAGGGAAGCCCTTTTTCACCTTTTTTATGTTGCTTTACTAGCTTTCAAACTATTAAAATTCTGTATTATTTCTGTTCAAGCTGAAATATTCCAACAGAGTGGATCATGAGGGTTCCAGTGTTGAGATGGGGCTGCAATATGAATGGCACACCTATGGTAGAATCTTTTTTATTTTTCATTTTTAAATGTATTCTCTCACCTTTTTCAGAACAGGAGTTCTCTTAAGCAATTCTGGGATATGATCAGATAGTGTATATGTGTATATATAAGTATGTTTATATATACAGACAAATATATGTAATAGAGAGTCAATTTGGCAAGTACTTTTTATTTGTGTGATATTGGTGTCCTACTTTCTAAAGAATATAATCTAGTCCTTTAAGAAAAACATTTTACAGTCACACAGAGTTTGTTGGAATTGGATTCTTAATGAGGCATTGTAACTTGGGTAATAAACCAGAGTCAGGGACTCTGAGTTCTACCCTACTATTGAGCCGTTAAAAATTTGGACAAGTCTCTTGTCCTTTCTATGCTTAAATGTTTTCATTAAGGACGGAGTTAATAATATTTAGCCCTGTTTACATCATGTGGCGATTGCAAAAGATCAATGATAAATGTGATAATACTTTGAGATCGTGGGGGGAGAATTACAATTAAATTAAATAAGATATTATAGTTCTGTGAACAAACTCTTTAAAAAATTCCAAATTTCTTTCTCTCTTTTTTTCTGCGCATTTGATTCGACTCAGGAAAAGAAGGGAAACATATATTTATTGCTCACCTATTATATGCCAGGCACTTGTACTTAATTCACTATGTACATTACAATTGAACATACAACCGAAATATGTTTTTCTTGGTATTAACAGTCTTTTCTTGAGTGAGAGACCATTTGTAAAATCCCCAATTGACTAGTAGTAAAATCCCTCATTGATTATCCTAAATATCTTCAGTCGCAAAGTAGAATATATGCAAGAAAAAAGGTATGGTTGGCACGGTGGATGTAACACTTCCCCGATTTATTGTATTATCAGCCTTTTAAAATAGGAACCCGTTTTCCTTTTAGAGCGGAAATTTGTGCTAGAGAGGACAAGAAACATCTTCTGTTATATCCTGATTGATCTGGCCTCGTTCAAAAGCCACACTCAAAAAAAAAAAAGCCACACTCAGCCGTTCAGATGGGAAAGGATGTGAAATGTAAGGTGTGGCAGGTCTGCTGAGCATCTGCTTTTTGATAGTATTGCTGATGCTCAAAAGCTTATTGATCTCCATCAAAGGAAATGAGTTAGCAGGCTTCAAGATGCTCTCTACGTTTACTGCTCTTCCACTATCATTCTCTCATGAATTCCAAGAGCAGAGCTTAATAAGTCCATGTGCATTGTCACTGGGGTTATAATTTTGAATGCACATTGGAATTTAAGTGACACTAAAAATGCCCAGTTTAGCAGGAGCGTGTTTGAATGCCCCGAAGACTAATTTTGCTGGTGAGTATAAGGTAGATTAACTCACTTTTGAGATTCCAATTCCTTTAGAGACTTACATAATTGGCTCCCAAATAGCTTGAAACAGTGAATGAATCTACTAATATGCAACTAATTTACCCCATGAATCCTAATCTCCAGAGTACAAAAACACTATGCAAAATACAAAACCAAGAGGCAGACCTGCTAGATCTCTTCCCTGAATGAATATTCCTCCCAAAGCCACAACACAAGTCAGATAGCTCTTTTCTCCAAGTAGCTATTGTAAGAGTAGATGTTAACCTCTTAGGAGAATTAGCATGTTAGAGATGGAAGGAGCCTTAGAGATTGGGCATCAGGTAAGAACTGGGGAGCAGCAGTGAATCATGCAACTTTACATGTTGCTGGTTAGTGGTGGAGCCTGAAACTTCCAAGTCTACTGATTTTTTGACTACGCAAAAATTTATCTTGTTGGTATATATGTATTTTTTCCTCATGAAAGAACATTAAAGTATATTTTATAAATTCTCATGTTAGTGGAAACCAACTAGGGAAAGAAAGAATTCCCAAAGGTTTAGCCTAATGTTTTTTCTGTTTGTCGATTTGTGACCTTTACATTTAAAATATTTTTCAGTGAGAGGAATAATTAATATCTTCCCAGCACCCTCAGGGAGTGGAACCCCAGAGTCATGTTGATACTATAAGACTCTGCCCTTCTGTATTTCCACTGACTTAATTAGAAGGAGAGAGTTCACCCATGTTGGGCCAATCTGATTGTCTCCTGGGATTTGCAGCTGGGCTTTTGGTCAGACTCTGCTGATTGAGAGGTGTAAGGAGAAGCAAAGAAAGTGCTGAGAGGTAAGATGGAGGCAAAGCCTCAGAAAGGCAGAGGTGAGAAACCGTGAGGAGAATGGGAAAAAGAAAAAGAGAAGGAGAAGAGAGAAGGAAGATGGAGAGAGGTGGGGAGGGACAGAGAGGACGTGGCAGAGAGAGAGAGAAAAAAAAAAAAAAAGGGAATCAAATCACTGACTTAGTTCCTGATAATTTTCTGGTGTCTGACACTAGTCCTTATAAGGCCTTTTCTCCCTACACTTGGGGTCCATAAGATAGTCTTATAACTCCCTCTTCCCCTATTAATTAAGGTGGTTCAAACAGACTTCTGTTATTTGCAGCCAATGAGATTTGTGCTTTAAGATATTTGTTAAATCCCTATTAGACAGCTCAAGGTTACAGTTTTTGACTGCCAGAATTTCAATTGAATTCCACTCTGAGGCTTTGGTCAACATTCGGGCTTCTAAAAAATGACTGCAGCTTTTCTTGGTGAAAGGGCATTAGATCCACCCTCTAGATCTCAGGCTGGAATTTTAATGACTAGAATCATTAACATTCAGCTTTTCTGTTGTGCATCTCATGAAAAATCTGATTTGTCTTTTAGACTATTATCTTTTCACTCTAAGGCAGGTTATTTTTTAGTTGCATTCTACGTGATCCTTTGCTAAACCAAAGTATTTGTTTAGTAACGTCTTTGGAATAGGTCCCTCATAGGAGTGGTGTTTGCTTTTGTAATAACAGTGTCATTTCGAGTTTTTGTGATAGCAAAGATATTTGGAGATTGGTTCAGGGGATGACGAGTAGACCAAGACTGAGAGTGGAGTTCAAAATCTTCAGTGGAATCAGAGGGGTTCCAGGAATGGGTAATTTTGAGGTGTTGTAGGGAAAGTAAAGTGACCATTCAAAATGAAAGCAAAGCATCTGTGATATTGTGGGCTCTAAAAAAATATTTGTGGGTGGATGTTTCCTTGTTTTATGAGGCTACCCTCATTATGTTTTCCATGTTGGTTTCCAAGATTTCCATCAGAAAAACAGAGCTGCCTATTCTAGGTCAGGTAAACTATGTCCTGTCCACAAGGGCAAAATGAAGGTTGTTGGTTCCTAGCATTCCATACTTAAAATATCAGTCTGTGGAGAGGAGCTGATGGAAGCTAGCATTCCTCTGGGTTTCAAGAGTCAATACCATTAAAAAATAAAGAGGTGATAGAATGCATAGTTTTCCTCTCTTGCCTTACTTTGGCAGACCTGGCCTATTAAGTGGAATTCCAAGTGACCTAAGCACTTGAAAAAGATTTTAGCAAGTCTTTAGCAAAGTTTTGAGTAGGGGAGAAAGTCCAGTGTTTAGGTGAGATATGCACCCATCGGCATGACGTATTTGGGAGAAACCCAGGAAGGCTCCCTTATCCCAAAATATCTTCTGTACCAGCAACATAACTGCAGCTCCATAATTAGAGATTCAGTTTTGTTTTAGAGAATTGCCTCATTAACACATAAATAGCCGTGGGAAGTTAACAATGAAATTAGTATCCAGCTAACCCAGTGACTCTCAAGAGAAGTCATTCAAGGACTATGGGGGCTCTTTCAAACCACATGCTTCATTCTCCTTAAAATTCTGATATAGTCCCTCGCCTCTCCCCTTTTCCCCACTATATCACACGTCAAAATTCCCAGGTGTGTTGAGGGGTTGAGAAGTACTAACGTAACACTCAGTGACTTTCTGGAATCTCCTTCTTCAGTTACAGCTACATAAGACTAGAATACTAGGAGATTAAACATTGGGATGGGGGAGGGAGGAAGAAGGTAAAATTTTGATGCCAGGAGGAGGAAAGGAATAGTTTTGAAGATGCTTTATGGTGGGCAGGCATGTGTGGGTGCTACAGGAGAGTTCCTGAACCGCCTGATATCAGTTTTGAAGACTGCAGGGAACAGACGTGGAGGTTCAGATTTCTCCCAGCAGTAGGTGAAGGGGAGAGGTTTAGAAACAGGAGAGTAGTAAGATCTGAAGATTCGTTTAGGGTACATAACAATTTTGCCTGGGGTTCTTCCTGCTTCTAGGTGAATGGAAAGGACAGCCTATTTGAATGCTGACACAGATTTGTTCTGCTCTTGAAAATTATTTTCCTTCCTGGATACTAACAGGGCATGCTGATCTCTCTAGAGGGAGCAAGCTGGACCCTCTTAGGGAAACGGTTTTGATATTTGCTAATTGAATTCACCCATGTAAACCAAATTGTATTTCTCAGTATCTTCTTGAATCTGGCCACACTGCTGTTGCATGTGAGCGTGGGGAACCTTGGACTTGCCTGTTCAACGGATTTAAGAAGATCCTGTGTTGCAGAGACTGGTGTTACCCCAAAGACGGTCCTATCTTAAACACATGTTTTTTCTGGAGCAGGACTCCGAAGAAGCTTCAGAAAGCAGTGAGCTTGAGAGGATCCACAGAGTCAACGAACAAGTGTTTAAATAATCACTTAGTGACTCCTAAACTAATGGAAACTAACAACAGTTAGTTTTTAATTCCAGCTGATCATCAGAATCAACTTAAAAATATAAAAGTATAAAAAGAAAGAATGCCTATGGTAAACAAAGTTATAAAAGGCTATAAATATATAAAGTAAATGTGCCCCTCCTCTCACCCATCCCAAGTATCTTGATCCCTAGATGTAACTATTGTTTACTGTTCCTTCAGAAATTTTCTGTTTATGGACAGGATAGATAGCAGATAGATAAACTTTTTACTATATATATAAATGACATGTCCTTCATAGTATTCTGCACCTTATTTTTCACTTTAGCAATGAGTATACATAGATCTATTATATCTTTTTAACATCTCATAGTCTGAATTGAGGAAAGCTCATATGGCTTTGCTTATCGTTTCATGCTGGAGTTGTGTGGGAGAGACAAAGGCCTATAAGCCACGGTTCTCTAACTTTACCTGAGGGCTTTTAAAACAAAGGTTGCTGGTCATACCCTCTACACTCCACCCAAAGATTCTGATTCAGAAACCTCTCAGTGGAGAAATCCTTCATAAGAAATGTGCCTTTTAATTGTATGCTTGTTTCCTATGATGCTTTACAAACCGGATGAAATTGCACCAGGCAGTTATAGCTATTTGTTTTTCCCGTGGTGGAACACAGGAACACACACTCCGAATGTGGTCCTTCCTGTATCTTCCTTTTTGTACAGTTGGTTCCAAACAGGGGAAGGTTTACTGAATGGTGAGGAAGTGGGTGAGGACCCTTCACACGTCCTCCTTGTGCATGCTCCCAACCTCTTTCTGTGGTCTTTTGCAGTCCTTGGAGTAGTTCCTCCATGTGACTGGCATTGCACTGCTTGCCTTCTTCTTACCCATCCCCATCCTCACTACCAACCTCTTCCTTCTTCTCACTTGAAGAGAGCACTCTTAAATAGTTGAACCCTCTAGTCCACCAGGAAATGGACTGAGATATGCTGTTAGAGAGACTGCTTTATAGGCTCTTTCAGTCCGGAGGGATTAAACAGGATGACCTCACTGAAAAAGAAACCACACTTAATAGCTTTAAATGAGACTGCTCGTAACTGGGTCACCCTGAGACACTGCACACACTTCTCATTTCAAGTGAATGTGGTGGGTTGGCCTACATGGGTTGTCAGTGAGATACTTTAAACTGCCTTTGTCTTTCAGAGATGAACCAACACCTTAAATTTTAAGCAGAATGAGGAAATATGTAATAGGTTGTCTGATATCCAGTTCCAAACCTTGAATCCTATTGCTGGGACATCTGGGGAAACTGACAATCTTTCTCTGCCTCTCTTGGCAAGGGAAATGAGAAATTTGTGGAACACAGTTCTTCTGAATAGACACTCCATCCATCGTTCAACTACGTTTATACTGAATTAGGGATATCAGCTGAATATGGTGTGAATGAAAAATGTTGCCTGCCATATCAGTCATCAAAGGATGTTGCATCCATCAAACCACTATAGCCGCCCGACAGTGCACCCTGAGGGAACTCAGGATGTGAAAGAACAGGATACTGGCCCTAAATAGCTAGGGTATATACCAAAGGAGTGATTTCAGTCAGTACAGACTCTTGCATCTTCTCATACATAGAAAAGCATTAAATTCCTTAACTTGAGATATCTGGTTTTCTTTTCTTTTCTTTTTTTTTTTTTTGCGGTAGGCGGGTCTCTCACTGTTGTGGCCTCTCCCGTTGCGGAGCACAGGCTCCAGACGCGCAGGCTCAGCGGCCATGGCTCACGGGCCCAGCTGCTCCGCGGCATGCGGGATCTTCCCAGACTGGGGCACAAACCCGTGTCCCCTGCATCGGCAGGCGGACTCTCAACCACTGCGCCACCAGGGAAGCCCTATCTGGTTTTCTTTAATTAATCTTTTGATGTTCTGACTACCTGGTCTTTGTTGCAAAACTCCTATATATCCTGGCTCCTCCCTTACCTCTTCAGAGCAGTCCCTCAGAGATATTTAAGAGACTGCAACCCGGCTTGAAGTCCTCAGAAAGTCTGCCGAATAAAATATAGTTCTAAACTATTAGGTTGTGCTTTTTTTTTTTTCCAGTAGACAACAGTATAAAGTAACAGAGAAGAACATGTCCTTTAAGTCAGAAAGACCATATCTCCACTCCCAGCTTTACTCTCAGGGTTGTTGGTGGGGGGGGTGAATAATAACTTATTCAAGAACTTATCATAATAATTGGGCAATAGAAATACTTAATATATTTTAATTTTTTGTTAGTTTTTACCTTGAAATGTAAACTGCCTCTGTTAGTAGTCAACATAAAGAACTCTGGGACATGTCCCAAAATATGTGGTCCAAATTTTAACTAAACCAAGACTTCCAGAAGTAGTTTTTCCCTAATCTTTTTGCCTCCATGAGTGATACTAACTTTCAGTAGCTTACTCTCTCTGTTTTCTAAAGGGGAAATAGATTTTGCCAACATTAGTAAGTCTTCATTATTAATAGTCATTGCTTGGAGCTTTCCCCCTGGCCAAATCACTGACTCAATGCTTCTTGTTTTAGAAAAAGGAAGTAGCTGAAAGGCACCTGCTAATGAGACTAAAGCAACACAGTGTGTGTGTGTATGTAAGTGCTCGAGAGCTAAATCCCATCCTTGAAGTGGGTATGAAAACACTCATATGGAAAGATGAGGTTCAATGTGTTTTAATTTTCTCAAAATGTTTAACTTTTATTTTCTCTTAGCTATGCTTTTTTACTATTGCCTTTAAAAAGCATCTGGTAAACAAATGAACTGTTACTATAATTAAAAGATTTATTTCCCATAGGTTCCTTGATAATCAAAATTATTTAAATTGGAATAGTCATCAATTTAGTCATGAAGTTCTGCAGTGTTACATCAAGTTATGTATTGAAGAGATGGAAAGAGAATGTTGTAAGATGAGTGCATGGTGTGTTTCGCTTCAATGCAAACCTGTTTCTGAGTACAGCCTTTTCTAATCCAGCAGGGCAAGGCCTGTAGCCTTCAAGAAAGGCTTCAAACAAGGCAGGTTGCTTCACTCTTTTATTTATTTTATTGAACCTATAATTACAACACACTTATTAGATGCCGGCTATGTGCCAGAACTTGTGCTAGAAGGTGGGGATATAAACTAGGGAAAACCTGACATAAGGAGGTAGGATAAATTCTACATTAAAGGTAAGAACAGAGAACTGTAGGAATGGAGGAACCAATGACTAATTGCCTGTGGTCAAGGAAGGCTTAAACGGAGGAACTAACTCCACCCCATGCCAAGACAACACACTTTGTGGTACGACACCAACCAGTTCCTATATTCTGATTCCTGACTGACCCAACTTTTGCTTCTGATCATTTCCTTTGGTTGGTCAGTCCACCTGAAGACTCTATTCTATTCATATTCAATTCTTCTGTATATTCCTAGAATCTAGGCCAGGATTATGTGCTGGACACATAATAGGTCCCCAGTCAATGTTAGCTGAAATGACTAAGGCTCACGGCTTCAGTAAGCTTCCAATCTCATTCCTTTATGTATAGGCTAGACCTTCCTTTTTGTATTTAATCCCATGTTTCTCCTCAATTTTAACATTAATAGTAAATTATTTGTTGGAAATTTTGCTTCTCCACTTCCAGTCAGAGTCCTATACATAATCAATGAACCCTGGGGTCCTGCTGCTCTGTTGTCTCCTCCTGATACCTGGCACACTGCTAAAGCCTCTTCATTGCGCTGAGTCTGTGGGTTTAATCCCTTAAGATGACAAGTTGGTCCTTGGATAGCCTTATAATTTCCAGGGATTCTCAGACTACTTCTAAATCAGATAATCTACTTACTCCAGGGTGATGGTCCAAAGACACACTGAATTTTAGGGCCATGGACTTCTAATCCTTTATTTCATGACATTGCCTAGGTGGAGTTTCAAGGAATACTGAATCTGATCTCATTGCTTTATGAGCTAATCCCCTTATATTGTTCTAGACCGGAGCATGGATATTTCTTCCGAACCCCTATCTAACCTAAGAATGGGATTCTCTATTTAAATACCAAATTAAAGGCATATGCCAGGCTAAAGGGGATTAAGTTCCCTAAAGGAGTAAAATGGATCACTGATGTGGTCAGGGCTTACTGAACACAGGTTATCATGCACTGTGCTATCTTCTAATCTTCTATCTCCTTTACTCCTGGCTAAGACTAGCAGTTTCCTCAAGAAGTATTTGATAGGGAACATTTCTCAGTAGGACCAAAAGTCCAGTATGAAAGCCCTAATATTCTAATATTGTCCATTTTTCCTGAGCATTCCATATGTTTACCATTCTTTCTCCAGTTTTCTTTTCTGCCCACTATATTGTACGTTCCTTGAGGGCAGGGCCTTGGTGACTGCTGTATCCCCAGCCTCAAGGAAAGAAGCAGATGTACATATGTGCTCAATAAACACTTGTAGATTGTGTGTCTGATTGCCAAGTTGCTGAACTTGGAAATCTCAAACTCTATTTCTTCAAAGATAACTCATACATCCTGAATAGATGGTGATGGTGATGATGATGATGAAGATAGCTATCATTTACTAGGTTAAAGTAGTTTACTAATTTTTTTCAGCATTTAAAAAGGAATAGCACCCAATGAGTTATGAATCTTGGTATCTACAACTTGTACAGTACACTCCTACAATGACTCTGAAGTTGACAGTGTGACTTGCTTTGCCCAAAAGGACATCAGCAAACATGATGCAAGAAGAGGCTTGATAAAGCACTTATATGCACTGAGCCTTACCATCTTGGAATACTGCTGCTGGTGAACAAGCCCAGGCTAATCTCCTTTAGGATGCAATACCATATGGAGGGAGACAGCACTAGGAGAGAGACCATCCCAGCCATCCTGGCCTTTCCAATTAACCCACCTAAGTCTCTAGACATGTGAGTGAGGCCATCCAGGACCAGCCAGCCCCAGCCAACATGTCAACTGATGTAAATGCATGAATGAGCCCAGCCATTGCTCTATGGAGAGAAAAAAACTACCCAGGTGAGTCCAGCCCAAACTGCCAATCCACAGAATCATAAGCAAACAAACAAACTTTAATCCACTAAGTCTTGGGGTGACTTGCTATACAACAATAAGTAATTGATACAGTTACTATGAGACACTGAGATGATTAATGCATTGTCTTAGTTCACTCACAGGATAACTCTCTACCTTATTATTATCTCTACCTTACAGATAAGGAACCTGACATTTAGAGAGGTTAAATGACTTGCCTAAGCTGACATAGCTAGTAATGAGGGAGCACAGATGCAAACCCAGGTCAGCCTGATTATAGAGTCTAGTTCTTAACCTTTGCCCTGTATTGCTTTAGTGATGACCTTTGTCAATCTGGCCACATCTAAGGTCTATTTCCTCCTGCTTCCTTAAATAGACCTATCCTCTACTTGGCTCCTTGTGGGGCTTTTGCTTGCTTCCAGAAAAGATTATCAATCTTTGATACTTGAGATATTTTCATATGAAGAGAAAACTGAGATGAAGTGTTTGGGCAATTTATCTTACAAATGATCCCAGGATATTGCAGAGAGTACAAAGAGTTTAGACTTCTATTAATTTTGCAGTAGTTTTCTTTTATTGTTTTTAGTAGTTATAGAGTATTGTTAAATACCAGAAGCAAATAGGATATTGTAAAGTAAATGGAATTATGCCAATACAAGTGACAGATTTAGCAAAATATTAAATATTTCTGTCTTAATGCTTTCAATGAACCTAATATTCGTAACATAAATTGTGGTGTAAAAATCATGCCGTCTCCCAACACTTTTTTGCTATCAAAATCTTAGAGGATGTAAAGAAGCTGGGATTGTTCATCTTTCTGAAGTGCATTGGAGGAGGTAAGTTGAAATTATATCAGCACAAGAATTTTCATTTTGAAAACCAGGAGGATGTTTCAAGGTCTATGTGGGGGCATTCCCTAGGCTTCCTTATCAGGAGGCAGACAAGTTTTTTCTAAGACTATTACTAATCTCCGAAATAAGAAACTTCATTACCTAAGAGACTTTAGCAAATAAGTACAGTATTTAATTTCAAATTACAGGATCTGTCAGAGACAAAACCAAAGCCATCATTCCTAAAACCTTGGAGGCGATAGAAATCTTTGTAAAAATATCTCTCAGCAGGGAGCTATAAATCAATAAAAACCATCCAGTGCTTGAAAGCTATTATTTGGGGATTTTCCCTAATGTGGGAAAGGCAAGGTTTCTGAAAGCCATTGGGAGAGCTATTGGCAATGATTATTAAGAAGAAATAATTATATATGTACTTATTTCCATCCAGTATATTATAAGGCTGCAGGGAATGAGTTTTTCAGCCTTGGAAATGTGACATGAGTATTGTTAGATCTGTTTCAGTTTTATAATCTCAGAATATCTGGGGACATTAGAAGTTTAGCTAAACTAAAGCTTTTGTTTTTTCCATAGATCTCTGGCCATTTAGTTACTCTTTAAACACTTCTGTTGTTTAGCACGGTTATCACGCTTGATAAGCCAGTCCATTTCATTTTTGGAGAGACATTTTGTTGCAAATCTACTCCACTGAATAAACTCAAACTTTCACTTATATCTGCTTTTTGAAGTGTTTTCCAGTAAGCCAATTTTTCTTCCGCAAGGGAGTCTTTTTTATCATTTTAGACATCAGCCTCTGGATTTAAAGCATGAGAACATAATATTCCAGAAGTGGTCTCAACTGTGCTAATAGAAAATAGGCTAGGTTATGATTCTATAACCAACAATCCTGAAATCTCAGTGGCTCATTCCACATGGCCATTTTGGATTGGCTGGGAACTCCATGTTGTCACTGTCATCCTTGCTCTGGCACCCAGGCAGATAGGGCAGCCACTATTCACAGGTTGCTGGTCACAGTGGCAGAAGGAAATGAACACATGGTAAAACTCATACTAGATCTTCTGCCTGAGGCTTGCCCTCTTGGCATAAGTAAGGGACATACCTTATTTCTGCTTACATTTTTTTTTTTTTTGCCAAAGCAAATCATATGAAGACTGAAGTCAATAGGACAGAAAAATGCATTTCTTTCACTTGCCCAGAAAGAGAGAGACAGAAGAAGAAGCGAGGAGTAGGGAGGGGAACATTTGTGAATTGCTCTATTACAGAATACAACTAATCTTTTTTTTTTTTTTTTTGTGGTACGCGGGCCTCTCACTGTTGTGGCCTCTCCCGTTGCGGAGCACAGGCTGCGGACACGCAGGCTCAGCAGCCCTGGCTCACTGGCCCAGCCGCTCCGCGGCATGTGGGATCTTCCCGGACCGGGGAACGAACCCGTGTCCCCTACATCAGCAGGCGGACTCTCAACCACTGCGCCACCAGGGAAGCCCAGAATACAACTAATCTTAATAGGAATGTCAGAATATTGATGAACACAAAGATCCCTTTTTAATTTTTTAAACCCAGTTAAAATTTTGGCTTAGATAGTTGCACTGTTGTGACACATTTGTTGGCATGAGTTAATGCACAAACATAAATTCCTAACAGGATACTAAACAATTGATTCTGTAAAACTTAAAAGATAGAATTTTACATTTATCATTGTTAACTTCATCTTGTTTACTTCAGCATAGTGCTTATTTCCCTATTAGGTATCCCTTCCAACTTGCCATCAGTATAACCAGCAAGTCTCTGATGCTTTCATTTAAATCAGAAAAAAAATGTTGAAAAGGGCAGCTTTGATTATGGAAACTTGTGATCTGTCACTAGTAATGACAACCTTGGAACAGGCTGACATCAAATAATTAATCAATGTTCTCTTGGCACAATTGTTCAGCTGTTCGTGGATGCACATTAAATGAACATTGTCCAGCCCATATTTTCCATCTTAAAGAAAAGATGGTTGTTTCATTTTGATTAGCATATAATGGCACATGATAACACTTAACTTAGATGATTTAATATAAAGTGGGTTTGCTGCTTTTTTTCATCCCTTGGAATTTTTATTGGTATCACAACACATACCCATACATATTTCCAAAAAAAATGTAAGAAAAGTAACCTAATTAGATGTTCAGTAAAACATGTAGTTTGAATCTAGTAAGAAAGCACCACTCATAAGAAGGCAGATTTTTCAGGGAAAATATCTTAAGAAAAGCAAAGATTCCTGTGACCTTTGGCCAAGCCTTGTGAGAAATAGATCTGACATACTTTATCTTGCAGTTGGGGTGTCAGGGAATCAGTAGCACCTTGAAAATAACCACAACAGGATAAAGGATGGGAGGAAAAAATAAACACTGTTAACAAAATAGTTTCTAGGAAGGAAGTAAAATGAAACACACTGAACCAGTCATGTGCAGAATAAATATAGAAAAGCACATTTCCAGAGACACACTAGGAAAAAACCCAACCCAAATGTACTGAGAGGAATCCAAGGATAGAAATAATAGCCAAGTGGGCTGAGAGATTACCTATTGTTCAGAGGGAAAACGCTCATATAGAAGGAGAAATGTTGAAAAGTAGAACTGAACAGTAAGAGTGGGAAGAAACCACTTTGACCAAAATATGTATATATAGTAGTAGATCAGGCTCTTCAAATTCTAGAGTGGTACAGGAAGGCTAACCATGCTTTTTAAGGAGTGATTTGGAGGAATTTTTGAAGTGTGTTAGAAAAGGAGTTACCAGTTTTTAACTACAGCTGACATGAACAGACAATTAAAAAGTTGAAGAAACAACTGTTTATTGGACTAAGTTTTGCATTGTTTTTCTTCTTTTGGGTAAAGGTACAGATACTCTTTGAGCCACAGGTTAAAAAGATTGTGTAATTGTTTATGTAATATTTCAAATAGACATAGGCCTTCACACTCCTTTAGACCAGGGTCAGCAAACCTTTTCTGCAAAGAGCCAGACAGTAAATATTTAGGTTTTTGAGGCATATGGTCTCTGCTGCAGTTACCCAACTCATCATAGCACAAAAGCAGCCAGAGATAATACATAAATGAATGAGTGTGGCTGGGTTCCAATAATACTGTATTTAGAAAAGCAGGTGGGAAGCTGGATTTGGCCCAGGGCCTGTAGTGTACCAATCCTGCTCTAGACAAGTTACTTCCAGATGGTGAAATAACTGATACCTGCCTTCTGTTCATCCAAAATAAACAGTCCTGACTGTCAATCCTGCTGACTTTATAATGTTGATTTGTCCTCAATGGAACAGGTGAGCTGAGCACTCTCAGAGAGTAAAATACCTTTTCTGAGATAGGCGGTCTGTTTTCTAGAGAGGGCTTCAATGTTCTAGACATGTGAATTAACACTTTTATTGGAAGTTTAAAAACTCTACCTTGTTTGTATTTCAATAAAAACTACTATAATTAGAGTTCCTAGGCTCTATGCTTACTGGAGTTTAACTCAGGGAAACACAAGTCTCAAAATCATTTCAACTTGACATTTGGGTAACAGGGCGTAGTAATCTAGAGACTCCCATTAATCCAGTGGCACCAAAAGGACCTCAGGGCGTGGTTTCGTTCCTCAGTGAGTTTACAGAACTACCTAGGTAAAGTTACCTTTTGGTTTCTTGGAATAGTTTTGGGGTAGAATTTTGAGATAAACAGAACCAAATGTGATTGAGTTATTGTTCGTCTTTTTACTAAGTGTCAGGGGCTAAAAATGTCACTATCTTGGCAGCTAAACTCATCATTCCTTCCTTTGGATTATAGTATGCCAGGATTGACCAGTAGGAACAACCGTTCAATCTTTTCAAGTTTTGTCTTTATCTCTTGAAAAATCCTTGCTCATCAAGCTATTCAAAAGTAATACTTCTGGGGACTTATCTGATGGTCCAGTGGTAAAGAATCTGCCTTCCAATGCAGGGGACACGGGTTCGATCCCTCGTCAGGGAACTAAGATCCCACATGCCACAGGGCAACTAAGCCCATGTGCCACAACTACTGAGCCTGCACGCCTCAACTGGAGAGGCTGCGTGCCACAAACTACAGAGCCCATGCACTCTGGATCCCACGAGCCACAACTAGAGAGAGAAAATCTGCACGCCACAACTAGAGAGAAGCCCAAGGGCCACAACGAAGAGCCCTCGTCGCAATGAAAGATCCCACATGCCTCAACGAAGATCCCACAGCGAAGACCTGATGCAGCCAAAAATAGTAAGAACATATATAAATTAAATAAATATATAAAAAAATAAAAGCTATATAAAAAAAGTAATGCTTTTGTTCACATGACACTTGATAAAGTAGATTTGTCCCTACTAGTGCCCCTCTTTTTCCTTTTTCTGGAAAGGTCTTTTTATTCTTTTGGCTACCTTAAAAAAAAAAAAAACCAAAAAACAGCAAAAACAAAACAATGACAAAAAGAAACAAAACAAACAAACAAAAAACCCAGGCTGTGGGTGAAAGAGTGGTTAGAAAACACAATCTATGTCTTCTTTGTCTTTGAATCCTACAGTGCCTTGCACAAAATAGATGTTTAGTGAATGTTTCTTAGAAGCCTCCTAGAAGCATTATGTCTTCAACTTCATGAGATATCCATTTGTATGGGAATGATTAATCACTAAGCATTCAGCAGCATACTCATAATTCTATATTTATTTCCCAATGGAATTCCGATACCATAACCAGCCTAGATGGTTCTCACTGCATTTGATACATTGCATTTGATATATACTGGTATAAGAGGAACTCTTTTTCTTTTCTTAAGTTTGTTCTAGATATTGGCCTCCTAAAACTCCTTTTAATCCTTAAATAATAACATAATGTGTTCTTATGAAAATATACTTGGAGACCTTAACAATCCAAAAAGTAAACAAAGTCTTGCAAAATTTGAGAATCGAAGGAGGAAAAGGTCAAGGAATGGGCCTTTGTAAATGTCTGAAATTTGATGAATAGAGAAATATCTAGAAATATCTCCATTTTCTTTCTTATGACTAATTTGATTAAATTTGACCAAATCCCTTACACTGTACTGTTGTGATAATTTGCATTTTGGTTTTTATGTTTTCAGAAGTGGCAAAGCTGAAGGTTACTCTGGTAGGCTTCTTCTATTCAGGAATGTTTTGTTTTAAAAAAACATAATATAGAAGAACAAATTTTACAAAATAGTAAATAATGGGATGGTTATTCACATAACAAGGGCATTCTTGCTTTGCAAAACAACTCCCTGCAGGGTTTCTGTAAAAATACTGTCCTTCTCTTGTGCCTCTCTGGTACTACACATTTGTTTATTGACAGTTTCTTGCTAAAGGATGGAAGAGGAAGCTGGGTAGAGAAAATCTGGCTAAATTATTAAGAGACTGTCAATTGAAGATCAATCTAATAAGAGATGACTTTAAAGCAATAAGCAATTAAAAGGAAAATATTTATTTTCCATTTACCCTTCAGAAACACCATTATGGTATAAATAAAGACATGGTATTACTCTGCTTCCACACCAGACTTCATGGCCCCTTAGTTTGTCAGTGCTAGTTTGGGTGCTGGTTTTGAGTAAAAGTGAAATAATAAATACCTTACATGTTAGCACTAAAGGATTATCTACTGCTCACAACAAGAAGTGTTTGTTTTTAGACTAACATTATCTCTAAAAGATGGAGAATAGATAAAATAAGATTTGCTATTCAAGTTGACTAGACTCTGTCTCCTAGAATTTCCTTTGACCACTAGAATTCTGTAGAAAGTTTCATATTTGAAAAAGATTTTGAAAAATTCCTTGCAAAGGATGATTTCATCTCATTATTGTCTTTTCTACTTAAAGATCTATTTTTAAGAAATTAGCATGAGTGAGATTAACTGAAGAAAAAAAAGGTAATTAACAGAAAAAGTATTATTTCTATCAACTAATATTTTCATTCTTTTTATATTACCCACGTTTGGTCTCCAGATGTATAGCTGTGATAAACCAATGGGTTTTGAAAGAGTAAATAATTTAAAGTGGGTTAAAAGGAAATATAACTCAAGACTAAAACACTTCAAAAAGAAAAATATAATATTCCAAGATAACTGCTTTCCTTTTTTCTTCTTCTAACTTATGGTAAATGGGTTTCTCTGCACGCAGTGATTTGCAGTGCATCTTTGTTTCTTGCCACCTGAGGTCATGCTTAGGTAAGATCTTGAGGAGGGAAGAGAAGGCAAAGGGAAGTATCAGCTAGCTATAAATTTGATGCCTTTTAGGGTAGACAAAATCTATAAATTCTAAAAGATCATTGTTATTTTAAAAGTGCCGGATTCACATAAGAATCTTAGACCTAATGTCCTGCTAAAAACAGGCAAGGAGAAGAGCTAGAAATTATGAGCTCTTTATACAGGGAGGAATGCTTGGCAACTTATGGTTGATGTGGTAAAAATTCCAAGAGGAAGAGATAGCAGTAGTGAAATATGTGTTAAAAGCCATCCCCTCCCATCTCCCCTATCTTGTATCTTCAGTTTCTTCCTCTATGTGGAATTCTTCCTTTTAATCTATAAACATATTCAGGCCTCTCCTACCTGCGAAATTACCCTCCCTTGATCCTGAATTCCAATTTAAGCTACTATCCTGTTTTTTTCTCTTTTCCTGTTGGCTAAGCTTCTGGAGAGACAAGTCTTTATTCAGTCTGTACCATCTTACCTCTCCACCTCATTGCATCTATCTCTCATTCCTTAACCTGGGAATTTTTTCTGCAATTGCCAAATCTAGTGGGCCCTTTCAGTTGCCTCTCCTGTTAACATAGAGGCATGTGCTGCCTCATATTAAATCTATCCTACTGCCAGATTGATTAGTTATTTGCACGTTTCTTTCCACAGAATGTATGTCCTGGGAGGGCTAAGACATTTAATCTGAAACCTTAAGATGATCCAAGTGCCTGACCCACATAGGTGCTTAAGAAATGTTTGTTAAATAAACAGATTTTCCCTATTGGACTGCAAATGATTTTCAGGAATGTGGGAGTAACAGGGCATTCATACAGACTTGTATTATTGTTGGTTTGTTTAAATGATGTGGCCTGTCTTCCCACATGGTTTGGGTTTGAGGGACTCATTTCCTGTTTCTTTTAAATGGTTTCTTGCTCTGAAACCCTCCTGCAAGTTCAGTCCCCTCTCTTGGAGGTCTCAGGCCTTCAGGAGGCCTCATGGTCAGGTCTGGCGGTGATGTACATTGCATTGTTTGCTTAGCCACCTGGGTGGTTCCCCTTTTGAGGGGGAGGAAGCAGCTACAAGAAAACCCTGGGGAACCCAAATGTGGCCTCCACATCCAGGCAACTGGGGCTGGCTCAGGAACTTCTAAAAGAGCAGTTGCTACACAGCTTTCCTAGCTAGCATTCTCATCAGATGTGTCCCTCGCTCTACTTATGTTTTTAAAATTATTATAAATCAATATAACCATAGTCTAAAATTCTGGAATATTAAAGGAAAAAATTGTTCCTCTTGTCTTCATACAGGGATACTTTTTTTTTATTTTATAAATTTACTTATTTTATTATTTTATTTTATTTATTTATTGTTTCTGGCTGCGGTGGGTCTTTGTTGCTGCTTCGTTGCTTTTCTCTAGTTGCGGTGAGCAGGGGCTACTCTTTGTTGCAGTGTGCAGGCTTCTCATTGCCGTGGCTTCCCTTGTTGTGAAGCACGGGCTCTAGGCACGTGGGCTTCAGTAGTTGTGGACGTGGGCTCAGTGGCTGTGGCTTGAGGGAGCTAGAGTGCAGGCTCAGTAGTTGTGGTGCATGGGCTTAGTTGCTCCGCAGCATGTGGGATCTTCCTGGGCCAGGGCTCGAACCCATGTCCCCTGCATTGGCAGGCGGATTCTTAACCACTGCACCACCAGGGAAGCCCAACGGAGATACTTTTTATGTAGTCCTCAATAATCCTTTTCATAGTCATTAAAAAAATATGGTTGTAATCGGAGTGTTTCCTTTTTTTGCTTAATGTTGTGTAGCAACATTCTTCTCTGTTGCTACACAATCCTATAAATTATTTTAAACCAGGCCACTTTATACATTACAATGAAGAATTTGGTCCCACTGTCATCCCTGAGGCTGGTGAGCCAGGGAATTCCCATGATGCCAATAATTAGGCAGTTTCCTACAGCAGCTCCTCCCTATGTTTTGTGTTTGTACAAGTAGAGGTAAAGGCTATCACATGGGTCAGATTGCTTTTCTGCAGCAAAATTCACACAATTTTACCTACTTATTCCAGCCTCAAGAGAGAATTATATATGCAGATAGAATTTAATGTATCATAATATTCACTTTAGTGCTATTTTTAATATTTATAACATTAAAAAATCAGTAACAATCTAAAATACCCAGCAGTAGAGGAATGGCCAAATAATACAATAATCTGAGATTGAATATATGCATAAGTCAAAAAAGAGAGAAGTAGATGAACATTTCCATGTAGGTCAGTCAATCAGCAAGGCATGTGTTAAATTAACTCCAGATGAGGTTTAAATTGTTCAGAAAACAAAGGCAAGTTCATTTGAAATGACTTGGGAAATGTTGAGGAGAGGTTAAGAATCATTTCCACAAGACACAGCTGGGCCAATCTGATGTGTGTGAGAAAGAGAATACCCATGATGCTCCCTGTCACTACAGCATCTTTCCTAGATACTCTCTTAGTTTTGTGGTCAAAACTTGTGTTTGCTCTTATTCACATAGCATATTTTCTGCTCCCTCTCATGATGAACTCCAAGTTGGGTATGTCAAAGTGGAGCACTTTAAGTGTTTTTTTTTTTTTCCTTTTATGGGAGGGTGGAGCTCCTAAGAAGCAGAACACCTCTGCACCCTGGTGCAGCCAGAAGCTACTGTTGAATCTTATCAAAACATGACTCCTGAGATTACAGTGCCTTCTGCATTAAAGCAGCTCTTTAATGCAGACTCTCAGCCATAAAAATGAACGAAATAATGCCATTTGCAGTGACACAGATGGCCCTAGAGATTGTCATACTGAGTGAAGTCAGACAGAGAAAGACAAATATCATATGATGTTGCTTATATGCGGAATCTAAAAAAATGGTACAAATGAACTTATTTATAAAATAGAAATAGAGTCCCAGATGTAGAAAACAAAACTTACAGTTACCAAGGGGGAAAGCGGGGGGAGGGATAAATTGGGAGATTGGGATTGACATAAATACACTACTATATATAAAATAGATAATAAGAACCTACTGTATAACACAGGGAACTCTATTTAATAATCTGTAATGACCTATATAGGAAAAGAATCTAAAAAAGAGTGTATATATGTATATGTATAACTGATTCACTTTGCTGTACAGCAGAAACACAACATTGTAAATCAACTATACTCCAATAAAAATTATTTTTAAAAATGCAGAGACTACCTATACATTTGGAAGTTGTAAAAAAGGACTAGTATTTGCTACCCTAAGGAAGAAGAATATTTGTTTATTGAGCGTGGTGAAGTCATTAGTGCTGGTCACCATGTATTTTCAGTCCCCCTCCTCCCCCATTCTAGGCACATGGTAGGACTGTACTTCTTTTTTGTTTTGTTTTGTTTTTTTTTGCGGTACGCGGGCCTCTCACTGCTGCGGCCTCTCCCGCCGCGGAGCACAGGCTCCGGACGCGCAGGCTCAGCGGCCGTGGCTCACGGGCCCAGGCGCTCCGCGGCATGTGGGATCTTCCCGGACCGGGGCACGAACCCGCGTCCCCTGCATCGGCAGGTGGACTCTCAACCACCGCGCCACCAGGGAAGCCCAGGACTGTACTTCTTGGCCTTATTGTAGTTGGGTTGTGAGATGGGAGGGAATGTATTAGTTCTGGCTGATGAGTTATAAGGGAAAGTGATGCGTGTAACTCCCAGGCTGAGCATTTTATTACCAGAATAATTAGCTTCCAGTGCTCTCTTGTCCCCTGTGCCATAACAACTGGCAAGGTTTGAGATGGCAGATACTTCATCAGTGAAGAGAAATGGAACAGAACTTCCAGCTAACTTGGCATGGACATATATAGAGAGTGAGAAATAAATCTATGTTGTTAGAATTAAGATTTTTTTAAACCTAGTCTACGGGGATTCATACAAATACTGACCGTAGGATAAACACTACAGTGAACAATTTACATGGAAAATCTCATTTAATCCTCATAACAACCAAATGAGGTAGCTGTTCTTATTTTCTTCAGTTTATAGATGAGGAAACTGAGGTTTAGTGTTTAAATAAATTTCCCAAGGTCTCATCTCTTGGAAATAGCAGATCTGGACTCGAACCCAAGTTTTGTTTGACACGGCACACTGAGACACTGTCGTAAGCTTACAGGGCATTGCTTAAAAGATAAAATCACAAGGCCGCTCACAATAGGTAGTGACTATTAACTTACACTATTTTGCATTCTGAAAGGGGAGTTTCAGTGTTACATTAGTAAATCCTCAAAAGGGTCGTCTTTCTTTCCAAGTGGGAATGGATGAAGCAGCTTCTTCCTCCTATAGCCCTCAGGCCTGCCAGTGTGGCCTCTTTCAGAAGCACAAAGACCTATGTCCGGCTGGAGCTTCCCAGGCTTCCAACTCCAGATGTCTGTGCCCAGGGTGTGATCATGTGTGTTTGTGCATAAAGTTTCAGTAAAGCCTAGTGCGCAAGAGATCAGGCCCAGGCATCAGGCTCCCCTGCTTGCCCACTTGACATTCTGTGATCTTGTTACAGTTAACCTCTCTCAGCCTTGATTTCTTTTTCTGTAAAATGAGAGTAAGACTAATAGTAAACCTCAGAGGTTACTGTGAGGATTAAATAAGGTAATGTATATCAAGTGCTTAGAATAGTGCCTGGGACGCCACAGCACACTCTCTCTTTCTGTGTGTTTACTGATTCATTTGTACCTTCACAAATAACCACAGCAAAGTAACCCTATCACCATTTGAAGATGCTGAAGGTTTTCTCCAGCGAGAGGAAAGGAGCCTTAAAGTGGTGAGTAACCAGTTTTTATTTTGTTGTGTTTTTTAACCACATCAAGGATGCAATATTTTACTTTAAGGAGGGAGGTCAGCAATGTTCAAAATGCAGGGAGTAAAAGAAACACAGGGAGCGTTCTTTCCGAAAATACTTGAAGATTCTCTTCTAATCCTCATTTCAAACCTGGGCTCTCACCTTTCCCCCACCAACCCAAGGAGAGGTCCCTTCTGACACAGAGGAAAAAAGAAGACATCAAATATTTTTTTGAACAATAATTTTTCTTGGAGTTTTTCTTGTTGAAAATTATTTTTAGTGTTATTTTGCAAGTTTGCTTGAGGGCGATTTTTACTAAGATGAACCAGCTTCCTTTTGAGGGTGGGCAAGTCATTTCCCCTCCCAGATCTTATCTGCTTCTTATCTGTGAAATGAATGGATTAGGGTTGATAAGTCTTCCTATATCTGGTGTTCTTTGATTCTGCCATTCCCTGTTTCATCTACATCATAGGAATGTGGATCTGGAGCCTGTTTTTGCTTTAGATTGTGGACTAGGAGTCAAGCCCTAGCTCCCCG